>NC_058414.1:94120014-94205158 GCF_002201575.2 Neomonachus schauinslandi | reverse complement strand
GGGGGGGGGGGGGGGGGGGGGGGGGGGGGGGGGGGGGGGGGGGGGGAAGCAGAGATAATCAACAGACTTTCTGTGAAGGGTAGTTGATGTCTACCACCATGCACTTCTCTACGCCTCCATATTCTTGTGATTTTGTGTTTCTGAATCTGAGTCTGCTTTATACTTGTAGCCAACATGTATGGAGTGTTTTGTGTACTGCTCACTGTGCTAAATGCTTTATACAAATTAAGTAATTTAAAATATAATGTAATAAGAGGTAGTTGCTATTATTATGTTCATTTTATAGGTGAGATCAGAAACTTGAGGAAAATGTATAGCTAATCAAGGGTGGGGCCGAGATTTGAACCTGTAGTCCCAGTCAAGAAACCTGGCTCCTAACACTGTGTCATCCGACTCTAAACACTCTTTTTGGCTGATTTAATAATGATAATTTAATAAAACACCTATGACATTCTAAAATCATAACTCTGGGGTCTCTCCTGGAGGAGTGGTTAGATGTTATTTCCCCACTGTTTGGCGTCTTAAAAGGCTGACCATCCGGGCGCCTGGGTGGCTCAGATGGTTAAGCGTCTGCCTTCGGCTCAGGTCATGATCCCAGGGTCCTGGGATCGAGTCCTGCATCGGGCTCTCTGTTCCTTGGGAGCCTGCTTCTCCCTCTGCCTCTCTCTCTCTGTCTCTCATGAATAAATAAATAAAATCTTTAAAAAAAAAAAAGGCTGACCATCGGAGAGCAAAGGCAGCAAAAGAGATTATCAGAAGATTAAATAAAGTTATCAATATGTAAGGCAAGAATGGGAAATTAGGATTGCAGGCCCTGTATCAGGATGTTTATCTTTTATGAGCTAATTAAGACTGATTACAAAAGGTAAGACTTTTACTTGAATAGCTCTAGACTAAGCCCAATGTGCAGGTGACTTTTTAAAAAAAGAATGTAGGTAAGAATATGTGTGTATGTTTGTGTGTGTGTAGAAACAAATTGGCCCAATCTCCTTTGATCCTTGACAATCGTGTGGCTAAGTCTGATTATCATTTTCATGTTACAGAGGAGGAAACCAGCTCAGAGAAAGTACACGATTTGTTTAGTTAGAATCAAACTCAGAATCTTGCCCTTTTAACTCAGTTGAGTGTTTCTCTTTGTGTTTGTTGCCTTACCCACAGCTCTTTCAAATGTGTAGGGAAGGTGGATAAATGATTTAATATGAAGTATATCAGCATCATTGATATTTCTGGGATGGAAATGCTTCCCATAAATGATGAATTCTCAAGTACGTAAGAATAAATACACATTCTCACTCTCATCAGCTAGTTGTAATACTGCACAAAGCTCACTGGGAATGCACCGAGTGAATATGAGGTTTAGGCTGTCCCTCCAGCTCAGCTATTCAGCACCAAGCCACAAAAAGTGATTTTCGAATTTGAGAAGTTGAGTGTGGTTGTTGCCCCGCGACAAAAAAAGCATTGTGTTTATGAGATGTCTGCAGATAGCGGCAGAGGAGTCCCACATGAGAATGTCCCTAAATAAGAGAAAACAGAGTGATTGCGGGTAAGCACATATTTTTAGAGATGTGAAGACCAGGTTTCAAATCTCCTTCCTACTACTTACTTGCTGTGTGACCTTCTGTAAGCTATTTCATCTTTCCGCATGCATGAAAGTAACTAGAGTGAAATATTAGTTAACTTTTTCTCTTTTAAAATAAAATTTGTCTACAGTGAAATGCATGGATTTTCAGTGGACCACTCCATAAGTTTTGATAAAGACTTACACTTGTGTAACTCAAACTCCAATCAAGATACGAAGCACTACTATCATCCAGAAAGTTCCCTCATGCCCCCTCCCTGTCAACCCCATAGGCAACTATTGTTTTGGTTTCTTTCCATCTATTATACTTTTGAAAATGGTTTCTATTTTATGGAACAACAATTAATTTATTTAATGATAACCACTGATAATCGTTTGGTTATCCAACTAATAACCATTTTGTTTGTTTCCATGATTTTGCAATTCCTACATTTCTATACATGTTTTTTTTTTTTTTTTAAGATTTTATTTATTTATTTATTCATGAGAGACAGGGAGAGAGAGAGAGAGAGAGGCAGAGGGAGAAGCAGGCTTCCCGCGGAGCAGGGAGCCCGATGCGGGACTCGATCCCAGGACCCTGGGATCATGACCTGAGCCAAAGGCAGACGCTTAACCATCTGAGCCACCCAGGCGCCCTCTATACATGTTTTTATTCATATGCATAAATCAGAAAAATTCCTGAAAGTGAAGTTTTTGTAGAGATTGCCATTTGCTCTCAAAGGAGTTATAAAAATTCACTCTCCTGCTCACATTGCAGGAATATCTGTTTGCCCACACCCTGATCAACAGTGAATTATGACTTGGATTCAATAAATTTTTACTGTTCACTTGCTACACAGGATGCTCCAAGGTGTATTCAGTAGATCTAATAGGAATCTCACTCTTAAGGAGCTGACTGTTAGTAAGAGGAAAGATGTGTACATAACTACTTGTAAGACAGGGTACAAAGTGACAAGGAACAAAGTGCTGCTGGGCTCCCCCGCGCTGATAAGGGTGGGGACTGGAATGCATCATGGATATGGATGGGGTTTGTTTACACTCCTTCTACATCCGTCTCACCATTATGCATGGGGTAGATAATAAATACTTGTATCATTGATTGGTAATTAGTGAGGATTTGCTGATTTAATGATTCATGATCTCTTGATCCCTTGATCCTCCCTCAATTGCCTCCCCACCTTTTCTAATCTTTTTTGGTCTGGCATCAGCTAGAGCCAGTCATACCCTTGAACATGTGCTTGGCAGAAGAGGGAGTTGGTCTGATTCAAGCCAAGGGTTTCTGTTTTCCCCAGTCCCCTGTGAAGACATTGAAGGAACTCTCCGGGATTAAGGTCATGGAATGAGTGAGGAACAGTGGTCCAGGTGGCATCCTAGCCACCAATCCCCTTTCCCTGGGGTCCAAGTGGCTACTTCTTTCTGCTTTCACTTTTGCTTATACCTGGGAATCGTAGTCAAATAAAGGGACCGTGATTCCTCTGAGGAGAATGATGAATAGTGAGCCCCAGGTTCGTCTTCCAGCTGGACTCCTACTTTCTCTGTACACCTCCCCAGCAGCATCCCTTCCTGCAATCCCCACTTAGCTTTTCTACTTTGAGACTTCCTGCATCTCCCCTTTGACCTAGTTATCTCCTTCTCCTTTGCCATCCCCATCTCTTTTTCCCTTCTCCCTCTCACGTTCTGCTCTTGGTCCATTTATTTGATAAGCATTTACTCAGCATGTATTATGTGCTTACAGGAGCAGCTATGGTACATAATTTGCGAGGTCTGGTGCAAAATGAAAATGCAGGGCCCCTCAACTGAAATTAAGAATTTCAAGACCAGGCAGAGCATCAAACCAGTAATGAGGGCCTGTGTGAGTGCACAGGTTGCAAGTCCATGAGGCTGAGGCTGACCTTGTGTGCACAGTATTGTGGGGACATGGTGAGAATGTGTAACATCACAGAATTGAAATCTCGGTACATTTCCTTTTCCTTTTTTTTTTTTTTTTTTAAAGATTTTATTTATTTATTTGACAGAGAGACACAGCGAGAGAGGGAACACCAGCAGGGTGAGGGGGAGAGGGAGAAGCAGGCTCCCAGCAGAGCAGGGAGCCCGATGTGGGACTTGATCCCAGGACCCTGGGATCATGACCTGAGCTGAAGGCAGTTGCTTAACCGACTGAGCCACCCAGGCACCCCCCCCCTTTTTTTTTTAAGTAAACTCTATGCCCAGCGCGGGGCTCACACTCAGGACCCTGAGATCAAGAGTTGTATGCTGTACTGACTGAGCCAGCCAGGTGCACCCTCAGTACATTTTCAAGACAATTTTATTATGGAGATATCCCAACACACATAAAAGAAAGAGGAAAGGATAGTATAATGAACTCTCTGTGTACCCATCACTCAGCTTCAACAATTACGTTTCATCTACTCTTTCCCTCTCCCCTACTTTTTTTTTTTTTTTTTTTTTAAGATTTTTTTTATTCATTTGTGAGAGAGAGAATGAGAGACAGAGAGCACGAGAGGGAGGAGGGTCAGAGGGAGAAGCAGACTCCCCGCTGAGCAGGGAGCCCGACGCGGGACTCGATCCCGGGACTCCAGGATCGTGACCTGAGCCGAAGGCAGTCGCCTAACCGACTGAGCCACCCAGGCGCCCCATCTCCCCTACTTTTTAAAGGCAGCATGTCACTTCTATCCTAAATGTTTCAGAATGCAGTTCTGACTGACGAGAACTTATCTGTGCCCAGCCACCCTGCCATTATCATGCTTAATGAAATTAATATTAAATCCTTAGTATCACCTAATATCCAGTCCATGTTATTTTCCCCCCGTTGTCTCAAAATGTGTTCTTACAGTTTGTACATTCTTTTAAAATATGCTGTTAAAGGGGTGCCTGGCTGACTCAGTCAGTAGAGCATATGTTTCTTGATCTCAGGGTCGTTGGATTTGGGCCCCACACTGGGCATGGAGCCTACTTTAAAAAAATTAAAAAGGGGTGCCTGGGTGGCTCAGTTGGTTAAGCATCTGACTCTTGATCATGGCTCAAGTCTTGATCTCAGGGTCGTGAATTTGAGCTCCGCGTTGGGCTCCACACTGGGTGTGGAGCCTACTTATAAACAAACTATTAAGGACAATATGGACATTTCAAAAACAATCCAGTTAGGAAATGGACAAAAGGTGTGAACAGATATTTCACTGAAGAGGATGTACAGATGGCAAAGAAGCACACAAAAAGATGTTCATTAGTCCTTAGGAAAATGCAAATTAAAATCACAACGAGAGAGCACTTACACACCTATCAGAATGGCTAAAATTAAAAAAGAGTAATAACACCAAATGCTGGTGAGGATGCAGAGAAACTGGATCACTCATGCATTTCTGGTGGGAAGGTTAAGATGGTTTGGCCACTTAGGAAAAATGTAGCAGTTCCTTGTACAACTAAACATGCACTTACTATATGACCCAGCAATTGTATTCCTGGACATTTACCCCCCAAAATGAAAATCTGTGTGCATACAAAAACCTGTACAAGAATATTCATAGCAGGTTTATTTGTAATAGCCCCAAACTGGAAACAACCTAAATGTCCTTCAACAGGTTAAACTCTGGCACATCCATACCATGGACTACTACTCAGCAATAAAAAGGACAAACCACTGAGACACACAGTAACTTGCAAGGATCTCAAGGGAATTTGCTGAGTCAAATAAGCCAATCTGATGCCATTAATATAGCACTCTTGAAATGAGAAAACTGTATGAAGAACTGATTAGTCATTGCCAGGGTTTAGGGAAGTGGGGAGAACAGAAGGTGGCCAAGCTGTGAAATAGGAACATAAGGATCTCTTATGCTAGGAATATTTTTTATCTTGACTGTGATGGTGGTCACACACATAGTAAAATTATACAGAACTAAAACCGGACACACAAATGAGTGCATGAAGAAGTGGTGTAATTTGAATAGGGCTTGATGGAGTGCATCAATGTCAATTTCCTGGTTGTGTCATTGGGCTGTAGCTGAACAGGATGTTACCATTGGGGAAACTGGATGAAGGGTAGACTGAATCCCTCTGAATCATGTCTGACATTCGTGTGTTAAAACATATGGACATTTCTGGTTGCAGACAAAAAAACCCCAGAGAGTAGGAATGGGAATGACAAAGGGGAGACGCTTCACTTTTCACTTGATAACTTGCTGTTTTTTTCCCTTTTGTTTTACCACATGCGTGTGATACTTTTTGTTGTTAATTAACGCTTGTGTTTTGGGTCTGTAAAAAAATATAATTCTAGAAATTTTACCTAAGAAGTTTGTTTTAGAAGCATCTTATCTGGTAAGCTTAGAATTTGAATTGCAATGCAAGGAAGTGGGTCAGTGTTGAATTCTGAGTATTGACATAACTGCAAATTTTATATTGTACTCCAACTGTTGAGTGGAAGGGGAAGGGAGGAAGAAACTAATAAGTATGAAACTCTTTGGGTTAGAAAAAAAGAGTGTTCATTTTAAAAATACAGCTCCATTTGGGGGCTTCCCCCTTTCTCATTGTTAATTGAGACATACTAATTTCATGTGTCAACTTGACTGAGCTAAAGGACACCCAGAGAGCTGACAAAACATTTCTGGGTGTGTCTATGAGGGTGTTCCCAGAAGAGATTATAAATTGAATACGGAGACTGAGTAGGAGGTGGCCCTCACTAGTGTGTGTGTGCGGGAGGTAGCAACCAATCTATTGAGGGCCTGAATGGAACAAAAAAGGAAAGGAAGGGCAAACTTGCTTTCTCTGCTTGAACTGAGACATCCATGTTCTATTGCCCTCAGACACAGGTGCTCCTGGTTCTCAGGCCTTTGGATTTTGGATTGGAACTACACCACCAGCGCACTTTCCTGGGCCTGCAGATTGTGGGACTTCTCAGCCTCCATAACCATGTGAGCCAATCCCTGATAATGGATCTCTTTTCATATATACCTATACATATCCTATTATTTGTTTCTTTGGAGAATCCTGACTATTGGATTCTACTTGGCAGAAGTTCAGACACTATAATCTAGATCATGTTTGTAAGGTTTAGTCTAGAAATTGTCTCATTCCTCCAGAGATTAAATTTGCTAGCAGATTAGGAAAACAGGATGCTAGATTCTTTGAAGGAAGACTGGGCAGAGCTGGGAAATATGCATCTACAATAAATGATTATACCACATTAGCCTGAGGTAAGATTTAGCATTAAGTTAAGTAACTGATTAACGTTTCAAAACAATGGGAAGGATGCATAGTTGTGCCCAAATGTGAATCTACAAATTCTTTTTTTTTAAATTTAAATATTATCTATTTTTTGTTTGTCAGAATGATCATTTCAAAAAGTATACAAGTGAAATGGAAACATTTAGGCATATTTTATTCCAGAATTAATATATCAATGTCCTCTGTAATGTGTTTTTATACATCAAGACATAATTGAGATCATACTATATAGTTTCATCTTTTTTCCAACTAATATTATATTCTACAAATTCCCAATGTTGAAATTCTTTACAAACAGAATTCTGGGTGGTGCAGTCGGTTGAGTGTCTGACCCTTGGTTTTCGGTTTGGGTCATGATCTCAGGGTCATGAGATCGAGCCCCATGGTAGGCTCCCCACTCTGTGAGGAGCCTGCTTGGGATTCTTTCTTTGCCTCTCCCTCTGCCCTTCCCACCTGTGCTCGTGCATGCTCTCTCTCACAAATAAATAAATCTTTAAAAAAACATATATAATTTTTGATGGCTATGAAACATTACATCCTGGATGTACCATAACTTATTCAAACATCCTCCTGTTGTTAGATATTTATAAGTTACTTGATATCACAAATCATACTGGGACAAGCATGTTTATTCATAAAGCTTTATCTCTACCACCATGCTCTCAGCATATATGAGAACTTCTATATGCTTGAATATATAACTTGAATATATGAGAAGTAACATTTTAATTTGCTCTTATGTTTCTTACTATTGGACATTTTCCCATATTTTAAATTTATATTAGCTGTACATGTCATGAAATCTTTGAAAGAGGGAGTGCGAGTGTGTATTTGGAGATGTACTTAATGGTGTTAGTTAGCAGATAAGCCTAGTAAGGATGACTGGAAATCCTGGAGTATGCTGGAATAACGGAAGAAGGGAGAAGAGGAAAACAGCCAGTGATGGGGGATAAGACGGGAAAATGAGCTCTGAGACCAGAAAGAGCCAGAGGGCGGGGGCAAGGAATCCCCTCTTAATGCCTCTGGGGCCATTGAGCCATCGAAGGACACATACCTGCTTCCCAACAGATGTCCAGTGTGGTTTCAGCTTCTGAATAAAGAGTATTCTCAAAGAAGTCCAAAGACTACTGAAACACAAGGTCTTCGGATTGTTGTACAGTGGCACATACGGAGCAGGGCCTTTGGATAAATAGCTGAGGGAGTGGTAAAGCTGTAGGTCTGTGTGGGAAGGAACAGGGCTCATACTAGGCCAGGGAGAGAGGCCCCAGGATTTTCTCGGGATCTGCTTTGTCGGTGAGCAACTTCCAGGCCATGGCAACTCCAGCCTGTCGCCCTGTGCTGCCACCTTGCCCTGGTTCTGCTAGTCAGTGTAGCTGGAGCTGATTCAAATATCTGGGCAGAAGCTCAGCCAAGTTCTGGCTCTCTCTGATCCCAGCCCCATTTCAGGCACCCTGGCTGGTCAGAAGATAGTAACTGCCAAACTGGTTAGTTGCAAAATCCATCTGGCTTAGTTTTCCATCCCTGAAGAGGACTGTTTCCTCTCCTTCCACATAAGTTGCCCTGAGGTGGGCAGAGGGGCTCGCAGTATGGAAAGAGCTGTTCGCAAACACCTAGAGTGGACAGGGGGTGACTGCAGGAAGAACACACGACACCAGGGAGGACAAAGACCCAGAAATATTATGCCTGATGGCATTAAGTTTATTCTGAGGGAAAGGAGAGTTTGGGGTATCACGCCACCCCCTCCACAGCATCCCCCAGGGCCACAGAGGAACCTCTATCAGACAGAGAAATCAGAGTCCTAGGGTCACACAATGGAAGAAGGGGAAGCAGAAGGTCTGCTTTTTCATCCCAATAGTTTTGCTTCCCCTTGGGAAGCCTTAAAGTCTGGCATTTATGGCTGGAGGCACAGGGCCCATCCACTTCTCTCCTAGATGGAGAAAATCAAAGTCAGAGGCTGGCCCCACAAACCCCCAGGGGTTTTCTAGGAAGAGCTCTGCTTGGCTTCCTTTTCTTCTCCGGGGGTGAAGGTGGCCTCTCCCCATTCAGCCCTGAGAACTTCTGTGTATGAGGCTTCATTGTTGGAAATGCATAGAATATATATATATATATTTTTGCTCTGGATCTGTCCTTCTGGTCAACTGATAAATGGGGGTGGGGCTGGGGTCAAGGGCAGCTCACCATGAACCTGAACTTACCCAGCAGGTGTGCCAGCAACTCCATCCGGTCAGAGCCAAACAGCATGTGGGTTTGGCCATCCAGATGGGCCACAGTGATCGGCAGCCCAAAAGCCTGGAGAAAGCAGTTACAGCGCAGGGAGTAAGGTGATGGAGCAGGTGTTTATTATGGCTGGGATGGAAGGCTAAGAGTCAATACTTGTCTGAGGTCATACAAGCAAAGCAGCTAAGAGGTTCCACAGCTCTAAGGAGTCTTCTGTTTCTGATTCTCAGATGCTCTGACTTTCCTCTCACCATCTACCTCCCTCCCTTCCTTTCCTTGGACTCTGGGGCAGGAAGGGAGAGGATGAAGGTTGTCTGGGACAGCTGGGAGGACTCATGTTGGGAGCAACTTTTAGAACAGGAGCATGGGGACCCAGCAGATGCTCAGCCTCATTCTTCAGCACTGGGGTTGGGGACCCACATCAAGAGTTGCTCACCCCATATTTGCAGGCTGCCTCGGTGGTCTCCTTGAGCTTGTTCTTCACGTTTGGTGTTGAGATCTTTTCCAGGAGTCCCCGGGCTTGTTCTGTAGACATGCCAGCTTTCTCTGCAGCCTGAGGGGATGTGGTAGGGAACACAACTGTGTCTGCATTAGTGGGGTAGGGATCTCAGGAGAAACTCTGGTATTTATTTTCTGCTCCCATTTTCCTGGTAAGGCCTTTACCCACCCACAAATAGAGGTCTATCTTTGCTATGAGGGGCTGTTTTTCTGTTTTCCCCCTTTAAAATCTTGTGATTGGTGGAAAGAACAAGGTACAGAAATTGAAAGGCAGAGGGCATCTTAGAAACCAGCTCCCCAACCTCTTTATTAACCAGTGAGGGGACTACTGTCCAGAAGCAGTACATGACCTGGTTGGCATTAAAGAACTTGTTAGTGGCAGAGCCAACGCTAGAATCCAAGTCCCCTGACATTAAGTCTGGGCTCTTGCCTTTCTACTTCTCAGAATTCCTGAATATCTTGTGCTCTTTTGAAGCAAGGGCTGGGCTATAATTCTCATGGCATTTCCTGAGGACTTTAGAGCAGGGCACAGGGATATAGCCACCTGCAGGGCTTAACAAGAATAAACATTTCAATTTGGGGTTTGTTGATATCATTTAGGATTAGTGGTTCTCAATTTGGCTGCATACTAGAATCTCCCGAGGGAGCTTTTAAAAAATCCCACTCATAGGTCATCCGCTAGAACAATTACATCAGAATTTTTGGTAGGCAGTGCCCAGGTGGTCCAGGTGACTAAAATATACAGCCAAGGTTGAGAACCACTGCAACCCGACCTCCTCAACCTGGAGGGGGAAACAGGAAGTTACGAGGTGCATTCTGATGTGACAGGGTCTTTGACTTGGCTGCATGAGAGAATTGTGTCCAGACCAAATGTTCAACAACAGGGGAACAGTTAAGTAAACAAAAGTAGGCCCACTGAATGGAATGCTGTGTAGAAACTAAGAATGATACTTTCAAAGAGTTTATAATGGTATGGAAAATGATTGTTAGTAAGTGGAAAGACAAGCCTGTGCATATACTTTGCAGGAATTCTTTGTGATTTGCCGTTTTATGTATTAAATTTGAATATACCTCAACTATCTTTTGTAAACTGAAGGGAAAATATCATTTTGAATTTCCTGATTTAATCCCAAAGAAAAACTTACTTTTTATACCCCCGTGTATGGCTGCCACACATTTCAATGTTTTGAGCTATTTCCATGTGTTTCCACTCACGCTTCTGTGGGATTTTTCTTTTTAAAGCCTGTCTGTAAAGTCTCCTGCTTTCTTCTCTGGATATATCGGTGAGGTCTGGTATTGGAGTGTTTGGGGCCAATACTTCATCCCTCCCCATCTGGGAGTGCCAACATGTAACATCTCTCTCCCACTGACTTCTTTCATGAAATAAAACCTACCCATGTAGAATTTTGCACTTCCCCTTTCAACCATGAGATATTCTTTTGGGAGTCCTCTGAGTTCCAAACTTTCATTAATTCGGCTCCTCAAACACAGATATCCTTTCTCCCCAGATAACTATGACCTTTTCCACCCAAAATGAAAACTGTGTCCTCTTTGCCCCTAAACGCCAGCTGTTGTCAGCTTCGCTATGAGAGGGGTGGGGACAGAGCCAGGATACTCACGGCCAGGATGCTCTGGGGCTCCGAGATGTCTTCATCCTGAGAAGAAGAGAACATTCCGCAGGAAGGGGGCGGTGAGGGGTGAGATGGGGGGACAGTAGGCCCGTGAACAACAGGGGAAGGCAGGACCAGGCCTCTGGAAACCAGGTTCTAGGGGAGGGTCAGCATATTGTCCAGGGTCTCCCAAGTAGGTTCCCAGAGCTCTGCCCTCACCCGTGACCAGACACGCATCCATAGTTCCCTGGACACTTTCTCCAGCATCTCTGGGTGCTCCATGCTCACAGCGGTGAGGAATCTCATGGCTGATAAACTTCCTGTGGGGCAGAGATACTCAGAGACAGGGTTCTTCTAGCTTGTTTCCCATGGAGGACTGGCTCTTTCCTGCTTCTGACATCCACAGAGCTTGACTGCCCTTAGCCTTCCACCCAGATTTCCCATAGCCTGTTTGTACTGCTCTTCTTCCCCTTAGGTCCCCGCAAGCTTCTGCTCACTTAACGCTCACCTGTGTTTCCCCAAGCTTTGTTTCATTTCATGTAGTTGCCAGCCCCTACTTCCTGGCACTACAATTTGCAACTCTGCTGCCTTCCACTGGATACACCATCTGTATCTCACTCTTTACCTTTTTCAAGGATCACAGAGAAGAAATCCTTGGGGAACTGCACAGGAATCTGGACATGCTGTCCCAGGAGCCTAACATCATTTCTCAGATATTGGGCTTTGCGGGGAAGCAGAGCTGGTGGCTGGTTTCCTGCAAGTGGAAATTTGGGCACACTGGTGAGAGACTACCTAAGGGTCTGAGGCTTGCGGGGGGAACCCCTATCCGGGTTTTCAGCAGAGTGCCAATTACTAGCTGCTGGTGCCAATGTAAAGACCCATGTAAGGTCCCGTGGACCTTATATAACCGTGGACCTTTGAAAGCCACCCTCCCTCAAATCCCTGTCCCAAACGCTGCTGCGTTCACACCACTGTCTTTCATGATCCCCGCAATGAGGCTGGGGCGCAACTGCAGGTTGATGTTCCAGATGTTCTTATACCGGCACAGGACCTGCAGGAGCAGAGGTGGAGATGGGGAGCCTGAGTGTAAGATGGACAGAGTGAAAATGGCTGAGGGAGAGGGAGGGGTGTTCTTTGGCAACTGACTAGCCAGAGGCTCTAAGTGCAGAAGAGTAGGGGTTATGCGGACACCCTAAACTTTGGTTTTAAATGGCAAAACTCTCCACTCCCAGAAATCGATCCCATGAACCTCGCTCCATCCCAAGAAATCGATCCCAGGATCTTTGCTCAGTGGACAACCTCCATCCTGTTCTGCACTCCACCCCCCAAAAACTAACATCGGAGGGCTAAGAGGTGGTTGTGCCGTGGATTTCTCCTTGATTCTTAGGAGTTACCCCTCTTATTCCAAACCGTTGTGGGAAAGCACTGCCTTAGGATATAAAGGCTCGACCTGGCCAGCGACCGTATCCCGTTTAGAGACACAAAGTGACTTTCACCCCTGGCTTCCTAAACCCCATCGGGCGGCGCCAGGAATTTCACGAGACAACGGTCCCCGCGTCCCGCTCCCCCCCTTCCCTCTGCCCTTGCCCTCCAAGCCCCGGCCAAGGGAGCTCCCGGAGTCACCTCGAAGCCCAACCAGGAGTAGGGCGACAGCACATCGTAGAAGAGCTCCAGGGTGCGCGGCAGGGGTCCCATGCTGCAGCAGCGCGCGTTGCCCCGCCCCGGGACTCGGCGATCCCGCCCCGATTCCCGGCCTGCCCCGGAGGACCGCCCCCCGCCTCCGCCGCGCAGCCGCGCGAGGAAAACCGCCCGGGGCCAAGTCTGGCCAAAGGGCGGTTGGGGCGGGGCCCCCTGGGGAGGGCGTGGCTGCCGTCCCCGCTCCTCCGCACAGCTCCCACCGCCCGCGCATCTCCGGGTCTCCGCCCTGCCCTGCGCGGGGGTCTGGGGCCCAAGCGGGTGTTTGAGATGCTTGCTGTGCCTCTCACTTAGCTGTGCTCTTTTGGCAGGCCACCCGCCCTCTCTGAACCTCAGTTTCTTCGTCATCCCTCTTAAAAATGGACATACGTGATGATAACCCCTACCTCGTACAGCCTTGTGAGAATGGAATGTGTGAATGTGTAACTGAAACATGTTAGAACTTTCTGAGATGGGGGCAGAGTTAGAAGTGCCCAAATTATACATTTTTTGTACTTCTCAGAGCTTAGCTGGAACATATTTGACAATCAGCACATATTCTGAGAGTGAGTGCAGGAGAGAAGGAGGCCTCCTTGCCACGATAATCGGAGGGATAATGGGGAATGGTGTGTCCTATTTCTATTTGTGAATATGTCATATTGTCTTACATTGGGATTACATTTACTGCAAGGAAATAATTTTTTAAAGTTCTATTTAATTTTATTAAAATTATTCTTAATGTTACTAATTTTGTGAATTGGAAAACATAACAATAAAGATTCCACTTCTCATTTGTATTCATTAGAAAAACAACCTTAAGCCATCAGAACGCAAAGACTATAAACATTTACATAGAGTAGAACATATAAAATGAAACAAGGATGCTATTTTAACCCACTTGCGAATAGAACTAATTGCTTTGGAATAACTGAAACTGAAAAATTACACGTTTCTCCAGTAATGTTAATTTAAAATTATCCAAGAGCAAATTTAGCCCCATAATAATATTCTATTTTAAAAGTAAATCATCACTTATTTTTAAAAACTTTAATATTTAGGAATGATTTTAGATTTACAGAAGAGTTGTAAAGATAGTAGAGAGTTTCTACATACCCCTCATCCAGCTTTCCCTAATGTGGACACCTTATATAACCATGGTATAATGATCAAAACTAAGAAATTAACATTGGTACATTACTATTAACTAGAAGATGGGCTTCATTCAGATTTCACCAGTTTTTCCGCGATTGTCCTTTTTCTGTTCCAGGATTCATTCCAGGCTACCACCTAGCATTTAGTTGTCCTCTTTCGTCTCCTCCTATCTATGAAAGTTTCTTGACTTTTTCTTGTGTTTCTTGACCTTGACACTTTTGAAAAGTATTGGTCATGTATTTTGTAGAATGCCCCTCAATTTGGGTTTGATGTTTTTTCATGTCTAGGCTGGGATTCGGATTTTATGGAAGTATACCACAGAGGTGAAGTGCCCTTCTCCTTGAATTGTGTCAGGGGGTTCCTGATACCAACATGACTAATTACCCATGATGTTAACCTTGACCACTTGGGTAAGGTGGAGAAAACTGTCAGCTTTCCCTACTGTAAAAATCACTGTTTCCCCCTTTCCATACTCTATTCTTTGGAAGGGAGTCATTAAGTACAGCCTAGTTTGGAGGTGGGGGTACTGGTTGAGTAGATTAAACCCATCTCTTAGAGGGAAGGACATCAAAGAATTTGTGGCTGTATGTTAAAACCACCCATATTTTGGGGGAGCTACTTTGAAGCTATGAAATGTTCTGTTCCTCCTTAAACTTTCACCTGCCAATTTTATAATTCATCAGTAGATTTTGCCTGCAGCAATTATTATTGTGTTGTTCTAATGGTGACTTTCTATTTCCCTTGTTTCTTCTACATTTATTAATTGAAATTCTGAAAGAATTGTTCCATTTATGTATTTATGTATATATCTATTCATTCAGTCATTCATTTATACATATGGACTGATGGATATTTATTTTAAGAATCATAGAATGGTGGGCGCCTGGGTGGCTCAGTTGGTTAAGCGACTGCCTTCGGCTCAGGTCATGATCCTGGAGTCTCGGGATCGAGTCCCGCATCGGGCTCCCTGCTCTGCGGGGAGTCTGTTTCTCCCTCTGACCCTCCTCCCTCTCATGCTCTCTGTCTCTCATTCTCTCTCTCGCAAATAAATAAAATCTTAAAAAAAAAAAAAAAAAAGAATCATAGAATGGTAAAACATTGATCTGAGTCTCTACATCCTACCTCCATATACTATTATTATTATTATTACATTTATATTGGGCTCTGTGGATAATACTGAGTGGGAACAACAAAAAATATTTACACTTCTTTACACATACTGAGAGGAGTCTAGGTACTGACTAGAGTTGTTGGAACAAGAAACAGTGGTGTAAGCCAGTTATTTACAGTAGCAAAAGTAACTAATAAAGGAACTAAATATGATGTGATTATCAAATTTAGGAGGGGGTGGAGAAGGGGTGGGATATGTAAACCAAATCCTTATCTTTCATGGTCAGTGATATTGTCTACATTTGAAACATCAGTAGAGCTTTGATCATATAATTTGGAGTTAAGTTTTGAAACCACAAATGCTTTAAATAAACTGCCTTTCCAAATAAGTAAAAGATGGATTGTCCAATAAATGGTTGTGGGACAACTGGGAGGTTTAAACAAAATGTAGCTGGACCCATACATCACACCTTACCCAAGGAACATGTCTAGCCTGATCGAATATTTTATGTTAAAGAAAGAAACCACTAAAGTACCTGAGGAACTTATGGAAAAACCTTTAAAAAAAAATCTGGGAGTAGATGGGGCACCTTGGTGGCTCAGTCGATTAAGTATCTGATTTCAGTGCAGGTCATGATCTCTGGGTCTTGGGATGGAGCCCAGCATCAGGCACCCTGCTCAGCGGGGAGTCTGCTTGTCCCTCTCCCTCTGCCACTTGTGCTCTCTCTGTCCCTCTCTTAAAAAAATAAAATCTTTAAAAAAAATCGGGGAGTAGAGACCTCTTTGTTAGCTGTGATACTAAATGCAGAAACTTTAAAAGATTTATACATTCAATTACATAAAATTTAAAAAATTTGTTTGGTAAACTCCAGTAGGTCAAAAAATAATTGGGAAAAATACCTGGGTTCATTTCTCAGTCAAAATGCTAATTATCCTAGTGTAGAAAGAGCTACAAAATGAAGTAAAAGAACAGAAGCCCCGGGGAGAAATGGGCTAATGATATGAACAGAACATACACAGAAATGGACATATGGGACATAAAAGATTGTGCTTGTATATACTTATAAAAATTGTGAGTCAGGATTACACTATGATATGTTTTTATTTATCAAGTTGGCAGAGATCAAAAAGTTTGATGACTCAGGGTGTTGGCAGGGATTTGTGGAAAATCATTGTCTTATGCAACTGGTGGGAGTGTAAATTGTCGGTACAACCTCTAAGGAGGGCAGTTTAGCAATATCTTTCTGTTTGCAAATACACACACCCTTTGAGCTAGCAATTCCATTTTTAAGAATTTATATTATAAACATGTTTGCCTCCATGCAATATGATGTCCTATAGGGTTATTTATTACAACATTGTTTATAATAGCAAAAGATTGGAAACTACCTAAATGTTCATCAATGTGGAACTATATCAATACACCACGATTTATAATATTTTTCAACTTTAAAAAGAATTTGGAAGCTCTTTAAATATTGCATGATACCCTATGTATTAATAAGTGAAAAGCAAGATGCCAAACAGTGTATATCATTTGCTGTCTTTTTTTTAAGGGTTGGGATGCTTTCTAAGTGTGTGGTGTACATATACATATATGTACATGTTGATATCTCTGGATGGAGAGACAAAAATACTTGTGAAACTGGTTACTTTTGAGGAGGGAAGTTGGGGGACTGGGGCAGGGCAAGACAAAGTTTTTGTTAGCTGTAACATTTAACCCTTTGATTTGCGACCCATGTGAGTGTCTTATCTACCCAGAAAGACAGGCAGGAAGAAAGGATAAAGGCAGGCAGGAGGGAAGAAAAAGGAAGGAAGGAGGGAAGATGCCTTTGGGAACTTGTATTGGCAGGACAGGGAGGGGATTACAAGGAGACTTATGTATCTGATTTATTGCCATTTGTATATTTTACTTTGCTTTAAGGAAAATGTCAGTTATGAAGGCCACGTAGCAGCATGTGTGACACAGTTTTAAGGCACAATATTTGCCAAGATGCAACGGAGTATTTACATCTCGGTTCCCAAGGTCTGACATTTTCCTAAGGATTTACCAAGGGGTGTGTGAAATTCTGTGTGCTAGCTTTCTCCCTGAATAAATCATGCCAAAATGCAAGAGAGTGAGGTTGACATTATTATGGTTCTAATCTTGAAATATAACTGATAACAAATTTAGTTGGAACATCTCACAGTTCACAGTTCATCAGTTCATAGCAGTGTGACAACATCACAGCTGAGAACAGCTAATATGTGCTGTCAGTGGACCCTTATAAAACACGTATGCATATGGGTGAAAACTAAAGGAAATGAAAATAATTCTGTTAGGGATTATACACATTTTTTCTAATTTCTTAGGCTTTCTTTACGGCCTTGAGAATGTCTTTTTCTTCTCTTTTTTACGGGAGAGCTTTGTTGAATTATAACTGACATACAATGAACTGTACATATTTGAAGTGTCCCTTTAATAAGTTTTGACATATGCATATGCACTTGTATACCCATCACCATGATCAAGTAGCAAACAGAGCTGCAAATCACCTTGAGACCCTTGGCAATCCCTACCCTCCGTTCCCAAACCACCACTGAGGGGCTTTCTGTCACTAGAAATGAGCCTGCACTAATCTTGCTGTCACTGTATATTAGTTGGCATTTTTTTTTATACGTTAAAAACCTCCATGTTTCAAAATCCATTTTAGAAGCCAGAGCCATTTTTCTTGGTGTCACAGTTGGGACGCAGTCTCCTGGAGATCAGAGAGGAGGATTTATTTATTTATTTATTGGGGATTGATGTTCTGGCTGCCACTGTGGAAAGGGAGGGGCGAGAAGGGGAGGGAAGGAAGGACACCGCTCATGGCGGAGGGAGGCATTGGGCTTCATGCTTGATTCTCAGCCAACCCCACGAGGAATTGGGAAGCTGGGATGGCTTCACAGAGACGCCAAAGCTGGGTGAGCTGGCCCGGCCTCTACAGCCCCTCACGAGTCAGTTGCAGGATGTGGGCTGTCCTGGGAAGGTGGGCTGAGCTTGGCTGAGATGACTCTTCAGCTGAGGGCTGTCTGCTTGGTACACTCCAGGAGCTGGGGGTCATGTCTGAAGGCGGATCTGTGTAGAGTACCACAGTGCTCTGGATAATAATGATTCTGATAGTTCTTCATCCCGAGGAGTTCTTTGAAAATAATATTGGAGAAACAAACTTCACATTATGGAGAGAAAGGGATACTGCATTTTTTGTGACTTTTTTTGAGAATCTGAAAGGGCAGTGGGAGCAATCCTTAATTTCAGGCCTGAAAACATGATCTGTTTGTTCATTACCTCACACTTTTCATTCCACAGGTGTAGGAGTTGTCAGCCTCAGCACTGTTGACATATTGGGGTGGATCATTCTTGTGGGGGTCGTCCTGTACCTTATAGGATGTTTAGCAGCTCCCTGATCTCTACCCACTAGCTGCCAGGAGTAACCCCATCCCTAGTTGTGACAATAAAATATGCTAAGTGAAAGAAAACAGATGCAAAGAACTCCATATTATACAATTCCATTTGTATGACATATTCAGAGAAAACAGAAAGTGGATCAGTGATTTCTCCAGAGGCTGGGAGTGGGAGTGGGGAGTGACTGAAAATTGGCATGAGAGGACTTTTTGAGGTGATGTTGTCTGCAGGATCAAAATCAGCCCTGGCTAAGAATCATTGCACTAGTGTTTCTTGAAGGCCCCATATGTCCCACGTACTGTTCTGAGTGCCTGGGGACGGATACAAGCACCATTTATCTTTTGATGTGGGAATCAAAAGGCATAAAGTTGGTTCAGTGTAAAGTGTGTGTGTGTGTGTGTGTGTGTGTGTGTGTTGGGGTGGGGGGCGTTGGGGCAACAAGAAAGAATCAAACAAGCTTCCTAGAAAAAGTGACCCTAAATGAAGACTTGAAAGGTAGGTAGGGGTTAGGCAGGAGTTAGACCATGGAGAGGGAGTGTAGGTAGATTTGTCCCCAGAGCCAGCAGCAGGTATGAAAGACAGCACTGTGGTCCAGAGTCTCAAGGAACTGAGAGAAGTTCTTTTGGGCAAAGAAGGCAGTGGCCTCGGGAGGTGGCAGGTAGAGGCCAGGTCATGTGACAAGTTTCAAAGTCTCTACTTGAGTGACCTTAAGCTTAGTATGGTTTTAATTTTTTTAAAGATTATTTATTTATTTATTTGAGGGAGAGAGTGAGTGAGCACGAGTGGGGGGAGGGGCAGAGGATGAGGGAGAAGCAGATTCCTCTGAGCAGGGAGCATCCCTCGGGGCTCAATCCCAGGATACTGGGATCATGACCTGAACCGAAGGCAGATGCTTAACCAACTGAGCCACGCAGGCGCCCCCTGATTTTTAAAACATATTTTATAGAAGAGCAGTAATTCCATTGCTTACGTACTCAGATGTTGTGCCTCCTGTGCTGTAGGAAATCATGTAAGAACTGTCAGTAATTGACTCGTGATGAATCACATAGCCACAAATAATGATTTTTATTATTTAGCTAAAACATGTAGAGCACACATTGCTTACTAGATGTCAGATACTGTGCTTTGTAAAAATTAACTCATCTAGGGGCACCTGGATGGCACAGTTGGTTAAGTGCTTGATTCTTGGTTTTGGCTCAGGTCATGGTCTCAGGATCATGATCTCAGGGTTGTGTTCTCAGGGTCATGAGATCAAGCCCTGCTTCAGACTCTGCGCTCAGCCCAGAGTCCGCTTGAGATTCTCTCTCCCTTTCCCTTTGCCCCTCTTGCTCATGCTCTCTTTCTCTTTCTAAAATAAATAAATAAATCTTGTTTAAAAATTAACTCATTTTATCATTGTAACAACCCTACAAGGTAGGTGCTATTTTTTAGAGCTTTGTTGAGCTATAATTTATGTATATAAAATTCACCCATTATAAGTGTACCATTCAATGATTTTTATTAAATATGTAGAGTTGTGCAACCATCACCATGATGATACGATCTTGGTGATACTGTCTTGGAATATTTCCATCATCTCAAACAGTTCCCTTCGACCAGTTTGCAGTTAATGCCACTCCCACCCCTAGTCCCAGGAAACCACTGATCTTTCTGTCTCCACATAGATTTGCCTTTTCTGAAAATGTCATGTAAATGGAATCATATAATGTATAGTTTTTTTTTGCATCTGGCTTTTACTTGGTATGTTTCTGAGGTCATCCATGTTGTAGCGTGTATCGTTCTACTTTTTATTGCTGGATAGTATTCATGTATTTCGTGTATGGATGTAGTACCACATTTTCTTTATCCATTCACCAGTTGATGGGCATTTGGGGTATTGCCGATTGTTGGCCCTTATGACCAATACTGCTATGAATATTTGCCGACAAGTCTTGGTATGGGCATGTGTTTTTATTTCTCTTGAGTAAATAGCTGGGGTGCAATTTCTGGGCCTAATGGTAAGTTTAACTTTTTAAGAAACTGAACCTGTTGGGGCGGCTGGGTGGCTCAGTGGGTTAGCGTCTGCCTTCTGCTCAGGTCATGATCCCTGGGTCCTGGGACTGAGCCCCACGTCGGGCTCTCTGCTCAGCGGGGAGTCTGCTTCTTCCTCTTACTCTCCCTCTGTGCTCTCTCTCAATCTCTGTCTCTCAAATAAATAAATAAAATCTTAAAAATAAAAAGAAATGGAACCTGCACTCCCTAGTGTCTGTTCAGGTACATACTATTATCACGTTGTTTCCCATTCTATTGATGGGGAAACTGGGGGCATGGAGCGATTCAGAAATTTGCACAAGATCATAAAGCCTGTAAGTGGTGGAGGTGGTAACTGAACTTGTGTGGTCTGGAGTCGCCTCTGTGACCTTGACGCTAGACTTTGGTGGCCACTTCCTGGGTTGGAGATTGTTCTCAGTTTCAAAGAATGAGGTGTGTCTGTTCTCCCTTACTTGATTTTGGTTTCAAGCTGCTGGAGAACATGTTGTTCAGCTCTGTCCATGGGAATTGTGCCTAAAGGAAGGGCTGTGATGTCCTTTTCCTTCTTTACTTCCAAGGTCATTCCCCAAGCAAATTTCAGGCCACTCAAGTATTTTTATTTTTGTGTTTCTTCTGTGAGAAAAATGAACAAACCTAGCAAGTGTTTTGCAATTGGGGTTTGTAAACTCTCCAGTGACCAAGTCCCCTTTCTTGGACGAAGAACCACCTTCTTAGGGCAAAATGACATTGTAGCTACTGATTCAGTGTATGCCTGCTAGATTTTCTTTTAATGCCGCCACTGCACTTGCCAGTAATAGCTTGTGGGCTGATGACCGCTCATAGGCCAGTCGCTCAGAAGACCCTCTGGCTCTGACTGGTAATTACCAACTCCCAGTTTCTTTTTAAGATTTATTTATTTATTTATTTGAGAGAGAGAGGGAGAGAGAGAGAGAGCAGGGGGAGGGGAAGAGGGTGAGGGGGGAGAGTGAGAGAAGTAGGCTTCCGGCTGAACACAGACCCTGAGATAATGACCTGAGCCAAAACCCAGTCTGAAGCTTAACAGCTTAACCAACTGAGCCACCCCCAGGCATCCCTACCTCCTCCTGATTTTAAAGTCTAGCCTCATCATCACCCCCTTCTGCTTCCAAGATCTGAGGTGATCCCCCCCACTCCTTAGCACCCTTCCTTTGCTGAGAATTACAAAAAAGGTGACAGCTTGCTCTACAACGTACTCTAAACAAATCAGTGAGCAGATGCATTTTCAGGCCTTTAGATTAACTTGTACATGACTGGCATGGACATGATTGGAAATTGTTCTTAAAGAGATATGAACTACTTGAGAGGTTTAGTCATAGCTGAGATTATGGAGAGGTTTTGCTGGGGTCTTTGAGTTCTAGTAATATATTCTTAGGGCTTGGGTGTTTTCTAGGTATAATTACTCTGGGAATGTAACTTGCCAAAAATCACACAGAATAGTAAAAGGCACAACTGTGATCCTAACTCAGGTCCCAAATCTTTTTTATTATTTTTTAAAATATTTATTTATTTATTTTGAGAGAGAAAGCGTGGGGGGTTGCTGGGGGCACAGGGGGAGAGAGAGAATCTTGAGCAGACTCCCCACTGAGCACAAAGCCCAATGAGGGGCTCAATCTCACAACCCCGAGATTATGATCCCGAGATCATGACCTTGAGATCATGACCTGAGCTGAAATCAAGAGTTGGACCCTTAATTGACTGAGCCACCCAGGCACTCCTCAGGTCCCAAATCTTTTTTTTTTAAGTTTAATTTTATGATTTATTTATTTATTTGTCAGAGAGAGCATGCACAAGCAGGGGGAGGAGCAGGCAGAGGGAGAAGCTGGCTCCTTGCTGAGCAGAGAGCCTGGTGCAGTGTTGGATCTCAGGACCCTGGGATCATGACCTGAGCTGAAGGCAGATGCTTAACCGACTGAGCCACCCAGGCGTCCCTTCAAGTCCCAAATCTTAAATTCTAAATCATCCTGCCTCCCAACACTCCTATCCTGCAGAATCCCTTTGTGAAGCTGCAGGCTAACCTGTCTCTCTTCTGGGTTCCTCTGCTGCGCCATGCATTCTCTTACCGTGGCCCTTATCACAGTTGATTGACATTTTCAGTGTCTTCCACTGTATTGTAAGCCGGTGCAGGGAGGGAGGGGTGTGTGTGTGTGTTTTAACCTCAGGTACAGAGAGAGTTGAATTAAACATTCCCTTCAATACATGGCTCACTATTATCATACACACAAGTTTCCACCCTAGTTTTTTTTTTTAAGATTTTATTATTTATTTGAGAGAGAGTGAGAGTACGAACTGGAGGGAGAAAGAGGGAGAGAGAATCTGAAGCAGACTCCACACTGAGTGCAGGGCCCAGTGCGGGGCTCAATCCCACGACTGTGAGATCATGACCTGAGCCAAAACCGAGGCCGCCACTTAACTGACTGAACCACGAGGAGCCCCTCGCTGTAGTTTTTTAAATTTTATTTTTCTTTTCCACTCTTGATCCCTCTCTCGTATTATTATGGATAATAATAGCAACAGTAACACTGAGGGAGCATGAACTGACAGGCATTGTTTAAGTGCTTGTAGTAACTCAGCTAATCCTCACAAGCACATAGAGTACTTGCTATTATGATCTCCCGTTTTTCAAATGAAGACACTGATTAAACAGAGAGGTTAAGGGACTTGCCCGAGGCGACAGAGCCACTAAGCAGCAGGGCCAGGATTTGAACCCAAGTGGTGTGGCTCCAGCAGCCTTGCTCTTAACTACTGTGTCCTGCGCCCTCCCAGATATAGGCTACGGAGCTTGTTTTGCTTCTTTTGTTGTTGTTGTTGTTGTTCTGCTTCTTCTATTTTCTCTTGGAAATACCCGCAGTGTTGTTTGTACTTCTAGTGCAGCGCATCTGACTGCTGCGTGCTGTTCAGCCTTGGGCATCCGCCATGCCTTACTGACCCATTCTCCTTGTTTGGGGTGCCTTCAACTCGCTACCTCTACAAACAGAGCTGCAAGGGACACCTTATCTGTGTCTCCTCAAGAACCCGTGCTAGAGTTTCTCTTGGGGATGTCCCCAGGAGCAAGTGGATCTCTACGTCAAAGCGTATATGAATATTTTATTTCACCAGTACTGACAGATTGGTCTCCAGAATGGCAGTACAATTTCCCACCCCTGCCAGCAACACCAGGGTTTCCTTTCTTCACATCCTTGCCAACACTTGGCAATTTTTGGCTATTCTGATGAATGTGAAATAGTATCTTATGGGTTTTTTTGGGGGGGGGGATCACGTGTTTGCAGGGATGGGGGAAGGTAGGACTAGAGGGAGAGGGAGAGAGAGAATCTTCAAGCAGACTCCATGCCCAGCGTGGAGCCTGATGTGGGGCTCAATCTCACAACCCTGAGATCAGCCGAAATTAAGAGTTGAACACTTAATGGACTGAGCCACCCAGGCGCTCCTCTTATTGTTGTTTTAATTTACATATTTCTGGTTACAAGTGGGAATGAACACCTCTTCTATCTGCTGGCCACTTGAGTTTTCTCTGCCTGTTTGTATTTATGTATGTGCGGGTATGTACGCCAGTTTTCCTTGTACACTCTCGTTAGTGATCGCCTGTGGCTTTTGGATGTTGTAAATGCCTTCTGCCTGACTGTCATCCCTACCTTTTGCTGAAGGGAAATCCAATCAAGTTTTGAGCTTCTGGGATCTTGTTTAATAAGCCATTCTCTATCCTGTAGTGACAAAATTATTCCATATTTTCTTCTATTAACTTTATAATCTTACCTTTCACATTTGGATCTTTTATCCATTTGGATTTTCCTTTGTATAAAGTAAGAGGAAGGGATCCAACTTTATTTTTCTCCAAACAGGGGGAGCCTCATTCCCAGTACTTTTTATTATATTTATTTTTATTTTTTTTAAAGATTTTATTTTTTTAGGTGATCTCTACACCCAGCATAGGGCTCAAACCCACAACCCTGAGATCAAGAATGCATGCTCCACTGACATGAGCCAGCCAGGCGCCCCCACCGGTACTTTTTAATAAATAATCCCACTTATATATGGTTCACTTTTTATCATATCTTAAGTTCCCATGTATAAATGAGCATATTTTATGCTCATTTTCCTGTTATATAACTTAACTTAGCAGTATGCCTTAATATCTGATAGAGATTAGTTATTCAAGGACCTTTATTCTTCTATATAAGTTTTAAACTAAGTTGTTGAGTTCATAAAAATTAATATTTTATTTCTGGAAAGATCTAGATTTGTCGATAGGCAAATTCTTTCCTTCTATGATTCTTTTTACCTTTATATCCTTATTACCTGGCACAGTGTCTCACATATCCAGTAGCTCAGTAAATATTTATAGAACTGAACTATTGTTAGACTGATTTATGTCCCCTTTCAAAGTGATTGGGCAGGAAACAATGTTATGATAATGGACGTCACATTTGAAGCCATATTGTCTTCCTTTGAGTGAGAGGAGAGAGATGAGGAGAGCAAAGATTAGGGAGTTGACCCCTTCTGTAACAAGAACAGCTGTGGCTTTTGTTTTGATTCCTGTAATTACTAAATAAGATTAGACACTCTTGACTGAAAATTGCTTCTGCATCGAGCTTTAGAGGTGGCTACACACAAGCGTCAATAGCTGGGTTCCTAATGGATTTTTCAAAGGAAAATATGAAGCTTAAGCCAGGAGATAAGAGAGGGGAAAAGTCTTGTTAGTTGATTCATCTGATCCTGTCGGTGACTTGTTGAATGTTGAGTTGCAAATACTTCTGTAAACAGGGATTGCGCCGCGGCAATGAGGGGGACGCCATCTCGTGGCCATAACTCCACACGGCACCATTTGATCTTCAGTCCCGGGTAATAACAGGAAATGCTAGAGTGCCTATGGGATGTCAGGAACCATTGTAAGAGTTGTGCACGTCACAGCAAAACCCACGAGACAGAGGTATTTATTACCCCTATTGTAAAAGTGAGGAAATTGAGCCTCAGAGGAATTAAGCAACTTGCCCAAGGTCACAGAGCTAGTACCGTGTTGAAATCTAGACCGCGCGGCTATAGCATTGGTATGTGTTCAGTCTTTTTGTTATTTTGCTTGAGAGGAGAGGGAGTGGTGTGCCGGAGTCGGCTCCTACCAGATAGAGAGCATGGACGGTGGGCATCTCTTCCCAGCCTCCCATTCAGTGACGTCATGGTGGTAGTTCAAATTCCATCAGGGTGGGAGTATTTATACAATTAAAATCAGGGGCGCCTGGGTGGCTCAGTCGTTAAGCGTCTGCCTTCGGCTCAGGTCATGATACCAGGGTCCTGGGATAAGTCCCACATCAGGTTCCCTGCTCGGCAGGAAGCCTGCTTCTCCCTCTCCCACTCCCCCTGCTTGTGTTCTCTCTCTCCCTGTCTCTCTCTCTCTGTCAAATAAATAAATAAATAAATAAAATCTTTAAAAAAAATTAAAAAAAAAGAAAATCAGAATACTCCACACATCAGGCCCTCTTTCTTTCTTTCTCTCTCTCTCTCTCATCTTTCTCTCTCTCTTTCTCCTTCCCCCACACTCTTTCCCAGAGAACTGGTTTGCCAACATACCCTGGGTGAGGAGGACTGAGAATTCAGAGACAGCCCTAGGCTTTCTTTAGGGAAGTTGGGCAAGAGATTTGGAAAGTAATTAAAACCTGGCTTTGGGGGGAAAAATGGATAAAGAGATCTGAGGACTTTTCTTTTTGATTTTCTTGGTATTAAAACAGAAACAGGTAGTTTATGATTAATGTAGAACTCCTTAAAATGAAGACTTATTGAAGAGTAATGTAGGGTTGCTCAACTGCTTTATCAGGAAAGAAGACAAAACAGTTGTATGGTCTGTGTTGCAAATTACATATTAAACATGGCCAAAGAAGGGCACCTGGCTTAGTTGGGTAGAGCATGTGACTCTTCATCTCGGGGTCCTGAGTTTGAGCCCCACACTGGGCATAGAGAGTACTTTAAAAAATGGCCAAAGAGACAGATGAGTCAGGAAAAGTGAGCAGAACCATTTCTAGAGGAACTTAAGCTAAATACAGTGGGACCTACTTAAGCATTGTGGAAAGGGCAAAGTAGAATTAGAAAGTTCAGAGAATGGGACACCTGGGTGGCTCAGTCAGTTAAGCGTCTGCCTTCGGCTCAGGTCATGATCCCGGGGTCCTGGGATCGAGCCCCACATCGGGCTCCCTGCTCAGCGGGGAGCCTGCTTCTCCCTCTGCCTGCTGTTCCCCCCTGCTTGTGCTCTCTCTCTGACAAATAAATAAATACATTTTTTTTTTTAAAGAAAGTTCAGAGAACAAATACATGTATGCCAATTTGAAGGGAATCAAACCACAGAATGGCCATGGAATTTAGGGGAAATGACACAAAGTTGCTGTAACTTCCCAATTTAAAACTCAAAAAATCTAGGCTAAAGCTCCTAGAAATATTTGAATCATATAATAACCCTACTCAAAAGCCTTCCATAGACAATACTGGCAGAAAGCTGATAGTTGTTGAGGCTAAGATACATAAGGGATCACTGTTCTATTTCTCTACTTTTCTGTATGTTTGAAATTTTTCATAATTAAGAAAAAGAAAACCAAATCCAAACCATCGGACTTTTTAAATGATTATATCCAGTACAGTGAATATAATAGAGCATCAAAATCTGTTAGGAAAGGTAGGTCTGAGACTCAGTACGGAGGGCTTTGCATGCCCATCTGAAGGTCTATAGGTAATGGAAGCCACTGAAGGATTTTAAGCAGGTAGTATGTGCGTATGCATGTGTATGTTTGTGTGTGAAGTTCAAGTCTGTGTATATCTGCTTCTAAAGGAATGAGACTGGAACGCATATCATAGCTGTCTTTGAAAGGTAATAATTGAAATCTGAATATAGCTTCAGTCTTTTGGGTGGTGCTCGGGTGACGAACTGCTCTGGTTTGCCCAAGACTGTGGGTTTTATGAGATGTGGGATTTGGGGTTTTAAAACTTCAGTGGTGGGGCCCCTGGGTGGCTCAGTCGTTAAACGTCTGCCTTCAGCTCAGGTCATGATCCCAGGGTCCTGGGATCGAGTCCCGCATCGGGCTCCCTGCTTGGCTCAGCAGGAAGCCTGCTTCTCCCTCTCCCACTTCCCCTGCTTGTGTTCCCTCTCTTGCTGTGTCTCTCTCTGTCAAATAAATAAATAAAATCTTTAAAAAAAGAAAAACTTCAGTGGTTGGTCACCTTAGCAGTGGCAACAGATGGAGTGTACAAACTGTGAGTTCTTTGTTTAAAGGGTACCCCATAGATAAGGAAGCAAGATAAAGACCAGGCAGCTGAATAGATATGGAAGCCAGGGGTGGAGAGTTTTTAAACAGGTGGTAGTCAGCTGTTGCCCAGGCCATGGAGGACCCGAGAGGATGGAGACTCAGGCCATAGAGTCGGATGTTTTAGGATGACCTCTTCAGATCAGGACTTGCCAGACATATTCTTCAGTTACCCAGCCTTTGCAAACCAAACAAAACCAAAGCCAAAACTACATCATGTACAATTAATCAGTGCCAACAATGTAATTGCATTAGTACTTTTAGGTGTTAGAATACAGATTCAGAAATTAATTAGTTAAGTAATTCATGAAAAGGTAAACTGCAAAGGCAAAGGCATTTTATCATTTAATAATTTGATTAGTTCTAAAGCAATCCCTTGCAGTATTTAATTTTTGTAATATTATGTATTTTCTTATATTAAAATAAATTTCACATGAAGCTGAACAAATATTAGTCAAAAATATAAATATAAAACATAAACATATAGCATACTTATATACTCCAGAGCAAGTAATCTTTTTTTTTTTTAAGATTTTATTTATTTATTTGAGAGAGAGAGAATGAGAGAGAGCACATGAGACGGGGGAGGGTCAGAGGGAGAAGCAGACTCCCTGCCGAGCAGGGAGCCCGATGAGGGACTCAATCCAGGGACTCCAGGATCATGACCTGAGCCGAAGGCAGTCGTTTAACCAACTGAGCCACCCAGGCGCCCCACAGCAAGTAATCTTAACCCTACTTGCAAATGAGTCCATTTGGCATTGGCTATGCTGCACTGTGAATGAAGTCTTTGACTAAGGGTTTTGGGGAATAGAAAGATCCAATATGATTGTGGATGTCTTTTTTTTTTTTTTTTTTGCCAGGACGCTGCATCTGGCCGAGTGGAGAGATCCCAGGCTCTATAGTCTCTTGGGTTTGCAGTTGGGACTTTGGGGTTTATTCACCAAAGTTGGGTAGGCACTGATTCACTGGAGCATTGCCCTGTCTGCTCAGACACATGTCAGCCAGAGAGACCCGAAAAGTCATATGGCCTTTCCTTTCTTGTACCTCAATCACTTTATGGCCAGAGCTCACCTTTGACATAATCTACTCCTGTTGCTATCTCCAACACTCCATGAGTGCAGAGAAAACATATGCTTCCCCCATTTCTACTTCTGGATGCCACCGCCTGTCACGACCTGCTCAGGGTGGGTAGGGAATCTGGGATCCATGCACTGTGAGGGCAGGCAGTTGGGCGGTAGCCGGTGGGGAGTGAAGGGGTGGAGAGAGGAGTGAAGTCATGTTTCCTCCTATTTCCAACCTCAGCAAAGGACACCAAATCCAGTTCCTCTTCCCTGTCCCTGTAGAGTCCTCCAGGCAGATTTGCCACTGTTCCTAGGCTAGGAGGAAGTGGAGGGTGGCTGCGGGGGCTGGTATAGACACAAACACAATCTCCAAGTGGCTAGACTGAGGTTTTCGAGGCATTTTTCTGGGCCTTTGAATCCAAGGGCAAGCAAATTTTGCTCTGTGTGTTCATGAATAGAATGTGAATGTCAGGTCTTATTCCACTGAGAAGTAAGATGAACAAGAAACCCGACTAGGATCCTATGAGGTCTCCAGTCTTCGGAGAATCAAATTGCCACCCCTCCCTGCTAAGCATTTCTGTCACTCTTGGTCCCAGCTGCACTCAGGGCCACTAGCCATAATTTATTATCCAGCATCTGGTTTGAATAAACCACAGATTTATCTGCGGTCTGTGAGGGCTCTAGGCAGGAGATGCAAACAGCAGCTTTCATTAGGGAGGACTGGATGTATTGGGACCCTTTTCTCTTTTGCATCCTCTGGCCATGGTAAGGATTTCTAACGGTGCTCAGTGAAACATTCTTCTCTTGGCCGTGATCTTTCCTAACTGGTCCAGTGAGACTGAGAGAAGAATTCTGTCCTGAGTTCCCCTTTTTCTATCCCAAAAGGAAATAAAGCAGGAAGATCAGGATTTAATTTTTTTAAGATTTGTTTATCTATTAGAGAGAGAGAGAGAGAGAGCAGGGAGGGGCAGAAGGAGAGGGAGAGAGAAACACCAGTAGACTCTGAGCTAAGCGTGGAGCCTGATACAGGGCTCAATCTTAAGACCCTGAGATCATGACCTGAGCCAAAACCAAGAGTCGGAGGCTTAACTGACTGCACCACCCAGGGGCCCCAACAGTTTTATTTTATTTTAAATTTATTTAAAATTTATATATATATATAAATATATATATATATATATTTCTCATCATCGTCTAGTAAACCAGCCAAAAAGGACACAAAGATGTCAGCATCGCCCTGCTGGGTCAGAACCACACAGGGCCCCACAGCCTGGTGTCCAGTCTCACACCGGGGTCTGGAGGAGTGTGATCATTTCAGAGCTAGAGACGTAGCCTTCGAAGCGTTCCCGAGGACCCTACAGGAACCTCTTTAATGATTTTTACTCCTTGTTACCAACTGAACAGCTTCAGGGTGATATCTTTTAAAGCTTTAGATAGAAACTCCTTTGAGGCCCTGTGTCTGTCCTTAACAGCATGGCAGTAGTAAGAGAGAGGGACTAGGGCGCTCATTGTTTCTCACAAAGAACTAAAAGATTGTGGTTTAGGGATCACCAAGGGTGGACCAAAGCTGGAGGAATTGAAAGTGGCAGAAATATTCGGAAAGTTGCTGCGTTCAAAACATGGCAAAATTGCCGTGATGAATGTCTGGTTTACAGCGAAGGTAGCTGGGGTTCGGTGGTGGGTTTTGGTGCCTCCTTGTGTTGGAGAAAGTACCAAGTACAGGGATGGCAAACTGTGGCTTGGGTGTCAAATCACACTCACCGCCTGTTTTTGTAGAGCCCACATGCTAAGAAGGCTTTTTGCATGTTTACATGGTTGAAAAAAAATCAAAAGATATTTCATGATGTGTGAAAATATGAAATTGACATTTCAGTGTCTGTAAATAAAGTTTTTTTTGTTTTTTTAAAGATTTTATTTATTTATTTGAGACCGAGAGAATGAGAGACAGCATGAGAGGGAGGAGGGTCAGAGGGAGAAGCAGACTCCCTGCCCAGCAGGGAGCCCGATGCGGGACTCGATCCCGGGACTCCAGGATCATGACCTGAGCCGAAGGCAGTCGCTTAACCAACTGAGCCACCCAGGCGCCCTGTAAATAAAGTTTTATTAGAGCACTTGTTCGTTTACATGTGCTACAACAGCACTCTGCTATCTGAGGCAACCTGTCCCCTGTCTAACGAAGGGGTCCAGAGAGCTCCCTCAGCCTTCCAATACTAAGGACTGGCGCCCCAGTTTGTTTATCCTTCCTCCTTCTCCCGCAAACCAACCTTTCTGAGCGTGTAAGGAATTTCCATTCCTCCCACCTCTCTTCTAAGGAGTCCACCTCTGTCCAGAGGGAGAGGGAAACAGGAGTCGAATGGGACTTTCAGCGTCCCTCCCTTCCCGTTCTGCCCTGATTGCACCAGATTTCTCCTCTTGGTTTCTGCTGTCGTCCCCCAAGTCAAGACATTGCTTGATTGAATGTGTAGTTCCTTTTCCCTTATTCAGTAGAAGTTTCTGCCCTAGCAGCCCAAAGTAAAGAATGTATGAGAGAAAAATACAAGAGAATTCCTGTGGAGTCCGCTCCCAGAAAAGCAGGAACCACAGTGGAATTAGCAGACACTGAGGCATTAGAAGGCAAAGGTCGTGAGGGATTGTGGGACAATTCCGTGCCGCTCAAATCTCAGCTCTTAGATTGGCCTTGGCTGCTACTCTAGTCTTCCTTCTCCTGGACTCTGCCAGGTTTGTGACACCCCACCCGGTACCGGCTTCCCAGGACTTCTGATTTCTGTCTAAAACCAACCAATTTGAAGATAGGGTGTTTTGGCTCATTATGGAAATTTAGTGGGTTGTACAGAAAGAAAGAAAGAGAAAAGAAGGAAGGAAGCAAGCAAGCAAGCAGGAAGGGAGGGAGGGAGGGAGAACTGGAGGGAGCCTTATCTGGTTGAAGGTAGAGCAACTACAGTACTGACGTCACCATCCTTGAAGCTCTTGTTAGCTCTCTGCTGCTTTTGGCTTTTGCAACCAATGACACGATATTTCTTCTTAATAAGCATGGGGAGGGATTATATAGTTTGTTATCTTGGCCTTGTTCATATTAATCACCTGATGGCTCTAAATCAATTTTCTGTTTTTCTCTGTTTTTCAGGGATAGGTATGCATGTATTATTGAGAAAGAAGTGTATTTCTCTATTCTTTAGGAGCTGGAATGGCACTTCAGAATCTGATTTGTCTTACCATAACAACCAAACCAGCCTTAAATAGTTATAGAAATAAATGTCAGGAAAATATGAAAAATGTGTATTTTCATGAATCTTTTCCCTTCTAGTTGAATAAATCCCATGCTGTTGGAATTTTAAAGAGATGTACATGAGTGTGTGCGTGTGTGTGTGTGTGTGTGTGTGTGATTTTTTATTGTTCACAGAAATAAGGGACTTTCTCGGAAAAATGTGCTTTAGAGCCCAGACGCTCAGCATTAGTCTTTGCTACTGATCTTACATTTTCATTTGGGAGCCTTGGTATGATCAGGAGCCTTCTTTTCATATTTTCCTCAGTAATTCTGATTTTAAAAACACCAAATACAAGAAGATCCCAAATTCCTAACTTTCTGGTTCCAAGATATCTAGGAGTGGGGTGTCTTATTTTGTGCACAGCCCTTTGAGGCAGCGCGGATGCTGTCATTCTGAAGAGTGACAGTAGAGTGTGACGTTTTCCTTCTTCTCAAACAGCCCCTCCCCGGTCACCTGCCCATGCAGCTCCCATCGCTTCAAGGAGGCCTAAAAATCACAACGCCAGAGGCAGACACATGTGCATTGCCACAGACCCAGGAGCACAGCAAAATAGATGTCCCTCTACTCTGGACTCCTCCTGTTTTCTCTCTGTGGCTGCACACACCACTCTTGCCCTCAGTGCTCTTCTCTTTTCCCTTCATCCCCCCACCATTTGGAAAAATGAAGCATTCAGTTGACCATCCACTCATCCCACCTGCCACCCTGTATTTCATGTTTCTTTTCAGACAACATCCTGAAATTATTGGTCTTTACGAACTCCTGTTTTCCTCACCTTCTCTGGAAACTTCTGCATTCTGAATGCCACCTGTCATGCCACTAAGAGTATATGTGGCCTCCATTCTCCTTGAAACCTCTGTGGCACTTGGTACTTCTGGCCAGCCTTTCTTTCCAGAATCCCTGTTTCCCTGTGGGTATTCCAGTTTCCCTTCTACCTCTTGGACTGCCCTTTATGCTCATCACTAGCCCTCCTGTGGGTAGGAAGGTGTCTTAAGTAGGGTGACCATGTGATTTTTCATCCAGACCAAGATATCCTTGAGAATTAAAGGGTGCTCAGTGACAACAGGCACAAACTGAGACCATCCCAGGCAAACAGAGATGTCTGGCCATCCTCTCCTTCAGGCTCAGGGGAGGAGGATGTAGGGAGGGCTCAGGGCAGTAGATGAATGAACATAGATCGAGAAACTTTCACAGATCCATCTTAGAGTTGCTTAGCTACTTTTGCTTAGAATCTCACGTTAAAAATTCAACATCCCATTCATGAAAGGGCCCACTTACCTGAGGAGAAGTATCAGAGCAAGATTAGGGCAGAAAAGATGGGTGAGGAGAAAGGTCTAGATGGGGAAAGGCAGAACTGGTTGAACCAGGTCTGGTGGTTCTCTGGGTTCCAGTCATGGAGTCTGCTCTTACAGGTGAAGATGAACATGGTGCTGAAACCTCTTCCATGCTCTTCTCAGCCCAGGGTTCCCCAAGATCAGTAGCACTGAGTGGCCAGCCGGGTAAGCGGCCATGACGATTTTGCACACAATATTCCAGGAACTGTTGATGTCAAAGATGTTGAACATGGAAATAAATAGAGCAACTGCATTGAAAATGTAGAGAATGAGAAAGCAGCCGGTAGCTTTGATGGCCCCCATGTGAGCCTCCATGCTGGGGTCCCTGGAACCAGTGGCATTGCTCTCCATGTGGAGGGTGTGTCTCTTGAGAGAGATGATCAGCAGGGTGGCTGAAAGGATGAACATGAGCAGAGGAATGAAGATCCCCAGGTTATAGAGAAGAACCAGGTTGACCACATTGGTCTCAGAGAAGTACTTCTCCGGGGCGTTGGAGCAGGGGATGGGAATGGAACTATTTACATACACATTGAAGATATCTGTAGAGAAGGGAAAGCTGAAGCATAAGGAGATGAACAGTGACAGTCCCAGAAGCCAAGGCATCAGCGCTGTGATTTTCCTCTTCATCAAGAAGAACAAAGGGTGAGCAAAGTTTGAAATTCTAAGACAATAGAAGATGTTGAGCCAGGCAGCTCAAGCCAGAGGTTGAAATAGTTCAGAAACATGACGACGACTTTGAAGAGTATAAACACTGTGTTTTGGTTATAAGTGACTCGGAACAGTAGACTGTAAGTATTCTCCAGCATCATCCAGATCTGCAGCAAGAGCCTGGAAAGGCTGAGCATCAGCAGAATGCAGTCACTGACAGGGAGTCTTTTGCCTCTGGCCCGCTCGGCCCCATGGATGGCCATGATGAAGCCATTCCCAACGATGCCAGTGATGCACTCTATTCCAGAGGCCACCAAGGTGAGGACGATTTTAAACCTGCATGTGTCTCTGTCCGTGGCATCTGTGCTCACCGTGGCCATTCTCTTTGGCCCTGACTTTCAGGTTTCCACGCCAAGAACTGGTACCTGCCCTGCAACCTTCTGACCCTCACTCAATGTTACTGTAATTTTCCCCTCAGTTAATGGTTATTTCCAATTTTTCTTCATTTGCTTGCCACATGACTAAAGTTAGAGGCTTGAAATGCAAATGATGAAAGGATCTTATTATTGGCTGTCTCCATTTTTCCTAAAGACCCATTTGCCTCAGGCTTGCAGGAGCTCATTGGAAAAAAATTGAGAGCGGTTCCTATCACAGCATCTTTCTACCTTATTTACTTTAAGCCCATATTCACCTGACACGCAAGAGTCCCAGGTTAGGAATCTTAACTGTCCCCATGACTTTGTACTCATCTCACAAGACCTGTTACCTGCTAAATTGTCTGTAAAAATGCAACAGCTCCTTTGATCTGCCTTCTCCTTCTTCTTTTCTTTTCTCCCTTATTTGTGGAGATGTTTTTATCCTATGGTTAGCATGTTTATGAATAAGAAATTCCTATCAACTCGTATATGAACATTTTTACTTAGAATCAAGTTTCCTCCACAAAGGTCAGCTATTATACTGTCCCCAAACACAGAAGAGCCAAAACTTGATGCCATTTGGGTTAATTAGAGATGAGAAAAACTGCCTTGTGACAGTTTCATGATTATAATTTACTGATATGCACATCAGTGTTTGAACTCTGAAACAGGTAGAATTAGCCTGGGAAAGCCACAGGGTGTTCTAAACACAGTGCTGAAGTTGGACATGTGACCAAACACTGTTAACTTGAAATTTAATTCCCTACTTCTTCACACTGACTGTGAAACACAATGAACTCTAGCATTTCAAACAATATGCAGATGCCCGGGACTCATTCCAGATCTAGTAAGGCAGAATCTGAGATAGGGCCCAGGCAAATTGTATTTTTAAAAAGCTAAAAGTTCATTGCTCATAGCCAGATTGAGAACCAAAATCTTAGCTAGAGACTAATGAGTCTTGGGCCAAATCTGGCTTGTGTTGTGTTTTATCTTGTACAGTCTAATCCTGGATAACATTAGCCCACCAGTGCTTAATACTTCTTATTGGTCAACATTTAAATTTAGGAGATTGTGTGTATGCACAAAAAAAATCTGCCCTTGAAAAATTAGAAAATTGGGCAATTTTGGGGCTGCATGGTGAATTGGTTGAAGTGGAATAGTGGCTGCACATTTAAAACAAGGTATGTGTGCACTTTTCAGTTTGTCACAGTATCCACTAACTCCTAGTGTCTTCTTGACCATGAGGCTTCCTGCCAGTGTGATGGCCCTGTTATAACTTAAAAAAAAAAAAAAAAAAAATTCTTTCTTTTTTTTTTTTTTTTAAGATTTTATTTATTTATTCATGAGAGACAGAGAGAGAGAGAGGCAGAGGGAGAAGCAGGCTCCCCACGGAGCAGGGAGCCTGATGCGGGACTCGATCCCAGGACCCTGGGATCACGACCTGAGCCGAAGGCAGACGCTTAACTGACTGAGCCACCCAGGCATCCCCCAAAAATTATTTCTTTTAGAGAGAGGGAGAGAGAGAGAGAGAACATGAGCGGGGGCTGGAGGGGGGCAGAGGGAGAGGGAGACAGAGAATCACAAGCAGATTCCCCACTGAGTGCAGAGCCCAACACAGGGCTCGATCTCAGAACCCTGAGGATCAGGACCTAAGCAGAAGTCAAGAGTAGGACACTTAACTGACTGAGCCACCCTGACACCCCTGCCCTGTTATAACTTATATAATAAAAGTACAGAGATGATGAAAATACGTTTCTCCACCCCCAAATTAATTTTATTTCAAATTAAAGTCAGGGATTTATTTTTATTATAAAATTGCTTTTTATTATTAAATTATATTTGTGTAAAAATAGCACCAGAAAAAGCAATATATTGCAAAATTATGAAGACATTGTTTAGAGAAATTAAAGCTCATGTCAACACAAAGACTTGTATAAGAATGTTTGTAGCAACTTTACTCACAATAGCCAGGAACAGGAAACAACAAGACTCCTTGACAAGTTCTACATATCCAGTAAGAATCAACTTCTGTTACTTCTACTAACAGAGAGTAGTATTGGGGTGCCTGGGTGGCTCAGTTGGTTAAGTGTTGGACTCTTGATTTCTGCTCAGGTCATGATCTCAGGGTTGTAGATCGAGCCCTGTGTTGGCCTCCATGCTCATCGGGGCTGCTTGAGATTCTCTCCCTCTCCCTCTGCCCCTCCCCCACTCATGCTCTCTCACTCTCTCTCTCTCTCTCTCTCATTCTCTAAACTAAATAAATCTTTAAAGACATTTATTTATTTATTTATTTATTTAGTTAGTTAGTTAGTTAGTTGACAGAGAGACACAGTGAGAGAGGGAACACAGGGGGAGTGGGAGAGGGAGAAGCAGGCTTCCTGCCGAGCAGGGAGCCTGATGTGGGACTCGATCCCTGGACCCTGGGATCATGACCTGAGCCAAAGGCAGATGCTTAATGACTGAGCCAACCAGGCGCCCCTAAAACAAATAAATCTTTAAAAAAATAATAGAGAGTAGTATTTATCAGCAGCTTTCACAAATTCCCATGCACCAAACTCATCTTTTTGTGTATTTTGTTTCAACTTATATAAGTTTGTGATAAATAATATCTCTCTGAAATTCTTGCACATAATTGATTTCCGCTGTTCTGGTATCATCTTCTGTTGGTGTTCTTTCACGTTTTTCTCTGATCTTAATAGGCAAGAGCAGTGGTGGGCTGGTGAGCAGGTGCCATATTAATGGGGATGTGGGGCCAATTCATTTTTTAATCCGTGATCATTCATTCGGGGTGCTAGAATGGAGTCTCCTTTATTCTAGGGAAACTCTCATGGGGGAACCAAAGACCAAAGGTTTCACATTCTTGGCTATTGGGTTCAAAAACTTTGGTGCAGGTGTAGGATAGATCAGATTTGGGAGAATATGTGATTAGGGGAAGCCTTTCCTCTCACTTCTCTCTCAAGCACTGCCATGCAGACTAGGATGCTTTCCCAGTTGGGGAGGGATGAGAAGCGCAGGGATGAGCTGGAGTATGTGAATATCTCCATGAAAGGGACCTCACGTCCTGCCTCGTATGGGGCACACCACGGGGCTGCATGGGGTGGCAAAGGCAGAGGGGGGCTGCAGGATTGCTCCCGAGTCTCCCCAGGCACACTTGAGACAGCCGCTACATCTTCCTTGTGTTCACACAAAGGGTTTGGAGAGTTGCTGAGGGAGTTAGTGGATTCCAGAGAGGTGTGGTCTTAGCCAGGAGGCTTTGCAAGCTTGGGTTCAGATGAAACCAATGCAAGGACAGGGGCTCCCCACCCCGCACCTCCCTCCATGTCTGTTTGATGCCCACTAAACATGGATGTCACCCCCTGGAGGACAGGAAGGAGAAATCCTGAGAAAATCTTGTACTCATAGTGTTTAAACCTGGTATGAATGAGAAATTCACTAAAGTATAAATTGGTTTATAAAGCCGTGTGAACTCATGGAGCAGGATAAACATGACCAAGATTCTTTCCTTCAATCATAGTGTCCAGCTCTGTGCTGCTGACTCTCCCTTTCCCATCCCACAGTGACATCTTGGGCATGTTTCATCTTTTCTAGTCTTTTTTGGTTATTAATATTCGATCCAGTTTGACTTCATGTGTGGGTTAAACATTTACCATCTCCCTTTTACCCAAGCACAATTTGATTGGAGGGCGACCGGATGGGTCTGGGACACCTGTCTCTTTCTCTTCTTCTTCCAGGATGCTGCTGTGGGAGAGGGGGCAGGTTTATTTTATCTCTTTAATTTACTGGCTGCTGAGGTAAATGCATCCTCTTGTGGTTGTTACTGCTGTCCTGACACCATCTGGCCATGTGTGCCTCTGGGGGGCCAGGCATCATGTACTGGCTGTCGCGTGAGGAGCATGTGGGAGTTCTAGAGGGCTCTGTGGCAGCACCAGTCACTCCTCCCTCCTAGTTTGGTAAGTCTAGGCGTAGATGGCAGGCTGCCACTGGTTACAGTAGGGCTGGTATTGCCACCTCTTGCTAAGCTTTGCAGGTCAGTATCTAGCCCCGTTCTTGGCTGCCTGCTTTAGATCTGTCCTTCTCAACCTCGTGTATATACCAGAATTGCCTGAATTAACACTGCGGGGCTTTAAAAAACATCCATACCCATGTCCCATCCTCAAAGATTCCAAGTAATTGTTCTGGAGAAAAGCTAAGCATTGGCATCTCCAAAGCTCCCCATTGCAATGGCAGTGGGAGCAGGGGAGGGTTGAGAACCACTGTGGGCGAGGGGTACTTACCTGCATGGTTTATGGTGTGGGCTCTAAGGCCAATTCTGGGACAACAGGAACCCTGCCACTCAACATGGCTGTGGAAGTGACTGCATGACTTCCTAGACAAGACTGAGGACATGTCCTTCCATCAGGTAGAGGGACATCAAATCCAGAGGTTGAATTACAGAGAACACTTATAATATTTCGCAAAACAGTTTTTGCCTTGTGAAAGTCACTTCTACTGTATAGTGTTAGAAAAGCAAATATTTCTCCTATCTCTATGAAAAGGAGGAAGAAGGACATAGATGTAGAGAGTCATAGGTTTCCGCTTTGTAAACTGAAGACCATTCCTATGTGCTTATTTGGCAAAGGATGAAATGTATGAGAACAGCCATTATGATGCCATTAGGAAGCAAACCACCATAAGTACAAAGACCAGGGATGTGGAAAAGATGTGATCAAATCCAGTGAGCTGCAAAGAGAACAGAAGAGTTAACAAGATTTGTTTTGGTTATTAATAAAACAAGTATTTATATATTTAAGTGAAAAATCTGCCCAGGACATGACATTCTTCACAGATAGCAAGTTGTAAAAGAGTGTCTACTGAATGTGATGGAAATCATGGGTCCTGAAAAGATATAAGTACGTGAGAATATAAGTGTAATCAGAAACACTGTTGCTCAATGTACTAGAAATATGGTTAGGAAATTAAAAAGAAAAATTGTGTGAAAAAAGTCTGAAACATTGTGACATTTGCTTTTGCAGCTGATGAGGGTACATATTTAGTAATACTTAGATGTAATAATTAGCTCTATTTATTCACTGTGGGTTTGAGAATTTTTATACGACTGAAAATATTTTAGACAGTGTGCCCATGACAGGCATAACACTAGGAAATAATTAAGAAATTCATTTTTGTAACAGAGGAAACTTTCAAACAATTTAATATAGATGATGTTCCTGGGATAGATGGTGCTAATATTGGACTTGCAGTAAAACTAAGTTCCATGTGGCAAGTCATGCAAGGACACAACTTTACCTCTACTCATTTGCATTATTCAGCAGGAATTGCTTTCTGCTATTAGTTATAAATGGAACCCATCACGGACACAGAGCTCACTACCTGTAAGCTGGATCTCGCCTGGGGCTTGGGCCATGGGGTGTCACAGGCACTGTTGAATGATTTGGACACCTAACACAGCAGTCTGCTGACTGCACATAGGTTGGGAGGCTCAGCCAACACCGAAGCTAAGGAGAGGTGTTGAACTGTTGAAATGAGCTCATGCCTCACCACTGAGGGGAAAAAAAAAAAATCTCTGCTTATACTAAGCAGCAAAGATTGTTATGACATAATTGGCAAGCACTCTGAATGCCCTGCAAAGGCATCCACCGTAGTTATAAAACATTATGGAGAAAGTTATCTGGCATAGTATTATTTGGTCCTCTTTTCTGTGCTAGAATGTTCTAGAACTGTAACTGATGGTCTGAACCCCGTCGTGGAAATTCTGTTAGACTGAAGGCTGACGGCATGCTAAGTAGCTTATTGATTCCAGCTCTGTGAAGATGACCTCCCCCTGCCCAGTGCTCTTTTATCTCTTCATACCTACAATGTGGAAGGTGATCTGCGGTGAGCTACAGGACTGGACATTTAGCACAGGGACACCAGAACACAAAACTCCTGCAACAATCTGAACAATTGTGCAAGATTTTTAAAAATCTTTGGAAATGCCTATTTTTGTGAATAGCTCTTTTCAGTTATTAAAGTAAGACTAAGTATCATTCCTAGTCAAGGCTCCCGATCAAGGATGAATTCTGCATTAGCATGGAACTTGGTACAAGATTTAACAATGACAGGCTAAAGAAAAAGTTGCAGATTTCTTGTTCCAAAACAAAAGTTAATAAGTTGTGAAAGGAAATGTTAAAAGTAAACTATTTCTATTTTATCTGTTTTTTCCCAATTTTGAATTTAAGTTACAATAGTCAATATCATATGTGCATGCATTATGTGGTATGGTCATAATCATAGTTCAGAAAAATAAAGTTTGATTATGCTCCTGGTACTTGGTTTGTTTTTCTTACCTCTTCCATGTTCACCCATAGACTTTTATGTCCCTGGCTTCTTTAGACCCTGGAGTTTTCAGTGATCTCTTCAATGCGTGTCTTGTGTGGGCAGTTATGAGATGGCTCTAAAGCTTAGCTGAGTTTTCACCATAAGGTGGAGCCTGGGAATCCTTCTTGGAAAATAGGGCAATTACTTAATTTTTCCACTAGTGGGCGGGCATGTTCTTTCTTTTTTATTTAAAAAGCCTCTAGAAAACCTTTGAAAACCTTTTCTATTTTGGGCAGTTGGCTGAGTTTTACCCACCCACTTTTAGAGAGACCTCTGAATCTTTATACTCAGGGTCAAAGTTATGGTCATGGCCAGACAGTTTTCATGAGGAAACTCATATTGTCTCTTAATAAAGCATCTTTTTTGTTAATATTTATTTTTGAAAGATAAGTTGTAAATAAAAACCATATCCCTTAAATAGACTAACTTTAGTTGACTACAGAGCCTGTTTCTAAAGACTCTGGAACATCAGAATACTAGAATACCAATACTACAGGTGACTCAAGAGCTGGTGTTGGGGATGAGAGAATGCAGGCCTTAAGCAGGGAAGAGAATTGCCTAAGGCGACTCACCTGTTGAGCTCATTACCAGAATACCAGGTAATGCGGAATATCAGGTAATGCATCTTGGGTGGTCCCTTTACACTTGCCTTTGAATTTCTATTAGCTTCTCTGCAGGCTCTCTCTTTACTAATGGGTAGTTACCCGCCTAATTAGGCTCTTCTCATCCAATCCAGGAAATGGTGATGAAAGCTCACTTAGGCCCAGTGCTCACCTTTTTTTTCCAACTTAAATGAGTTCCTGCACTTAGGAGGTAGAGATACATACAGTGACCATTGTTTCTAAACAAAACTGTAATCTTATTCATTGGACAAATACATAAGTACCTACTATGTCTGGGACACTGGAGATAAATAGTAAACAGACAAATTCCTGTCTTCATTAATCTTACAGTTTAGTTTTGCTTGGGGGGGCAAGGGGAAGGAGAAGAGGGGAAGGGGATTGAGAGAGTTTGGGAAGGCCAGAAAATAAACAAGTAAACAGATGATATAATTTCAGATGATAACTACCATAAAAAAGTAAAGAATTGATTTTCAAGGGTGCCAAGACTATTTAATGGGGGAAGAATAGTCTTTTCAAAACCGAACACCTACAACTGAATATCTACATGCCAAAGAATGACGTTAGACTTCTACCTCATACCATATACAAAAATGAACTCAAAATGGAGCAAAGACTGAAATTTAAGACTTGAAGCTATTAAACTCTTAGAAGTAAACAGAAGTATAAATCTTTGTGCCCTTGGATATGCAGTGGCTCCCAGATATGACACTTAAAGCATAAACAATGAAAATTGGAGAAATTAGACTTTGTCAAAATTAAAAAACTTTTGTGCTTCAATGGTACTATCAAGAAAGTGAATAGACAAGTCACATAACGGAAGAAAATATTTGCAAATCCTATATCTGATAAGAGCTAAGTATCCAGAAAGAAATGTTACAACTCAACAATAAAAACACAGCCCAATTTAAAAAGTGGGCAAAGGATTTGAATAGATGTTTTTTCTAAAGAAGATCTACAAATGGCCAATAAGCTCATGAAAAAAGCACTCAGCACCATTAGTCATTAGGGAAATGCAAATCAAAGTACAATGAGATACCACGTCATACTCACTAGGTTGGCAAAACTAAAGACAATTACAATTGTTGACAAGGTTTGGATAAATTGGAACCCTTATACATTGTTGGTGTGAATGTAAAATGTTGTAGCCACTGTAAAAAACAGTTCAGCAATTCATCAAAAAGTTAAACAGAGGTACTATATGATTCAGCAATTCTGCTAGGTAGGACAAGACAATTGAAAGCATATGTCCATGCAATAACTTAAACATGAATGTTCATAGCAGCATTATTCATGATAGCCCAAAAGGGGAAACACCCAAATGTCTGATGAATGGATTTAAAATGTGGTTTATCCTTTTAATGGAATGTTATTTAACCATGAAAAGGAATGAAGCACTGATATGTACTACAACTGGGATAAACCTTGAAAATATTTATGCTAAGTGAAAGAAACTAGACACAAAAGGTCACATATTGCATGATTCCACTTATACAAAATCTCCAGGATAGGCCAAATCATAGAAACAGAAAATAGATTTGTGGTTGACAGGGATTAGGGAGGGAGAAATTGGGAATAACTGAAAGAAACAGGATTTCCTTTTGGGGTGGTGAAAGTGTCCAGAATTAGACAGTGGTGATTGTTGTATAACTCTTGTAAATATACTAAAACCCACTGAATTTTATACTTAAAAGGATGAATTTTATGGCATGGAATTACCTCACAATAAAAAGAAAGTAGGGTGATCAGACGGAGAAAGTGGGCAAAGGGAGGTGGTGGGTTATTTAAACACTTTGTTGAGAGAAGCTTTCGACAGGAAATCAACATTTGAGCAGAATATTTGAATGAATGAATGGATGGATGAAGCACACAAACCCCATTGAGCTCCCTGTTCACTCGTCTTTTGTTTGTATATATCCTTGCTCTTATACAGATGATATTAGAGTGTCTCTACTCCAGTGCCTCAAATTTGTATGAAAGACACATTCAGAAAATGAAAGGCATTATTTCATTATTTAATGAAAATGCTTGCCTGCAATGCTTCCCTGCAGAATTGCCAGGGAAATCTCGAAGCCCTAACATGCCTGAACATCTTTCAGAAGGTGCGTAATGGGATGTTAAAAGAGGGCCTTAAAGTGTTGGCTAAGCCCTCCAAGTGGAATACAGTTGGTGATAAGTGAGCATATAATCTAGAGACAGACTCCTTAATCATCTGTCTCTAGCTTACATAAAAGAGAATCCTTCAAAGGGAATTTGTGTAAGAGGAGATCATGCTTCTTTCCTCCCTGTCTCTCTAGAATGCTGTCCTCCCCTTCCCCAACAAAGATAAGGGGGGTTGGGAGGTTCCAGGGCATTACTGGTAGAATCAAGACACTTGGCAGAAAGGGAGACCAACATCTCACTCATCTACCTGCCCTTGTTGCTCATCAGGGCAGACAGCAAGAGCATTCTTCAAAGAGCCTTCCCTGGACTTCCTGGAGCTGGACTTTTCAACCTCAGTGCTCTTGACCTGTTGGGGGGATAAATCTTTGCCGTGAAAGGCTATTCTGTACATTGTAGGATGTTCAGCATCATTCCTGGCCTCCACCCACTAGATGCTAGTAGCATCTCCCCACCTCCCACAATTGTGGTAACCAAAAATATCTCCAGATAGGGCTAAACGCTCCCCGGGGGGCAAATTACCTCCGGTAGAGAACCACTGCCCCAGTTTTAGAAGGCAATAGCAATCTAGAGATTGATGCTTGACTCCTGCCTGGTGAAACCAGAAGGGAAAAGGCTGCCTACTGTTGCTGCTAATGGCAGAGCAGAGAGAACTGGTTGGCAGTGTAGGTGCTGCTTGACTGCCAGGGTTTGGTGGAGCAAAGAAGGGTAATGCTTTCCCCTAGAAGTGAATCAGGCTCAAGCTATATTGAAAGGACCCTCTTGGAAGTGGGGGAGATGCTGTCTGTTGGACAGGAGAGAGATGACAAGAGGCCAAAGAGTTCATTGCTTGCTTTAGATCAGGGTTTTCAACCTTGACACTACTGATATTTTGGACCTGATACTTCTTTGTTGTAAGAGCCTGTCCTGTGCATTGTAGGATACTTGGCATCTCTGGCCTCTACTCCCTAGATGCTATTGGCATTCCCCCCAGGTGTGATGTCTAAAATATCTCCAGACATTATCAAATGTCCCACGGGGAGGGGCCTGTCAAAAACTGACGCTGGTTGAGAAGTAACCCCACAAAGAAATCCCACAATGAGTCCCATGCATCAGCCTGTTAGTGTTCTATTGCTGCTATAATAGATTACCAAAAACTTAATAGTTTAAAACAACACATTTCTGATCTCACAGTTCTGGGGGTCAGAAGTGCAACCTGGGTCTTACTGGGCTAATATCAGGGTGTCGGCAGGCCTGCATTCCTTCTGGGAGCTCTGGTGGAGAATTCCTTTCCTTGCCAGCTTTTCAATGCGGCCCTCGTTCCTGGCTCCCCGCTTCCAGCCAGCAATGCAGCACATCTTCTCTGACTCTGACCCTCCTGCCTCCCTCTGATAAAGACCCTTTGATTACATTGGGCTCGCCTGGATAGTCCAGCTTCATCTTCCCATCTGGAAGTTCTAAACTTCATCACATCTGCCAAGTCCCTCTTTACCATGGAAGGTAACATATTCACAGGTTTCTCAGATTAGGATGTGGACATCTTTGGGGAGGGCATTCTACGTACTGCAGTCAGTATCACGCCAACCAGAGGACACTGAGTGGCCAGGTGTACCAGCACTAGTTAAGTAAGACCCTGTGCTTTCTACTTCCTTCTCCTCCTGCCTCCTCCCAGGAGTTGGACGCCGCTGAGCACGTCATCCTATCCCTCCCCATCACTGGAACCGAATGCGGAGGTGTGCTCAGGTCTAGCTGGAGAGAGACCTCGAAATCATTTGGGAGATAATGGTTTTGATTACAGTGGGAGGGAACTTTTATTTTAATGGAAAATTATGCTATTTTAATTCCCCACTTGTCTGGAAAGCCACAAGCTCTACCTGGAAGGTTACTCATGGCTAGAAAAGAGGCTGTTAATCAGTAAAACTGAAGGCAGTGATGTGGAGAGAAAAAGTCACTGCTCACAGTCCCTCATAGAATCCAGCTCATTGAATAAACCTGGTGCGAGGGGGTTTTGGGGGAGAGAGGATTTCAAAATTCTATTGCGTCACCCCATGATTGGGAAGAGCCTCTACTCAGAGAAGGGGAGGGGGCAGAGTTTGAATGTGTCTGCACCCAGAGGCCGAGAGATGGAGGGGCCTCGGGAAAGCCATGATTCTCCTGGGAACGTTGGATGATCTTGCTCTTGCCTAGAAATTTGAGGAGAGAGGTAGAGGAAGGAGAGAAAAGAACGGGAAAAAGATAGACAGACCTGGGCTGATAACTACCAACGTTCATGTGGGTAAGAGCAAGAAGACAGTGTTTCAAATCTGTGCTGGCAGGAGAAGCTGGGGCATATGGCCCCCGCATGGAGAGGGATGCAGCTTGCAGCTCCATGCTCTGAGTCAGACTTTAAAGTGCTTCCCAGCATGTCAGTGTAAGGCCTGCCTGAACCCTAAAACTATAACTGGAAAACTTTCATGGGTTTCTTGAGGACACCAATTAGATATCCAAACCCAGGTTTCTCCCCTCATGGCTGGATGAGCCTGCTTCCTTCTCTCCTGGGACACGGAAACAAAGTGGAGCAGGCCACACACAAAGATTCAAAACTTTGAGTGGCAATCAGTCTAAAACCAGAATTACCTCTAGTTTTGTATTATATATGGTTTGTTTATATATGATTATAATGACCATTTGAAGAATACAAAAATAACAAATATACTCTGTCAAGGGGGTGAAGAAAAATGTTTGGGGGGGGAGATTATGGAGCACCAAAAATGGGATGTGTGTGTGTGTGTGTGTATGTGTGTTTTAAGATTTGTTTTTTTATTTTAGAAAGAGAGAGAGTGCATGAGGGTCCACACGTGAGTTGGGAGAGGGACAGAGGGAGAGAGAATGAATCTCAAGCAGGCTCCACATTCAGCATGGAGCCTGATGCAGGGCTCGATCTCAAGACCCTGAGATCATGACCTGAGCCGAAACCAAGAGTGGGATGCTTAACCGACTGAGCCACCCACGTGCCCCTGGATGTGTGTTTTGTGCAGGAAAAGAGTCACTGATGTGTCTGAGTGGAGTGGACTAGTCAAGATAAAGTGGAGCAGGTAATGCACTAACGCAAATGGGTACTTTTTGTCTTCCATGGCAGTATAGGACCTTGGGGAGCTATAACGCAGAAGAGGGCCCACCCCTGAAAAGAGCTGCAGGCCCAGAGAGGGGAACCACACTCAAGACTGACATGGGGAGAGATGGGGAGGGGTCAGGGCCTTAGGCAGAATTCACCTTTCTCTAGATTCTAAATAGGAATGAACTTTTAAAACTCTACTCCAGGTGCACTGCACATCTTGGAAGTAGGATGCTGTTTATGTGCTTCCCTCATGCTGTCTTCATGCCCAGAGTCTTACCCAGGATTGTCTGGCAACAAAAAGACCCCTTTTCTTCTTTTTCCTTAGGTAGGTGGGCAGAAGTATCCAACTGAAGCTGGATTCTGTCTCTCTCCATGTATTTGTAGCAATCTACCTGGGGACAGGCGCTTTTTACTTTTAAGTCGAATGTAGTAAAGTCTCATTTTCTAAATTAAAGAAATTGTCCCTGGCCACATGTGAAGCTCTCCATAAGTAATTTGTTGAAGGAAGGAGAGAAGGAAGGAAGGTGGAAAGGTAGGAGGAAGGAGAACTGGAAGGACGGGAGGGAGGAAGAAGGGAAAAAGGGAAGGAGAGAAAGAAGGAAGGAGGGAAGGAAAGAAATAGGAAAGGAAAGAGGGAGAAAAGGAGGGAGGGATGGGAAAATGGAGGGAAGGGTAGACCAAAAGACAGAGGACAGAGGAAATAAAGACTTGCCTTTCTGTGTGTGTGCTTCCGTGCTCTGTCATATGGATTTACTTCCAAAAGTGGCACAGGAGATCATGGAGAAGGTTAGCTCTGTGCAGGGAACTCTAAACTTCTGAGTTGTGACGGAAGAAGCAAGGAGGCTACTTTGGTGCCAGATCTTTAAGGTGTGTGGTGGGGGGGAATAGAGCTGTCCTTATTCTGAGAGTGAGGCTGCGAAGTGCTGCCGTGACCCGTGAGCTTGTGGACCCTGTAATGCAGACCCTCCCCAAGAGCTGCCCAAACACCTGTCTCTGGGGGCGTAAATGCAGTAAAACCCAAGGAGCCTGTGCTTTTTCATTTACAGCCCTGCCTTAAGGTCACTTTCTTTATCCTCCCCCTGGAGGTGTGTTCTCCCCTGTCTGTATGCTGGGCATTATTAGTCTTGTGCTCTGTACTTGGTTTTTTTGAAGGGGACGTTGTCTATATCCTTGATTCCCCAGAAGAGATTGCTTTGCTCTCATTTCACAAATACCTTTGGTTCTGTACTATGATTTTCAAATGTGTCTGTTCTAAGGTGGCTGCAACTTGGACGGGTGTAAGTAAGAGATGTTGCAAATACTAAATGTAAAGAATCTAGGTGTAAAGTGGGCATTGATCAATATTTGTGGATCTTGAAAATGCTTAAATGCTTCTTCTTTACTATTTGCCTTTCTTTGTCCTTAATGCTGTCTTCATTTGTTCTCTAATCAAGACCCCAAGTCTTTGATCCCCATGATCAAGAGGAACGTTTTCTGTCTTGACAAGTGTAAGCCACTACATTTCTGAGGAAGGGTGGCATAGTCTGGGTGATCCCTAAAGAATGCAGAGCCACCTCCTCTCTGTGACTGGTAGTCAGGTAGGGAGTCTAAGTTGGAGCACTGGGACACCGATATGAAGAGAAAGGAGTGAATAAAGTTAGATATGTACCTTTCTTCCCCCTTTCCTTCTTCGCATTTTTTGTGGCTTTTTTTGTTGTTGTTGTTATTTCACTTTATTTAGCAAACAGTCACACTCTGAGCCCCATCCTTCTTCACATTTTTTGAGAAAGAGAAAGTGTTTTTTGTTCAGCAGAAAATGAGAGCTCAAGGAGATCCTGGAACCAAGACAAGAATGCTCCACAAATCTGGCATGACATTCCCTATATTTCCCACCCCCTCACAGTCAGCTGGGGCTGTATGGTTAGCTCTGGCTGGTGAGCTGTGAGTGGAAGGGGACGTGTGACATCCTCCCTATGGCACCGAGGAGCAAGTGGGACAACTCCATAAGTTACATCTGCTGAGATGACCCCTGGAGTCTTGTTTGCGATGGTGGCTCACTAGCTGTCTGCAGCCTGGATCCCTGAGACGCTGCATGGAGAACAGCTACCCATGGAGTGCTTGGGCCTGCAGAGGGCTTTGAATGTGCGAGGAATAAATATGTGTTTTCTTTTTTTTTTTTTTAAGATTTTATTTATTTATTTGAGATAAATAAATATACTCTGTCAAGGGGGTGAAGAAAAATGTTTGGGGGGGGAGATTATGGAGCAATCTCCATAATCCAGAGGGGGAAGCAGACTCCCCGCCGAGCAGGGAGCCCGATGCGGGACTCGATCCCGGGACTCCAGGATCATGACCCGAGCCGAAGGCAGTTGCTTAACCAACTGAGCCACCCAGGCGCCCCAAATATGTGTTTTCTTAAGCCATTGAAACTTCTTTTAATTTTTCAGGAAAATGAATTGAAGTGGATAGCATAAATAGTATAACTTTTAGTTTAAAAACATTTACACAGCACTTTATGGAGCATATTTTCATAGATATTGTTTCCTTTAAAGCTCACCATGCTGCTAAGGTAATTTTTCTTTCTTTTGACTTTTATTTTGACTTAATTTCAGGCTTCTAGAAAAGTTGCACGAAGAGCACAAAGGATTCCTGCATACCCTTCACCCAGATTGCCCAAGTATTGCCATTTTACTGCATTGCTTCTTTTCTCTAAGTATATATACACACATATTACTTTTTGTCTGAACTGTTTGAGAGGAAGCTGCAGATATGATGCTCCTTCATCCCTAAATACTTCAGTGTGTTCCCTAAAAACAAAGACGTTAGGGTCATGTGTTCTGCAGCATAGCATAGCTTGTTTAAGACCAATGCAGACAACCTTTGTGGCATTGCTAAGTGGGGGAGGTTTAATAGAGACCAGAGAAGCAGCAGAACAGAGGTCACACAGTCCTTTCGAGGAAACCAGCTCAGAATTTGAGATAGTAGAATCTTAAGGGAAACAGGTTTTTGATCCTTTAATTGATATTTTATTATATGATATGAAATGATATTTAGGGAGCCAGATAAAGGTTGATGGGAAGGGAGTTACCACATTCAGCCATGGGGAGAGAAGTGATTTCAGGAAAATCTGTTTCCTAAGCAAGATAAAACTGGACTCTTGTTTCTACTTTGTGCCCATGGTAGGTATTACTATCACACGATATCACCATGTTTCCAGTAAAATCACTTCTGTTTTGCTCCAGGCCTGAAAACGTATCCAATCCACTGGCAAGGATGACCTTAGAGTGTAGTTAACAAAACTGTAGGAACGTATCTTTGGGTGGGGCAAGAGGTCTAGCAGTTGGAAACCACACTCACTAAGCTGAAGGAATGCTGCCCATAACATTCAGGGTCACCTAGGGTTAGATACCTGGGAATGCACTGCCCAGCTTTCTATTTTGGCAGTGACATGGACTCATCAGTCCCAATTTCCAGAGCTGTGTCCTTTTCACTCTTCCTTCCAAATCCACCTCCACCAGGGCTTTCAATCTGTGCCTGGTTCTGGTTTGAATGAGCCACTGATTTATTTGTAGCCATCCAGGATCTGGAGTGCAGATGCAAATGGCAGTTTTCTTTGGTAAGTGTTGGTAGCAATTGGATCCTTTTCTGATTTGCATTCCCAAGGCCTGCAGGTTCTCAGGAAATCACATCTTACAGGCAGTCTGGTGGGGGTTATTTTTAATCTCAGCTATAAATGCCAGTCCATAAGAGTTCTTAAAACCAAAAGAGCTTTCATTTGCAAGGCAGAGGATAGTTAGAGACAGAGTCATTAATTTAGCAAAAATCTGGACAAAAAGGGGATAAGGAGAGGGGACTCTGGGGATAGAGAGGGCTTGGGGTTCAGGAGTGAGTTAGGAACAGGCACAAATTTGGAAGACACTGGCTTTTTGGGGACTTAAGCAATGAGAATGGAGGTGCTTGTTCAGGGAGAGCATGCAGGGAGAGAGAGAAAAGTGCATTTCGGACCTGCCTGGGCATTTTAAGCATTCTGCTCTTCTCTCTCAAAGTCATTCTCATTAGAATTCATCTCTGTTTCTGACATCAGTGGTGGCGTCTGAGAGCCCATTTCCTCTATTCTCACCACCTCTCAATCATCTTGTCTCTTGCTGGTGCTGGGCCTTGCCTGGAGATGATTTTACTCCACATTCCAGTCCAGGGTTAGAATTGGCTTACGTGCAGTTATATGCGCTGTGTGGATATTTCAAAATCCCAGGTGAGCTCCCACATAAAGTAGGAATGAATTTTAAATTTTGCAAACTGAGAGTATGAATAGCAACTTATATATATATATATGTTTTTAAAGATTTTATTTATTTATTCATGAGAGATAGAGAGAGAGAGAGGCAGAGGGAGAAGCAGGCTCCCAAGGAGCAGGGAGCCCGATGCGGGACTCGATCCCAGGACCCTGGGACCGTGACCTGAGCCGAAGGCAGACGCTTAACCATCTGAGCCACCCAGGCGCCCCATAGCAACTTATATTTTAAAAGTAATTAGCTTAGGGCGTCTGGTGGCTCAGTTGGTTAAGCGACTGCCTTTGGCTCAGGTCATGATCCCAGGGCCCTGGGATTGAGCCCCATTGGGCTCCCTGCTCAGCAGGGAGCCTGCTTCTCCCTCTCCCTCTGCCTGCTGCTCCCCGTGCTTGTGCTCTCTCTCGCTCTCTGTCAAAAAAATAAATAAACAAAATCTTTAAAAATAAATAAATAAAAGTAATTAATATCTGCATAGCCCTCCCTCCCTTCCCCCAATCCACCTGGCGGGTGAAAACATTCTGGGTAAACTCACTCATTTCATGTTACACTCAGCCCACTCAAGATTTTCTCTCCTGCTTTGAGCCTGGCTGCTCCTTAAAGGTGGAAGGAAGGTGGTTTGAGCTGGTCTCCAAGCCAAGTGACCAGCCACCAGCAATCTTTCCCATCTACAGAATCACTGCCTGCAACCCCCTTTCCTCTCACTGTGTCACCTACGTTCAGCATGGCGCCTTTTCTTCTTCCTTAGTCAGGCCTTTCTCTTGCTCACTCTCCTGGTGCTAGCAGCTCCATCTTTGTGTTCAGTTATATTTGTTGTACAGAATCCCATTACTTGATGGTTGGAGTAGTGTCTCCATGGTGATACAGGCAAAAGTCTTCCCAGGGAATCGGACACCATGTCTTTTTATCTACTTGGCAGGCGAGTTAGAGTTGGCTGGGATAGACTAAATCCTGCTTTTACCATTTCGGTGTTTGTTCTTATGCTCTTATGAAAAAATTCCCAAGATGATGGTGAGGACATGCACACAGCTGTGTGGAGTGCATGCGGAGAGGTCCATATATAGATGTTTTCCTTTAAGTATCTGACCACTTACTTTACTGATGAAAATCTCTCATTTCTAGCCCAATAATCAGCTTTCACCAATTTAAGCTTTCTGGAAATTTTCCATGAAATCAATAAGGGAATTGGGTGCTGCCACTGTTCAATCAATTGGAGGGATTGATAAACTTCCCTAAACGGTCAGTCACAGAATAAAATTAGCAGGTCTGTTAACAGGTGAGAAAAACATTAGCATAAAACAAAAATAAGATAAGCCTGTTACCAATAGAGTTAATGTTCCAGTTCAGAAATTTCCAGTAGAAAACCATTTGGGGGATTTTTATGACCCCCATTTAAGATTTGGGCAATTCAAGATTGTCCACGATAAAACACTGTGGGCACCAAAGATTGAACTTCTAAAATAGGCTTAGGGGCGCCTGGGTGGCTCAGTCGTTAAGCGTCTGCCTTCGGCTCAGGTCATGATCCCAGAGTCCTGGGATCGAGCCCCGCATCGGGCTCCCTGCTCCACAGGAAGCCTGCTTCTCCCTCTCCCACTCCCCCTGCTTGTGTTCCCTCTCTCACTGTGTCTCTCTCTCTGTCAAATAAATAAAATCTTAAAAAATAAATAAATAAAATAGGCTTAGAGGTACGTGTGTAATAAAAAAAAATATTATGTATAAGGTTTCTGATTTTAAATATTAGACCAAACAAATGCATTTAACTTCCCATTCTTCTGAGACTCCATTGAGAAAAAAAAATAAAAATCCCATAATAATTAAGAGAGGAGTAGGGATGGGCAAGGGCAGACTAAAGATTTCATCCCATCTCTTGGCTATGGATCATCAACAAAAGCATATTATAGCTGAAGTGACTTAGAGGATGCCCAGAATATGCACATGGTGGACCACTGGGAATGTGGTGGCTGATCAGCTTGCTGAAAGCCTTGAGGTCCCTTGATGTATGTTTCCTAGCTTTGGCTAGTAGGAGTGAGGCAGGGTGTAAAACCAGAGTCATTGCTACAATTCTGTCTGTCATATAGCTGCTTCAGTGATTCCTTCCAACCCTTTCCCATCACTGCACACAGAACCATTGGCAGCCCATATTGACAATTCTTTTTTAGAGAAATTGAACACATTTCCAAGGAAGAACTAGGGCCTCCAGTGCAGTTGTTTGCACAGAGAGTAAATTCTTTCTTATTATGACATTTTAGATTTCTAGGCTAATGTCTGATTTTTTACTCACATACCTAAAAAAAAAAAAAGCCACCAGAAACTAATCCTGATGAACTCAATGGCCCAGTTACAAAACAGAGGTCCCAGTCAGCCTTTCCATTCAAAAGAATGTCCTACTGGGAAATAATTCTTATTTAGGCAAAGCAGCCTTTCATTTTCCTTCATGAATTAGTAGTCAAGGATTATCAGAAATAGGAGCAAAATTCACAGCCTAAAAGAGAACAACCAAGAAAAACATTCAAAATAAATGACCCCTGAAGAAATAAAGATCAAAGAAGAACACTTAAAAAATTTGAACTTATATCCTCAGAGAAGGTAGAGAAGACACTGCCTCCATAAAATAAGAAAAAGATGCTATTAAAAAGAAATAAGAAACAAGAAGAAACTTTTATTTTATTTTATTTAAAGACTATTTTAGAGACAGAGCATGCATGTGAGTGAGGGGGAGAGGCAGAGAGAGGGAAACAAGCAGACTACCTAATGAGTGGGGAGCCTGATGTGGGGGCTCAATCCCAGGGCCCTGAGATCATGACCTGAGCCGAAACCAGGAGTCAGATGCTTAACCAACTGAGTCACCCAGGTGCCCGAAGCAGAAACTTAGAAATTAAAAATATGACTTAAAATTACATTCAGGTAATATATGATTTCAGTAAAATTAAGATGAATTCAAGATATCTCTGAATGCTGAGCATAAATTGATGATGAAAAAGATAAAAGAAAAAAGACACAGATGTTTAATCCAGAAGGGGTAAAATCTGACCAAAAGGATTTTCAGGGATCAAATTTAGAGAAAGAAATTACTTTTTATTTATTTACTTATTTATTTTTTTATAAGATTAAAGTTTTTTTTTTTTTTTAAGATTTTATTTATTTGCGAGAGAGAGAATGAGAGACAGAGAGTATGAGAGGGAGGAGGGTCAGAGGGAGAAGGAGACTCCCTGCCGAGCAGGGAGCCCAATGCGGGGCTCGATCCCGGGACTCCAGGATCATGACCTGAGCCGAAGGCAGTCGCTTAACCAACTGAGCCACCCAGGCACCCCAGAAATTACTTTTTAAAAATAGGAGAAATAGGGCGCCTAAACTAATTAGTAACAACAAATGCGAAAAGATAATGAAATTTCTTCTCGTTACTTAAGGTAAATTATTTTAGACCTAGAATTTTATATTCAATCAACTACCAATCAAGAGTGAGGGCAAAAGAAAAACATTTCCCATTTCCAAAGGACCTTTCTGAGGAAATTACTTAGTGGATTACATCCAGCTGAGAGTACCATGATTAAAGTACTGATTCCTTTCAGTAGGTGGTAAGGAATATACTTATTTCTGGGAGGTGAGGGTGGTCTAAACAACATAAAGGAAGGCAATTGAGCAGGATTATAATAAACCTAAACTAAACTCTTGCATGTTGTTGAGTAAACGATGGAGTGTAAGAAAATAAAATGCATCTGATTTTTACGCTGGAAACAATCTCCTTTTACTTGGGTCTATGGATTGTGTTATTGAACTTAATGGAAAGCACTTTTTGGTCCTGAGTCCAATAATAGTTTTAGTAACAACATTAGAAATGCTATTTATTGGGGCGCCTGTGTGGCTCAGTTGGTTAGGCGTCTGCCTTCAGCTCGGGTCATGATCCCAGGGTGCTGGGATTGAGTCCTGTATCAGGCTCCCTGCTCAGCAGGGGGTCTGCTTCTTCCTCTGCCCCTCACCCTGCTCTCGTGCTCTCTCTCACTCTCTCTCTCAAATAAATGAATAGAATCTTTTTTTTAAAAAAAGAAATGCGGGGCGCCTGGGTGGCTCAGTCGGTTAAGCGGCTGCTTTCGGCTCAGGTCATGATCCCAGGGTCCTGGGATCGAGCCCCATGTCGGGCTCCCTGCTCGGTGGGAAGCCTGCTTCTCCCTCTCCCACTCCCCCTGCTTGTGTTCCCTCTCTCGCTGTCTCTCTCTGTCAAATAAATAAATAAAATCTTTTAATAAAAAAAAAAAAAAAGAAATGCTATTTATTGATTTTCTACATTTAAAATAAATTCAGGTAAAGCACAGAAGACTGAACTATAGTTACAGAATAGCATATGACAGTGTAAAAGGAACATGTTGCTTTCAGAAGTTAGAAGGTGGGAAAGGGAGAAGTAGTAGAAGGAAGGATAGGAGCGCCAACACTCTTTGTATAGTGCGGAGTTGATAGGCATTGACTATAAATATTAGAACAAAACATTGTAAAATGATCATTCAATAATTTAAAAGCAATGAGAATAAGAGCTAAAAGTAGTAATGCAGGGTGCCTGGGTGGCTCAGTTGGTTGAGCGACTGCCTTCGGCTCAGGTCATGATCCTGGAGTCCCTGGATCGAGTCCCGCATCGGGCTTCCTGCTCGGCAGGGAGTCTGCTTCTCCCTCTGACCCTCCTCCCTCTCATGCTGTCTCTCATTCTCTCTCTCTCAAATAAATAAATAAAAATCTTTATAAAAAAAAAAAAAAAAAAAGTAGTAATGCAATTCTCAAAATTTGGGAGGAGGACAAGGGAACAATTGAGGGCAATATTAAGTGACACTTGGGTCCTCATCTTTTACAGTGATGAGTCAGATGGATAAAACAATGCATGTGTTTGTGCGTATGCATTCGGAGCTATGAAAGTAGCCCCCACAAAATCTAAAGACAGAAATCAATATAACTGTTACTTGCGGGAAGTGGAAATCAGCATGAGGCAGAAGACTTACTTTTCACAAAAGACCTTTTCAGCATTTGTTTTTTTGTTTCTTTGTTTGTTTTTTGGCCAAAAGCTGTTTTACTTTGATGATAATAATAATAACTTAAAAAAAATAAACTTGAAACAACTCTGATTTCTTAATTCTGTAATCTTTGGGTGGAGATTTAGAAATGAGTAATAGTATTATGTTTTTTGTAAGTATTGACAATCTCATTTTAAAAAAAGCCAGGCATGATAATTGAGTTAAGATGCTTTTAATAGACAGCTTTGTAGCAATCAGGCTATTTCACAAGAAAATAAACCTCACCACATTACCAGAAATAGTGACAAACAATTGCGACATGTGACACGTACTTCCCCAATTATCTGTTACTCGGTTTTCGGAGGTGCTCAGTGAGCAATCTGATCATTTCCATCAATATTTTCTCGCAGGTGGTGGCTTTGGTGGTCTATTTTCAGCTGCCCATAACTATGTTTTGATACTCACTGACTTAATGTCTTCAGCCCCTGAGAATGTTTACAAAACAGGTTTACCAGTTTTCTTAGCATCCAGTATATTATTCAGAATCCATTTGTTAAGGTACAAGGAAGCATGACATCATTTTGAATATCAAATACTTTTTTTTTTAAACAACAACAACCTTGATAAGGATTAAATGACAACCAGTGATGAACGTCTAACACTCACACCTGGAACAGTCATGTTCCTTCCTGGAAGACTTTCATGGTTTCAACAGCAAGTCGTATTTACTTGCTGGTAACTTTTAGGGATGGCACAGGTGAGGAGTACTGGCCAACACAGTTAAGTCTTTGGCCCAGTGAGGACACCCCCAGAGGTGTCCATGTTTACAGATTGTCCTGTAGACTGGTTATGAAATGGGGGAGTGTAGTTCACCCTTTCTTCTCTCAGGGTGGCCCTTTCCACTACAGGTCATGAGTAACGAAGCAGCCCAAAGTCCAGACCTGCCCTGAATAGATTCAAGTGGTAGCATCTCTCTCCTGGATTGAACATTTCAAAATTTCAAGGTCTTCTTTACATTTTGCTCTTTAACTTTATTTATCTTGTCTTAGAAGCCCATGGACATGGAAGTTCAGAAAACAAGACTCTTTAAGAAGAGTCTTTGCATCTTCTTGAAGAAAGAAAGAAACAGGGTCTCTATTTCAGGAGGAATTTAACCCAGTTATTTACAGATAGGAAGAGAAAGTAGAATAAGTTTTATTTGGTGAGTTTATCATAGATTGAAGATTGGTGATTCAACATTAGTTGTGGCTCCATTTAATAATAAATATGGCCATCTTAGATGCAAAGTATTGCAATAAATAACTGGTACCTCTCTATTTTTATGTACTGAAATATATCTATAAGATAAATTCCCCAAGTAAAATTGTCAAATAAAAGTATGTACCTTCATGAGTATTATAAACTGTACTTGAGGAAGCAGCAACTAATATTTCCATCAATTTATGAGATTGCCTGGTCCCCATAATCACACGTAGTGTGTTAGCAAACTTTTTGATCTTTGCTAATCTGATAGGCGAAAACTTATATCTCGAAGTAGTCTTAATTTTCCTCTTGTTATAAGTCAGTCTGAGCATCTTAAAAATTTTTGTTTTAGGTTTTAGAAAACAATCACCTTGAGAACTTAAAAGAATTGTCTAAGTTCCAACACCAAAAATTTTGACTTGATTTAGGGGTAAAGCTTGGACATTGGTATTTTCAAAAATCTCTCCCAGAGATTTAACGTGTAGAATCACTGCTTTAGATGGAGCAAGGGGAGGAAGGCTCAGGTAAAGGATGTCAAACATCACAATGATTGTGCCCATGAAGCAAAAGAGAAAAATGAAAATCAGCCTTCTCTATAAAAAAAACACATCAGGTAAAAGGATCAGGTTTGGGAAAGAAAGGAGGTAGAGAGGGGTCGAGGTAAGGGAAAGGCAGAGTTGGTTGGACTGGGTGCTGTTGTACTCTGTGGGTGTCAGTCATGGAGTCTGCTCTTTTAGGTAAAGATGAACTTGAGGCTGAAGCTGCTTCCAAGCTCTTCTCAACCCAGGGTTGTCCTGAATCAGTAGAATGGAGTGTCCAGCAAGGTAGGCAGCCATGATGAATCTGCACACAATATTCCAGGAACTGTTGACATCAAAGGTGTTGGACATATAGAGAAATAGAGCAACTGCATTGAAAATGTCGAGAACGAGAAAGCAGCTGGTAGCTTTGATGGCCCCCATGTGAGCCTCCATGCTGGGGTCCCTGGAACCAGTGGCTTTGCTCTCCATATGGAGGGTGTGTCTCTTGAGAGAGATGATCAGCAGGGTAGCTGAAAGGATGAACATGAGCAGAGGAATGAAGATCCCCAGGTTATAGAGAAGAACCAGGTTGACCATATTGGTCTCAGGGAAGTATTTTTTCTTAGTGGAGTTGGAGGAGGGGATAAAAGAATTGTTACAATACACAGTGTAGATGTCTTTAGAGAAGAGCCCACTGTAGCCCAAGGAAATAAACACCGAAAGCCACAGAAGCCAGGGCATCCATCTGGAAATTCTCCACTTCAGCTTGAGGAAAAGGGGGTGGGAGAAATCAGCAATCTTCACGAAGTAGAAGAAACAGCCAGGCAGCAAACCAGAGGCTACAATGATTTAAGAACATGAAACTTACTTTGAACATGTCATATATATGGTCTTCATTATAAAAACGTGGGAATGTTGAGCTGAAGGTAATCTCTAGCATCATGAAGCTTTGGAGAGCTATTCTGGATACACTCAAGAAAAACAGGATTCTGCCACTTGTGGAAACTGCCTTATTTTTAATCCATTCAGCTGCATTTATAGCCATAATGAACCCATTTGCAATGATACCAACGATGCATTCAGTGCCTATAATTGTTAAAATCCAGAGGATGTGAAATGGTGACAATTCATTTTCTGGGGGATTGCAGGTTTCGGTCATCTTGAGTTGTTACCCCTCTTTGGTGTCTGGAGGAAAATGTCTCTCTAGCATTTGTTAGGCAGATCCTTGATAGCTCCCACTCTTCATGTCACAGGAGGAAGTCTTTGATGCATCATTTCCAAATTCACTCCATTTGTTTATCTCAGAATTCTTAGCTCTAAATCTGGAGATGCAAATGATGGAAGGATTTGCTTTATAATCCTCTTCCATGTCCGTTGTATTGGTGTTGGTTCAGTTACAGGGCCCAGGGGAGGACTTGAGTAGATGCTGGTTTATAAACCACTAACATGGCATTGAGAGCCATGGCCTTGGCTAGAGCCAGTTAAGTTGAACATTTGCCCACCAAGTCACCATTTTTTTTAAAAAAGATTTTATGTATTTATTTGAGAGAGAGAGAGAGATAGGGAGAGAAAGCATGAGCTGGGTGGAGGTGCATAGGGAGAGGGAGAAGCAGACTCCCAGCTGAGCAGGGAGCCTGACGTGGGGCTCAATCCCAGGTCCCTGGGATCGTGACCTGAGCCGCAGTTAGACGCTTAATGACTGAGCCACCCAGGTGCCCCACCAAGTCACCATTTAACTTAGTTTCACTTGTGACCTCAGGGAACTGATTGAAAATAATAATAATAATAATGATAATAATAATAATAAATTCAAAGACATATAGAGATAGAGACATATAGTTCTGATTATGTGTTAGGCACTTCTCAAACACTTTATATTATCACATTTAAGCCTCACAGCAACCCAATGAAGAATGTACTTTTTTATTTTTAAAGACTGTGCTTTTATTATCTACATTTTGCAGCTGAGGAAACTGAGGCCAAAGTCACACACCTAGAGAGAGACAGAGTTGGGATTCTAACCCAAGTTACCTGGTACCAGATTCTATGTTCTTCCCCACTATTTATACTTCCTGGACCTGTGGATCCTTTTGTGTGTGCCAAAGACTAAATTCAGGGTTGTTTGACTGTAACATTTTTTTTCCTGATAGTCTTTTATGATGTCTTCACTATTTAAGGGAAGAATAATTGAGTTAAAAAAAAAAAAGTAGCCCAGCTTTCTATCTGCAAGATTTTCTTTACTCTTACACAGAACCCTTCACTTCTGACACTTCTGGTCCCCACATGTGTGGGTTTTTGGGTTGTGTGTTTTTACCCATACCAAGCCATTCTGTGACACCAGCCAAGTGTCCTACAATTTAACTCAATTCGGACACTAACTACCTGAAGATAGCATCAGATCCCACGGGTTAAGGGATCAGTCCCACAAGACTGCCCCCACACCAGATGCCAATCACAAATCCAGGTTGTCACCTGTGCTCCTGACCTGTCAGCTGCAAATTAGAGGTTCCCATGGATTCCCTCCTCAGGTTCCATTAATTGGCCAAAGTGGCTCACAGAACCCAAGAAAACAGCTTACCAGTTTTATAATAAACTTTATAATAAAGTGTATGATAAAGGCTACCAATGAATGTTCAGGTGGAAGAGATGAGGAGGGCAAGGTATGTGGCTTCCATCCCCTCTCCAGTGAACCTCACATGTTCACTAGAAGCTCTCTGAACCCAATCCTTTGGGATTTTTAGGGAGGCTTCATTCCATAGGCAGGACTGATTAAATCGTTGACCACTGGTGATTGTTTCTACTTCCAGCCCATCTCTCCTTTCTGGAAATCAGGGGGTGGGACTGAAAGTTCCAAACCTCTAATCAATGATTGGTTCTCCTGGCAACCACCCCAGTTTAGGTGTGGTCTGAAAGTCACATCATTAACATAACCAAAGACGCCTTTATAATGCTTATGCCTTCGGAAATTCCAAGGGCTTTAGGAGCTCTGCCGGAGAAATGGGACGAAAGACGTTATTCACAATATCACAATAGTAAGGCAAGAAGACTCTAATTTTCAAGAGATAGAAATTTTTTGCAAAACAAATTACTTGAGAGATAATAAACTTCTTTTACGTATAAATGTTTAAACACATGCACTTTCATTTTAAAGAGAACACTAGGAAAAATGAAGTTTGAAGGTATTTAAAAAAAAGAAAACCACAGGCCCAAGATGGTGCCACTTAAGCTGAGTTCCCAAACCGGGGCTTAATACTCAATCTAATTGCAATTTCAGTTTCCCCCAGAAATATTGTCTTAACTGGTCAGTCAGGAATTTTCTGGTCAGCACTAAAGAAGTAATATGTTACTTGCTCTCTCCATCCCCCAAAGGAAGATGAAGTAATCTGCAAGATCACATCCTCTGCCCTTTCCCCTAAAACAAAGTGACCTTGCCCAGAGCAATCTTTTCTTTTCTTTCCCTAATAACTTCCTTGCCCAACCCTCCTTCCTATATGAACCTTCCGTTTTGTACAACTCTTCCAAGTGCCTCTGTACTTGCCAGGTGAGGTGTGGCCCATTTCATCAATCATTTAATAAAGTCAGTTAGATCTTTAAATGTACTTGGTTGAATTTTGTTTTGTTAACAAAGGAAAAGTTCCCCATTCCTTTACAAGGTAGGCTAACAAACATTAGGGTAAAAACAGCACCCAAGTCACCCAATCAATTTTGGAATATTAAAACTAAAAGAGATGAAGGAAAGAGTCACTTTTATCTTGGGATGGTTGCTTCTGATTTTAAAATGTAAGCATAGGACAAATGATAAAATTGACTTCTCAATTCAGAGTAAATGGACTTTTATGAATGTACATAATGAATGATGATTCTAATAAAGAGAAGGTTGGTGAGTGAGATGTCTCTGAAAATCTTAATAACATTTGGTTTTCTTCTTACTTAAGGCTTCTTTTAAAAAAGTCAAAAAGCTTATAAAGGTTTTCTGGCCTGATGAACTGTTTTAGACAAGTTGTTACGAATTTTACCATCTCATCTTTAGGTCCCTACTTTTGAACTCACCCCAAATATTTCCCTTGAAAAACAGTGTAAAAAACAACTCTGCTTATTTCCACCCACTTGTACAAGTAGCTTAGGACCTCTGATATGTTTTTTTTTTAATTTTTAAAAAAATTTATTTATTTTTTATTATGTTATGTTAATCACCATACATTACATCATTAGTTTTTGATGCAGTGTTCCATGATTCATTGTTTGCGTATAACACCCGGTGCTCCATGCAGTACGTGTCCTCTTTAATACACATCACCAGGCTAAATGACGCTTTTCTTGTCACTGACTCTTCCCCAACTCTGCTGACCCAGGCCTCCGACTGTCAGGGAGAAATGGAACAGCCTCTCTTAAGAGTTTGATGACTCTGCTCATCTGTTTACTCACCACTGTGTCTTGTTCCCAGCTCTAGTCTGCAGGACCTGACCCCCTGGGAGGCAGTCCAGATACTTGCTAATTAATGAATGATCATATCAATGGCCCTCAGCTCAGATAAGTTCTTTGTAATGACTGGCATACAGAGAAGGACCTTCTACCCCCCCATAAATGTTGAACTTCTGCAGGTCTGATGCCCAAATCAAGTGTGGGAATGTGAACAGTAAGGTTGAGTGAGAGCACAGCAGTTCTCTGTGTTTCTGTGAAACACAGGTGGGAGATAGAGAGGATAGGGGAATAGGATAGAGGAAGGGGGCAAGACCTCAGCCAGCAGCTAAACTTCCCAGTGTTGGGGTGCTGCGCAGAGGCAGTGGGCAGGAGCAGGGGCCACAGCCCCCATTCATCAGAGGCACTTCATAAGAGGCTCTGTTTGTCACAGCTTATGGCAAGGTTGCTTCCTGCAATGGAAAGAAGAATGTTGTTGATAGGAACTCCCAGGGGAAGTCTGAAGTGGGATGAGGTGACCTTTCTAGGCGAAGAGATGATTTTTTAAAGTAGAGTCAGTGGAATTACTAGAACCTGAATGATATACCCAGTTTGCTAAATATATCCAAGTGTGTATCTAACCAAAGAAAACTCATGAAGAAGACTTTGAACCATTAAGGACAGAGAAAATGGCTTTAAAAAGTTCAGTTTATTTGGTATATTTTTAACTTATTATTTTGAAATAGTTTTTGACATAGAGATGTGTTGTAAAGATAGTATAGAGAATTCCCATATGCCCTTCACCCAGCTGCCCCTAATGCTTACATCTGACATAACCATGGCACAATGACCAGAACAAAGAAGTTAGCACGGTTACAATACTAGTAGCTAAACTGGGCTTTATTTGGATTTTTCCAGTTTTCCACTAATGTCCTTTTCCTGTTCCAACATCCAATCTAGAATACCATGTTGCATTTAATCATTGTGTATCTGTAGTCTCTTTGAATCTGTAATAGATTCTTGGTCTTTCCTTTTCTTTCATGACCATGACCATTTTGAAGAGTACTGGCCAGGTATTTTGTAGAGTAGTCCTTGGTTTGGGTTTGTCTTATGTTTTCTCATGATTAGATTGGAGTTACAGATTTGGGGGAATACTCCAAAGGTGAGGTACCCTTCTCATTGCAAGGGGTACACGATGCCAATGTCTTATTAGTGGTGATGGGAAACTTGAGCATCCTTGGTTAAGATGACATCTATCTGCCAGTTTTCTCCACCATAAAGTTCCTTTTTTTTTTCCCTTTCATAATCTCTTCATTTGAAGTGAGTCACTGAATCTAGACCATACTCAAGGGGAGAGGAATTAAACTTTCTTTTCTGGAAGGAGGAATCTCAAAGAATTTGTGGACATAATTAAAACGTCCACAGTAATATTCTGGAGGAGATACTTTGAAGCTATGCAAATATCTTGCTTTTCCTTAAACCTTTCTCCACTAATGTCAGCATTCGTTAGCAGATGTTGACTGCAACAATTACATTGCTGTGCTGTTCCAATTTTTTATTTTCTTCATTCCTTTTACATGTATTAATTAGAAATCTTCTATAAGGAAGAGTTCTTTTTTCCCATCATTTATTTATTTAATCAAACATTAATTTGCATTAGTATATACTCATGGATTTTAGATTTATTCTGTTACAATCTAATATTTATTTATAATGTTGCTCAAATTGTTCAAGCTTTGGTCATTGGGAACTCTTTCATGGTGGCTCTTATGTCTTTGATATGACTCCATTTTTATTTTTATTTCCTTACTTTCAGGCCTTATGGGATGCTCCAGTCATCCTGCCCCAACCCTAGAATTATCTGTGTCTCCCCAGCCCAATCCCAAAGTCCCTAGCAACCACTAATTTGTTTTTTGTCCCAATACATTTGCTCTTTCCAGATGACATGTAAATGGATTCATACAGTATGTAGCCTTTTGGGTCTGGCTTCTTTTATTTTGCAAAATGTATTTAAGATTTAACCATTTAAATGAATTTATAGTTCAGCCACTTTTATTGTTGAGTAGTATTACATTGTATGGATATATCAGTTTGTTTATCCATTCTCTTATAAAGACATCTGAGTCATTTCCAGTTTTTGGCAATGATGAATAAACTGCTATAAACATTCACATGCAACATCTTCATTTCACTTGGGCAAAGTCCTAGAAATAGGATATATGGGTTGTACAGTAAGTACTTAACTTTTAAAGAAATTGCTGAACTATTTTCCAGAGTAGTTGTACTGTTTTTCTTTTCTTTCTTTCCTTTTTTTTTTTTAAGATTTATTTATTTATTTGAGAGAGAGTGTGCAAGCAGGGGGAGGGGGTGAAGGGCAGAGGGAGGGAGAGAATCTCAAGCAGACTCCCTGCTGAGTGTGGAGCCTGACGTGGGGCTCAATCCCATGACCCTGAGATCATGACCTGAGCCAAAATCAAGAGTCCGATGCTGAACCGACTGAGCTACCCAGGCACCCCCTGTTTTTCATTTTTACCAGCAATGTGTGAGAGTTCTAGTTGCTCTGCATCTTAACTAGCACCTGGCATTGTTGGTGTTATGTGTGCAGAGTTTGTTTGTTTGTTTTGGGTTTTTTTTAGTCATTTTAGATGTGTAGTATTTCATTGTGATTTTGATTTGCATTTACCTAATGACTAGTGACATTGACCATCTGTTTATATACTAATTAGACGTAAGTATATCTTCTTTGGTAAAGTGTTTACAGATTTTTGTCTATTTTTAAAAATCTAGTTGCTTGCTTATTGTTGAATTTTAAAAATTCTTTATATATTGTAGTTACAAGTCCTTTATCACCTAAATGCTTTGCAAATATTTTCTCTTAGTCCATGGCTTGTCTTTTCATTCTCTTAACAATATCTTTTACAGAATGAAAGTTTGATATTTTGAGAAGTTTCAATTTAACAATTTTTGTTTAATGGATTGTGCTTTTGCTGTTATATTGAACAACTCTGCCAGACCCATGGCCACAAAAACTTTCTCTTGTTTTCTCTGAGAAGTTGTATCATTTGATCTTTTATATTTAGGACCATGGTCCATTTCAATTTAACTTTTGTATAAGGTGAGAAGAATTTGTCGAGGTGTTTTGTTTTGTTTTGCATATGGATAACAATTGCTCCAGAACCATTTGTTGATAGAAATGTCCTTTCTTCATTGAATTGCCTTGGCGCCCTCATCAAAAATCAGTTGTCTATATTTGCGTGGGTCTACTTTTCAACTGTCTCTTCTGTTCCATTGATCTATGTGCCTATCCTTTTGTGAATAACAAACTCTACCAGTTATTGTAACTGTTTAATAAGTTTTGAAATTGGATAGTGTGAATCTTCCAAATTTGTTCATGCTTTTCAGAGTTGTTTTGCTCTAAGTGGAGGCTCTGGGGAAAAAAAAAAAACAAAACTTTGAGCAGATAGTTTTCCGTATTCACTATCATGGCATTTCAAAGGAGCATTTTCTTCCTTTGGTTTCTGTTTCCTGCCACAGAAACTGCCACATTTTCATTCTTCTCTTGGATTGAAGTAAAGAGCAGACATTCTCTTCTTTCTTTAAAAAAAAAAAAAAAAATCTTCATCAGGGGTGCCTGGCTGGCTCAGTTTGGTGGAGTGTGCAGCTCTTGATCTTGGGGTTGTGGGTTTGAGCCCCATGTTGGGTGTAGAGATTACTTAAAAATAAAATCTTTAAGGGGCGCCTGGGTGGCTCAGATGGTTAAGCGTCTGCCTTCGGCTCAGGTCATGATCCCAGGGTCCTGGGATCAAGCCACACATTGGTCTCCTGGCTCAGTGGGGAGCTTGCTTCTCCCTCTCCCTCTGCCTCTCCCCCTGCTCATGCTCTCTATCTCTGTGTCTCAAATGAATAAATAAAATCTTAAAAAAATATATAATAAAATCTTTAAAAAAAACTTTATCATCCCAAATCCAGAGGCAAGTGATAATTTGTCCTTGAAGATCTTATAATATCATCAAGGTTTGCAGTTCACATTTATTACATTCTAGAGATCCCCTGGTTGATTTTGTTGTTAAGATTGTTTTGTTTTGTTCCTGGCACAATTACCTTTCATCATGTAGTAAGCTCTGAGCTTCTTTTCTCCCCAGTGTGCATGCTTATGACTCTCCTTACTTATAGGGATTCCATGAAAATATACTATGTAGTCAATTATAGTTTTGATATTAATAATTATTTTTTGTATGAAAAATACAGAATATTTTAAATAAAAATCAAAAAGACTTAATCTTGCAACTTAGCGATGACTATTGTATTAAGTATTTTGCATTTATCTAATTTCTACATATTTTATTTTAAAATTATTTGTTAAAGCAGTGAAAGAATAATAAACATTTTGCCCTTTAGTTTTCTCACAAATGTAGAGAACAAACTGGTGGTTGCCAGAAGGAAGAAGGTAGGGGGTTGGGTGAAATAGATGAGGGGATTAAAAGGTATAAACTTCCAGTTATAAAATAAGTAGGTCACAGAGATGAAAAGTACAGCATAGGGAATATAGTCAATAATATTGTAATAATGTTGTATGGTGACAGATGGTGACTGCACTTATCATGGTGAACATTAAGTAATGTACAGACTAGTCAAATCACTATGTTGTACCCCCAAAACTAATATAACATTGTATGTCAACTATACATAAAAACAACAAGAACAACAACAACAACAAACCCTTTAGTTGTATTTTATACTTGGCTCATATTTGCTCTTAAAAAAATCTTCTTGACATTTTACGGTTTTTAAAAGCAATTAATCTAACACCATTTTTCACATAATAACAACAGCAGCAATAGTACACAGTGTTTACACAAGATAGGAGTTTAGTCTGGAAATAAGTGGTCTGTGACTGACATGGTAACTTCACTTTACTGAGTCCTCAGGGACAGGTTCTTTGAGCTCATTGCTCCACTCTCTTTGGGATGTGGCCCTCAGTCTCAGATTCAAGATGGTGACACCTGAAGTCAGGGTGGTAGTATGGAAGAGGGGCAAAGAAGGTGATGAAACAAAATAGCAGTTCTTCTTGCATACCATTGGCTGACTGGAGTCATACTGCAGCATTTACCCACAAAGGAGGCTTGGAAATGCAATCTGTTTCTACGTAATAGTGTCTGATTGAAAGTTCTATTATATTAGATAAAGAGGAATTCTTTTTTGGGGGGGTGGGGCAGCAGTGTGGACATTTGATTACAAATTCAATTTTTAAAAATAGTGACTTGGTTAATTAATTTGTCAATTTTGGGAAGGGGGACTAATTTTAATTATTTTTTTTCTAGAAAAATTTCTATTTCATGTAGGTTTTCAACTTTCTTTAGCATAATATTACACATATGAGTTTGGAGTAGATCCCCATTATTTATTCTATAGTTATTGCATTTTTTTTTTCTTTTTCTAATATAGTCTGTGTCTTTTCTCATTGCTTTCTAGTTAGAGATTTGCTTATTTTACTAGAGTTCCCACCCCTTACACTGAAGATTCAGTTCTGGGTTTTGTTTATCTTTCATTATTTCTTTTATTTCTGTTGCATTAATTTCTTCACTTACTTTAATATAAGTTTACATCTTCCTTTAATTTTGTCACTTTTTTTTATTCTTGATCAAAACAAACTGATTTTCAATTTTTCTTATTTTTTTTTAAAGAAAAGTATATACATTTACTGCTAAATACCATGTTACAGGAACATTGTCAAATTTGATATGTAGTACTTCTGTTGTCATATGTTTCTAACTATTTTGTAACCTCCCTTATGATTTCCTTTTGAAGAATTTTTTTGAACGGATAAAACATGCACATACTAATAAATTTTTTTGAGCACATATTATATACCAGGCACTTGGGACACAGAAGTGAAACACCGGATCCTACATCAAGAAACTCTAAAGATTAGTGCTCATGGGTATTACAATTGTAAAAGGTATTTGTTCTCAATGGCATAGTATTTTGGATGTTAAGTAGGTCTCTGAGGCAGCCTGGATGTTTAATAATCAAGCTGACTGCAATGGTTAAGGAAAGGGCTTGGGTGAATGAGGCCAAGATTAGTGTCCAGTATTGGTGGTCTATATGGGGCACCTGGGTGGCTCAGTTGGTTAAGCTTCTGGGGTTAAGCTTCAGATTTCGGCTGGGGTTGTGATTTCTGGGTCATGGGATCAGGCCCTGCATCAGGCTCTGTGCTCAGTGGGGAGTCTGCTGGAGATTCTCTTTCTCCTTCTCCCTCTGCCCCTCACCCTGCTCACACACACTCTTTCTCTATTTCTCTCTCTCTGAAATAAATAAATAAATAAATCTTTAAAAATAAATAAATCAGCCTCTCTTCGTTCCTGGTATAGCTCATCTCAGTTACTGATCTTCTAAAGGATTACCTTGACACAGGAAAAAAATAATGCAACTAAGTCAAATATTTCTAAATAGTTTTTATTTTATTTATTAGAAAAAAAAATCCTGTTTCCTTTCCCCTGCACATCTTATTTCCGCTTATTTCGTTCCTTGGCAAGTAATTTATGTCTCTTTCTCTGGAGTCCTAAAATAACTTTGCTTTGTCCACAGTATCCTGAATTTTCATTATAAAGTCTTTTGCTGGATGTCTGTTTTACCCACTAAAATGAGATTTCAATCTGGAAAACCATATCTTCCAACTTGGGCAAAATATCAATCATTAATTTAATGATTCCTTTTACTTTTTTTCTCTCTTCTTTCTTTTCTGAATTCCTCATATTCATTGTCAGACTTTAACATTTTTTCATCTCTTTAGCATTTTGTTCTAATTTCTGAGAGATTTCTTTGACTTTGTTTTCCAGTCATTCCACTGAATGTTTTCATTTATACTATATATTTTTTAAAATTTTTTATTGTTACGTTAATCACCATACATTACATCATTAGTTTTTGATGTAGTGTTCCATGATTCATTGTTTGTGCATAACACCCAGTGCTCCATGCAGAATGTGCCCTCTTTAATACCCATCACCAGGCTAACCCATCCTCCCACCCCCCTCCCCTCTAGAACCCTCAGTTTGTTTTTCGGAGTCCATCGTCTCTCATGGTTCATCTCCCCCTCCGATTTCCCCCCCTTCATTCTTCCCCTCCTGCTATCTTCTTTTTTTTTTCCTTAACATATATTGCATTATTTGTTTCAGAGGTACAGGTCTGTGATTCAACAGTCATGCACACTTCACAGCGCTCACCATAGCACATACCCTCCCCAATGTCTATCACCCAGCCAACCCATCCCTCCCACCCCAGCCCCCACTCCAGCAACCCTCAGTTTGTTTCCTGAGATTAAGAAATCCTAATATCATTGAGGTCATATGATACATGTCTTTCTCTGATTGACTTATTTCACTCAGCATAACACCCTCCAGTTCCATCCACGTCATTGCAAATGGCGAGATCTCATCCTTTTTGATGGCTGCATAATATTCCAATATATATATATATATATATATATATATATACCACTTCTTCTTTATCCATTCATCTGTCAATGGACATCTTGGCTCTTTCCACAGTTTGGCTATTGTGGACATTGCTGCTATAAACATCAGGGTGCACGTACCCCTTCGGATCCCTACATTTGTATCTTTGGGGTAAATACCCAGTAGTGCAATTGCTGGATCATATGGTAGCTCTATTTTCAACTTTTTGAGGAACCTCCATACTGTTTTCCAGAGTGGTTGCACCAGCTTGCATTCCCACCAACAGTGTAGGAGGGTTCCCCTTTCTCCGCATCCCCGCCAACATCTGTCATTTCCTGACTTGTTAATTTTAGCCATTCTGACTGGTGTGAGGTGGTATCTCATTGAGGTTTTGATTTGGGTTTCCCTGATGCCGAGCGATGTTGAGCACTTTTTCATGTGTCTGTTGGCCATTTGGATATCTTCTTTGGAAAATGTCTGTTCATGTCTTCTGCCCATTTCTTGATTGGATTCTTTGTTCTTTGAGTGTTGAGTTTGGTAAGTTCTTTATAGATTTTGGATACTAGCCCTTTATCTGATATGTCATTTGCAAATATCTTCTCCCATTCTGTCAGTTGTCTTTTGGTTTTGTTGACTATTTCTTTTGCTGTGCAAAAGCTTTTTATCTTGATGAAGTCCCAATAGTTCATTTTTGCCCTTGCTTCCCTTGCCTTTGGTGATGTTTCTAGGAAGAAGTTGCTGTGGCTGAGGTCGAAGAGGTTGCTGCCTGTGTTCTCCTTTAGGATTTGGATGGACTCCTGTCTCACATTGAGGTCTTTCAACCATTTGGAGTCTGTTTTTGTGTGTGGTGTAAGGAAATGGTCCAGTTTCATTCTTCTGCATGTGGCTGTCCAATTTTCCCAACACCATTTGTTGAAGAGACTGTCTTTTTTCCATTGGACATTCTTTCCTGCTTTGTCAAAGATTAGTTGACCTTAGAGTTTCTGGGCTCTCTATTCTGTTCCATTGATCTATGTGTCTGTTTTTGTGCCAGTACCATACTGTCTTGATGATGACAGCTTTGTAATAGAGCTGGAAGTCCAGAATTGTGATGCTGCTAGCTTTGCTTTTCTTTTTCAACATTCCTCTGGCTACTTGGGGTCTTTTCTGGTTCCATACAGTTTTGAGGATTATTTGTTCCATTTCTTTGAAAAAAGTGGATGGTATTTTGATGGGGATTGCATTGAATGTGTAGATTGCTCTAGGTAGCATTGACATCTTCACAATATTTGTTCTTGCAATCCATGAGCATGGAACGTTTTTCCATTTCTTTGTGTCTTCCTCAATTTCTTTCATGAGTATTTTATAGTTTTCTGAGTACAGATCCTTTTTAGATTTATTCCTAGGTATCTTATGGTTTTGGGTGCAGTTGTAAATGGGATCGACTCCTTAATTTCTCTTTCTTCTGTCTTGTTGTTGGTGTGTAGGAATGCCACTGATTTCTGTGCATTGATTTTTATATCCTGCCACTTTACTGAATTCCTGTATGAGTTCTAGCAGTTTTGGGGTGGAGTCTTTGGGGTTTTCCACATGAAGTATCATATCATCTGCAAAGAGTGAGAGTTTGACTTCTTCTTTGCTGATTTGGATGCCTTTGATTTCTTTTTGTTGTCTGATTGCTGTGGCTAGGACTTCTAATACTATGTTGAATAGCAGTGGTGATAGTGGACAGCCCTGCTGTGTTCCTGACCTTAGGGGGAAAGCTCTCAGTTTTTCCCCATTGAGAATGATATTCGCTGTAGATTTTTCCTGTATGGCTTTTACGATATTGAGGTATGTACCCTCTATCCCTATACTCTGAAGGGTTTTGATCAAGAAAGGATGCTGTACTTTTTCAAATGCTTTTTCTGCATCTATTGAGACGATCATATGATTCTTCTTCTTTCTTTTGTTAATGTATTGTATCACATTGATTGATTTGCGGATGTTGAATGAACCTTGCAGCCCAGGGATAAATCCCACTTGGTCGTGGTGAATAATCTTTTTAATGTACTGTTGGATCCTATTGGCTAGTATTTTGGTGAGAATTTTTGCATCCATGTTCATCAAGGATATTGATCTGCAATTCTCCTTTTTGATGGGGTCTTTGTCTGGTTTGGGGATCAAGGTAATGGTGGCCTCATAAAACGAGTTTGGAAGTTTTCCTTCCATTTCTATTTTTTGGAACAGTTTCAGAAGAATAGATATTAAGTCTTCTTGAAATGTTTGGTAGAATTCCCCTGGGAAGCCATCTGGCCCTGGGCTTTTGTTTGTTGGGAGATTTTTGATGACTGCTTCAATTTCCTTAATGGTTATAGGTCTGTTCAGGTTTTCTCTTTCTTTCTGGTTCAGTTTTGGTAGTTGATACATCTCTAGGAATGCATCCATTTCTTCCAGGTTATTGAATTTGCTGGCATAGAGTTGCTCATAATATGTTCTTATAATTGTTTGTATTTCTTTGGTGTTGGTTGTGATCTCTCCTCTTTCATTCATGATTTTATTAATTTGGGTTATTTCTCTCTCTCTCTCTCTCTTTTTTTTTTTTTTGATAAGTCTGGCCAGGGATTTATCAGTCTTACTAATTCTTTCAAAGAACTAGCTCCTAGTTTCGTTGATCTGTTCTACTGTTCTTTTGGTTTCTAGTTCATTGATTTCTGCTCTGATCTTTATTATTTCTCTTCTGCTGCTGGGCTTAGGCTTTATTTGCTGTTCTTTCTCTAGCTCCTTTAGGTGTAGGGTTAGGTTGTGTATTTGAGACCTTTCTTGTTTCTTGAGAAAGGCTTGTATTGCTATATACTTTCCTCTTAGGACTGCCTCTGCTGCATCCCAAAGATTTTGAATAGTTGTGTTTTCATTTTCATTGGTTTCCATGAATTTTTTAAATTCTTCTTTAATTTCCTGGTTGACCCATTCATTCTTTAGTAGGATGCTCTTTAGCCTCCATGTATTTGAGGTCTTTCTGACTTTCCTCTTGTGATTGAGTGCTAGTTTCAAAGCATTGTGGTCTGAAAATATGCAGGGAATGATCCCAATCGTTTGGTACCAGTTGAGACCTGATTTATGACCTAGGATGTGATCTATTCTGGAGAATGTTCCATGGGCACTAGAGAAGAATGTGTATTCCGTTGCTTTGGGATGGAATGTTCTGAATATGTCTGTGAAGTCCATTTGGTCCAGTATATCATTTAAAGTCTTTATTTCCGTGTTGATCTTTTTCTTAGATGATCTGTCCATTTCAGTGAGGGGGGTGTTAAAGTCCCCTACTATTATTGTATTGTTGTCGATGTGTTTCTTTGCTTTTGTCATTAATTGCCTTATATAATTGGCTGCTCCCATGTTAGGGGCATAGATATTTACAATTGTTAGATCTTCTTGTTGGATAGACCCTTTAAGTAGGATATAGTGTCCTTCCTCATCTCTTATTACAGTCTTTGATTTAAAATCTAATCTGTCTGATATAAGGATTGCCACCCAGCTTTCTTTTGGTGTCCATTAGCATAGTAAATGGTTTTGCACCCCCTCACTTTCAATCTGGGGGTGTCTTTGGGTCTAAAGTGAGTCTCTTGCAGACAGCATATCGATGGGTCTTGTTTTTTTAATCCAATTTGATAGCCTGTGTCTTTTGATTGGGGCATTTAGCCCATTTACATTCAGGGTAACTATTGAAAGATATGAATTTAGTGCCATTGTATTGCCTGTAAGGTGACTGTTGCTATATATTGTCTGTGTTCCTTTCTGGGCTATGTTGCTTTTAGGCTCTCTCTTTGCTTAGAGGACCCCTTTCAATATTTCTTGTAGGGCTGGTTTCGTGTTTGGCAATTCCTTTAGTTTTTGTTTGTCCTGGAAGCTTTTTATCTCTCCTTCTATTTTCAATGCCAGCCTAGCTGGATATAGTATTCTTGGCTGCATATTTTTGTCATTTAGTGCTCTGAATATATCATGCCCATCCTTTCTGGCCTGCCAGGTCTCTGTGGATAGGTCTGTTGCCAATCTAATGTTTCTACCATTGTAGGTTACAGATCTCTTCTCCCGAGCTGCTTTCAGGATTTTCTCTTTGTCTCTGAGACTCGTAAGTTTTACTATTAGATGTCGGGGTGTTGCCCTATTTTTATTGATTTTGAGAGGGGTTCTCTGTGCCTCCTGGATTTTGATGCCTGTTTCCTTCCCCAAATTAGGGAAGTTCTCTGCTATAATTTGCTCCATTATACCTTCTGCCCCTCTCTCTTTCTTCTTCTTTTGGGATCCCAATTATTCTAATATTGTTTCGTCTTATGGTATCGCTTATCTCTCGAATTCTGCCCTTGTGATCCAGTAGTTGTTTATCTCTCTTTTTCTCAGCTTCTTTATTTTCCATCATTTGGTCTTCTATATTACTGATTCTCTCTTCTGCCTCATTTATCCTAGCAGTTAGCGGCCCCATTTTTAATTGCACCTCATTAATAGCCTTTTTGATTTCGACTTGGTTAGATTTTAGTTCTTTTATTTCTCCAGAAAGGGTTTCTCTAATAACTTCCATGCTTTTTTCAAGCCCAGCTAGTATCTTTAAAATCATGATTCTGAACTCTAGGTCCAACATCCTACGAATGTTCGTATTGAGTAGGTCCCTGGCAGTCGGCACTACCTCTTGTTCTTTTTGTTGAGGTGATTTTTCCGTCTTATCATTTTGTCCAAAGAATAGATGAATGAGAGAACAAAATGCTAACAGTGTAACAACGTCCCCAGAAAATATACTCTAAACAAATCAGAAAAGACCTGAAGCCGGGGGAAAAGAAAGGGAAAGAAACAAAAAAGAAAAAGATAAAAACAAGCAAAAACAGAACAAAACAAAACAAAAAACAGAATATGATCAAATATGATCAGGCTGGTGCATAGATCAGTGCCACACACTAGATTTTGGGTGTATTTTGGTCTGTTAGAAGAAAGTGCCTCCCAAAATTTTAAAGAAAAAAAACTTATATATGTACAAAAATAAGGGTTGATACTATGAAGGGATGGAATATGACTATAAAGATGAAAATTATAAAAAATTTTATAAAAGGAATTGATAAGTTGTTTGAAAAAAGAAAGAAGAGCATTAAAAAAAAAGGGAGAGAATGTGATCAGGCAGGAGATTAGAACAAGCCATAAACTAGAGATTTAGGGTATATTTTGATCTGTTAGAAGAAACTGTATCTCAGAATTTTAAAGAGAGAACAACTTATATATATATCCCCAAAATAAGGGTAACTACTATGAAGGGATAGAATATGACTCTAAAAATGAAAAATAAAAATGTGTTTTCAAAAAGGTATTGATAAAACGTTGGTTGAAAAAGGGAAAAACAAAAATTAAAAAAAAAAGACAGTTAAAAAAAATTAACTTTGGAAGACTAAAGAATCATGGTAAAAAAGCCATGAATTCTATGTGCAGTATTCCCCTAGTGCTGGAGTTCTGCGGTTCTCATTGATCGGTAAGCTTGGTCCTGGCTGGGGGTGCCTGGGTGGCTTAGTTGGTTAAGCGACTGCCTTCAGCTCAGGTCATGATCCTGGAGTCCCGGGATCAAGTCCCGCATCGGGCTCCCTGCTCAGCAGGGGGTCTCCTTCTCCCTCTGACCCTCTTTCCTCTCGTGCTCTCTGTCTCTCATTCTCTCTCTCTCTCAAATAAATAAATAAAATCTTTAAAAAAAAAAAAAAACTTGGTCCTGGCTGGCTGTTCTTGCTAATCTTCTGGGGGAGGGGCCTGTTGCCGCGGTTCAGAAATGTCTTTGCGGGAGGCAGAATTGCTCCGCCCTTGCCAGTTCCAGCTAAGTAATCCTCTGGGATTTGCTCTTGGGAGCTTTTGTTCCCTGCAAGCTTTCCGTACAGCTTTGGAGGAGGAGAGGGAAATGGCGGCCTCCCAATCTCCACCCCGGAGAAGCCGAGAACTCGGGGTCCCGCTCCTCAGTGAGCCCCCAGAGAAAAGCAGTCAGTCACTCCCGTCTCCCCAGTCTCCGGCCACACTCCGTGCTCATCCGGCCTGTGACTGCGCGTTTCTATCTCCGGCGCCGGACCCCATGTGGAGTCTCCAAACCCAGCAGATCCCTGCGGTGTGCTCCTGCGCCGCTCCTCCCGGGGGGATGAAGGTGAGTCTCCCCAGATGTGCCGCTTGTTGGGTCCCTGCTGGAGGAGCAGTGGCCCGACTGTGCCGTGGATCACGGTTTATGGCAACCCCGAGCTGAGAGCCCACGCCTTGGCTCCATCTCTGCAGCTGGCTCCCTGGCTCCGGTACCTGGGAGCTCTGCCACACTCAGGCACCCCCGGTCTTCCTGTGACCCCGAGGGCCCTGAGACCACACTGTCCCGCGAGGGGTCCCCCCCCCCCCCCCGCTTAGCCACTGGAGCGACGTCCCTCAGCAGAGCCGACTTCTAAAAGTTCCGATTTTGTGCTCCGCGGCTCTATCACTTGCCAGAAGCGGAGGACGGAGGCGATCTATCCTCCCGAATATCGCCTCGGATTCCCTTCTCACGTCCTACCTTCCAGAAAGTGGTCGCTTTTCTGTTCAGAGAATTGCTGGTATTCTTTTCTTTGATCTCCTGTTGAGTTCGTAGGTGTTCAGAATGGTTTGATCCCTATCCAGCTGAATTTCTGGGACCAGACGAAATCCAGGTCTCCTACTCCTCCGCCATCTATGATTCTTTCACATTTTCAACAGTAAAGTTGAACCAGACTCAGAAGCTGGATTACAGGTATTGGCCTAATGAATAAGGCATACTCAAATTCAGATACCTGGTCCACCTGTCCAAGGTTACCACTTTCAAAGCAAGCATCAAAGATAAGATGCCTTTCTTGGACTGTCCACAGTATCCAGATGGAAGCACCATATATTTGCTCATATTCCCTCCGATGGCATCATCATTTCCCATATCATCTCCTCTCCTTTTCTCCTTTCTGCTGTCTGGCAGAGGATGGCTGAATCTCTAGCAATCTTGAACTTTGAAACATTTTATTCTGCCTCAGGCACCGTCTGGCTCCGCTCGGCCATTTTTTGTTGTCCCTCTGCCTCTAAGCCCAGGCAAAAATCATGGGGCAGTGGGGAGCGGGCAGCGGGATCCGCAGGCTGACTGAGCTCCCTCAGGAAGAGGCGTTGCAATGGTTGCCAAGGCAGCGGCTTGCCCGCGTGCGAGCAGGAGGTGCGAGGCTGCAGGGAGGCTCTACTATCATATTTTAAACTTCCATATGTCCCTCCCCTCTAGCGTTCCTATTTATTTATTTATTTAAGATTTTTATTTATTTATTTGACAGAGAGAGACACAGCGAGAGAGGGAACACAAGCAGAGGGAGAGGGAGAAGCAGACTCCCTGCTGAGCAGGGAGCCCAATGCGGGGCTCGATCCCAGGACCCTGGGATCATGACCTGAGCCAAAGGCAGACACTTAAGGACTGAGCCACCCAGGTGCCCCTAGCGTTCCTTTTTAATAATGCCCTGCTCTTGCTACATGCATAAAGGAATTTTTTAATTGTCTTCTGAAGTTTCCATCTTCTGACATACTATTTCCTCTAAGTTAATGCTTCCCTTTGATTTGGTTATGTATTTCTTGGTTAAGACTTTTAGCAGCGCTCTATGAATCTTTGGATGATTATTTCTATATGAGTGAGGTTCTCTTAGCTTTTGGATGTCTGAATATATTTTTATTTTGCTCTTATTTTAATAAGAATTTCACTAGGTAAAAAATTCTACTTTGACAGCTACTTTCTCTTAGCACTTTGAATATTTTGATTTGTTAGCTTCTTATTTCTGGTATTTATTATTGTTGATGAGAAATACACTGTCATATTTTATTATTATCCTTTTCCATTGTATCTCTGATAGTTTTAAGATTATATTTTTCAATTTCCTTTATTTTTCTACTATGTCTAGTTTGGACAATTATTATTGTTGTTTTAAAATTTGTCTTGCTTGGCATTCAGAAAGGGCTCCAGATATGATATTTTATATATATTTTAAAACTGGGAAACTTCTAGTAATAATATCTTTAAATACTGTCTTTCAGACTTTTCCTTCATTCTCCTCACCTGGAATTCCTATTAAACCTGGTTTCTCTCTCTTTTGTTTTTTTTAAGATTTTTTTTTTAACTTTATTTATTTGACAGAGAGAGCACAATCAGGGGGGGAGTGGCAGATGAGAGGGAGAAGCAGGCCCCCCGCTGAGCAGGGAGCCAGATGCAGGGCGCCAGATGCAGGGCTTGATCCCAGGACTGCAAGTTCATGACCTGAGCTGAAGGTAGATGCTTAACTGACTGAGCCACCCAGGTGCCCCTAAACCTGGTTTCTCTTTATAGTTATTAATATGTTTTTAATATGTTTTCCCCCTTTTAATATGTTGTTCAATATGTTTTTAGTATGTTTGTCTCCTTATTCTGCATTCCATTTAGGGTATCTATGTAATTTATCATGCAAATGAGACACTTTTTGGAGCAAAAAAGGACACTACAATGATTAAACTTATATAATTAGTAAATATGAATTTATTAGCTGAAAATTTTTATTATTTTTGGTAGACTGATAAAATAGATCTGTTCAAAAATTATCTTAAAAATGTGGTGCACTGTTGGTGGGAATGTAAATTGGTGCAACCACTGTAGAAAATAGTATGGAGGTTTCTCAAAAAATTAAAAATAGAAATATCATATGATCCAGTAATTCCACTGCTGGATATTTACCAAAGAAAATGAAAACACTAATTTGAAAAGATATATGTATTATTTTTACTGAAGCATTATTTATAATAGCCAAGATATCTATCAATGGATGGATAAAGAAATTGTGATTTATATATCATATATATGTGATATATATAACATATATATGTGATATATGTAATGGAATGGATATTATATATACATATAATATATATATACACACCCACCCACACACACACAATGGAATATTATGCAGCCATAAAAAGAATGAAATCTTGTCATTTGTGAAAACATGGATGGACCCGGAAGGTATTATGATAAGTGAAATAAGTCAGTCAGAGAAAGACAAATACAATATGATTTCACTTATGTGTGGAATCTAAAAAATAAGACAAAATAGAAACAGACTCATAAATACAGAGACCAAACTAGTGGTTGTCAGAGGGAAAGAGGGTAAAAGGATGGGTGAAATAGATGAAGGGGATTAAGAGGTACAAACTTCCAGTTATGAAACAAATTAGTCAAGAGGATAAAAAGTATAGCATAGAGAATGTAGTCAGGGGCGCCTGGGTGGCTCAGTTGGTTGGGCGACTGCCTTCGGCTCAGGTCATGATCCTGGAGTCCCAGGATTGAGTCCCGCATCGGGCTCCCTGCTCGGCGGGGAGTCTGCTTCTCCCTCTGACCCTCCCCCCTCTCATGTGCTCTCTCTCTCATTCTCTCTCTCAAATAAATAAATAAAATCTTTAAAAAAAAAAGAGAATGTAGTCAATAATGAGGTGATAATTTTATACGGTGACATCTGGTAACTGTACTTATCATGGTAAGCATTGCTTGGTGTATAGAATTGTCAAATCATTTTGTTGTACACCTGTACTAATATGACATTGCATGTCAACTATATTTCAATTAAGTTTTTCTAAAAACCATATATCCTTTTTAAAAAGTTTAAATTCAGTTAGCCAACATATAGTACATTGTTAGTTTCAGATGTAGTATTCAATAATTTATCAGTTGCATATAACACCCAGTGCTCATCACATTGTGTGCCCTACTTAATGCCCATCATCCAGTTTTACCCCATACCCCCCTTCCCCTCCAGCAACCCTCAGTTTGTTTCCTATAGTTAAGAGTCTCATGGCTTTTCTCCCTCTCTGATGACTTCCCCTTCAGTTTTCCCTCCCTTACCTTATGATCCTCTGTGCTGTTTCTTATATTCCACATATGAGTGAAACCATATGATAATTGTCTTTCTCCGACTTATTTCACTCAGCATAATACCCTCCAGTTCCATCCACATCAATGTAAATTGTAAATATTCATCCCTTCTGACGGCTGAGTAATATTCCATTGTATTTATGTACCACATCTTCTTTATCCATTCATCTGTCAATGGACATCTCAGCTCTTTCCACAGTTCGGCTATTGTGAACATTGCTGCTATTAACATTGGGGAGCAGGTGCCCCTTCGGATCAGTCCATTTGTATCTTTGGGGTAAGTACCTGGTAGTGCAATTTCTCAGTCTTAGGGTAGCTCTATTTTTAACTTCTTGAGGAACCTCCATACTGTTTTCCAGAGTGGCTGTACCAGCTTACGTTCCCACGAACAGTGTAAGAGGGTTCCTCTTTCTCTACATCCTCGCCAACATTTGTTGTTTCCTGTCTTGTTAATTTTAGCCGTTCTGACTGGTGTAAGGTGGTATCTCATTGTGGTTTCAATTTGTATTTCCATGATGGCAAGTGATGTGGAGCATTTTTTCATGTGCCTGTTGGCCATTTGTATGTCTTTGGAGAAATGTCTGTAAGTGTCTTCTGCCCATTTCTTGACTGGATTATTTGTAAAAACCATATATCCTTGATCTCTAGAGTAAAAGGAAAAGCACTTTCTTGTACTGACTAACTGAACATTAAAAATAATACAAACAGACAACTTTTCTGTTACAAATTCATGTACTTTAATGAGTTTATTAGTCACATTTATTTCCAATGCCGTATAACTGATATTGTTCTGAATAACATGTTTTTAACACCTCTTATCTCTCTTATCTTCATAAAATTTCCTGAAATGTTATTCATAGTTGCATTTTATGGCTAATACATTTGAAATTGTTGACACCTTCAACGGACTATTTATTAAGAAAATAGTCTTTACAGATGTTGAGATAATTAGTACATGCTAAGGGAATTCTGTTAAACAGATGATACCCTCTGGTGTCTGGGTGGCTCAGTCAGTTAAGTGACTGCTTTCAGCTCAGGTCATGATCCCAGGGTCCTGGGATCAAGTCCTGCATTGGGCTTCCTCCTCAGTGGGCAGCCTGATTCTCCTTCTTCCTCTGCCACCCCCCCGCTTGTGCTCTCCCTCAAATAAATAAATAAAATCTTAAAAAAAAAAAAAAAACAGATGATATTCTCAATTCTAACTTTTTTGGTACTAACTTATGTAAATGTTTTAGCTACCATTCAGAAAATATTTTATAAGACAAAATTCAAATACATTTTCCCTGTCCACGATCCTTCTGAATAGTTCACCGATTTTAAATGCTGCATAATTCTCAATTTTATTTCATTGTAACATTATAATACAGAATATGCATTTACCCAGTCAAAAATAATAACTCCATTAAAGTATTGTTCTAGAAGTTGAGATATTCTAAAACATAATTTTTAAATTAAATCTTCTGTACCATTGAGCATTCATGGTTTATTTTGTTCAGTGTCTTTTTCTTTCTATCCTTACTTGTGTAGGGATAAATGTCAATGTTTTCCTACTTATGAGTTGTTTTTCAATCATTGTAATTTACTGAAAGTTTTAAAAAGTGTTTTTTGCTCCATTTGCTTAAAAATTGGATTACACATTTCCCTCTGATTCTACATAAAATGTAGAGTAGTCCCCCCTTATCAGTGGGGTATGTTTCAAGACCCTCAGTGGATGCCTGACATTGCAGATAGTACCAAATATACTATGATTTTTCCTATACATCTAGACCTATGATAAAGTCTAATTTATAAATTAGTCACAGCAAGAGATTACCACTAATAACTAATAATAAAATAGAACAATTATAACAGTGTACTATAATAAAAGTTATATTGAATCTGAACATATTGAATAAAAGTTATATGAATCTGGTCTCTTTTCTCAGAATATCTTCTTGTACTATACTCACCCTTTTTCTTCTTGTGATGTGAGAGGATAAAACGCCTACATGATGAGATGAAAGTGAGGTGAATGACATAAGATTGTGACACAGTGTTAGGCTGCTATTGACTTTCTGACAACGTTGTCAGAGTTTGGTTGCCCAAAAGTGTGTAAATGAAACCACAGAAAGTGAAAATGAGGCTAAGGGCAGGCTACTGTAGTCAGAATTTACAGGAATTGTTTAACAAAATTTTCCATATAATTGTAGGTGACTTAGGTCATTTATAAAAAGTTCTTCAAAGATTTGAACATATCTTTTTTTTTTTTTAAGATTATTTATTTATTTGACAGAGAGAGACATAGCAAGAGAGGGAACACAAGCAGGGGGAGAGGGAGAAGCAGGCCTCCTGCCAAGCAGGGAGCCCGATGTGGAGCTCAATCCCAGGACTCTGGGATCATGACCTGAGCCGAAGGCGGACACTTAACGACTGAGCCACCCAGGCGCCCCGATTTGAACATATCTAAAGTATGACTAATGAGAAGAAGCAATGGGAGAAAGTGTGTATTGCCATGCAACAAATATAGGAGTGCATCTTATTGAATTAGTGTTTTCATATTATTTGGATAAATATTCAGTAGTGGAATTACTGGATCATATAGTAATTCTATTAAGTTTTTGAGGACCCTCCATACTGTTTTCCGTAGTGGCTGCACCAGATCGCATTCCCACCAACAGTGCACGAGGGTTTCTTTTTCTCCACATCCTCGCCAACACTTGTTGTTTCTTGTGTTTTTTGATTTTATCCATTCTGACAAGTGTGAGGTGATACCTTATTTGATTTGCATTTCTCTGGTGATGAGTGATGTTGAATATCCTTTCATGTGTCGTTGGCCACCTGTGTGTCTTCTTTGGAGAAATGTCTGTTCATGTCTTCTTTCCATTTTTTAATTGGATTATTATTTATGTTTGGTGTTGAGTTTTGTAAGTTCTTTATATATTTTGGATACTAACCCCTTATTAGGTATGTCATTTGTAAAAATCTTCTGCCATTCAGAAGGTTGCCTTTTTGTTTTGCCAGTAGTTTCCTTTGTTGTGCAGAAGCTTTTTATTTTGGTGTAGTCCCAATAGTTTATTTTTGCTTTTGTTCCCCTTGCCTCAGGAGACATATCTAAAATATGTTGCTACAGCTGATGTCAGAGAAATTACTGCCTGTGCTCTCTTCTAGGATCATTATGGTTTCAGGTCTTACATTTAGGTTTTAATCCATTCTGAGTTTATTTTTATGTATAGTGTAAGAGAGTGGTCCAGCATCATTCTTTTGCATGCAACTGTCCAATTTTCCCAACACCATTTGTTGAACAGATTGTCTTTTCCCCGTTGCGTATTCTTGCCTCCTTTGTCAAAGATTAATTGACCATATAATCGTGTTTGTTTGTTTTTTCTGGACTCTCTAGTCTGTTCTATTGATCTATGTATCTGTTTTTATGCCACTACCGTACCGTTTTGATTACAGCTTTGTAGTATATCTTGAAATCTGGAATTGTGATATCTCTAGTTTTGTTTTTCTTTTTCAAGATTGCTTTGGCTATTCAAGGACCATTGTGATTCCATACAAATTTTAGGATTATTTGTACTATTTCTGTGAAAATGCCATTGGTATTTTGATAGAGATTGCATTAAATCTGTAGATTGCTTTGCATAGTATGGACATTTTAACAATATTGGTTCTCCCAATCCATGAGCATGGAATATCTTTCTATTTGTTTGTGTCATCTTTGATTTCTTTTTTTTTTTAAGATTTTATTTACTGGGGTGCCTGGGTGGCTCAGTTGTTAAGCGCCTGCCTTAGGCTCAGGTCATGATCCCAGAGTCCTGGGATTGAGCTCCACACCGGGCTCCCTGCTCTGCAGGAAGCCTGCTTCTCCCTCTCCCACTCCCCCTGCTTGTGTTCCCTCTCTCACTGTGTCTCTCTGTCAAATAAGTAAAAGATTTTATTTATTTATTTGACAGAGAGAGAGAGCACAAACAGAGGGAGCAGCAGGCAGAGGGAGAGGGAGAAGCAGGCTCCCCACTGCTTTAGGATAGAATGTTCTGAATAAATCTGTTTAATCCATCTGGTCCAATGTGTCATTCACAGCCACTGTTTCCTTGTTGATTTTCTTTTTGGATGATCTATCCATTGATGTAATTGTGGTGTTAAAGTCTCCTACTATTATTGTATTACTATTGATTACTTCCTTTATGTTATTAGCTGCTTTATGTATTTGGGTATTCCCATGTTGGGTGCAAAATATTTATAATTTTTATATCTTCTTGTTGGATTGTTCTGTTTATGATTATGTAGTGTTCTTCTTTGTCTCTTGTCCCAGTCTTTCTTTGAAGGTTTATTTTTGTCTGTCATAAGTATTGCTACCCCAGCTTTCTTTTCATGTCCCTTTGCATGATAAATCCTTTTCCATCCCTTTACTTCCAATGTGCATGTGTCTTTAGGCCTGAAATGAGTCTCTTGTAGGCAACATACAGAAGAGTCTTGCTTTTTTATGCATTGCATCTCCCTATGTCTTTTGACTGGGGTGTTTAGTCCATTTACATTCAAAGTAATTATTGATAGGTATGTACTCATTGCCATTTTGTTACTTGTTTTGTGCTTGTTTTTGTAGTTCTCTGTTCTTCTCTTGCTGTGTTCTTCCATGATTTGCTAGCTTTCTTTAGTGATATACTTGGATTCCTTCTCTTTATTTTTTGCATATGTATTACCAGTTTTTGATTTGTAGTTACCTTCAGGTTTATATATAACATATTATTCACATAGCAGTCTATACTAAGTTGATGGTCACTTAAATTTGAATCCATTCTAAAAGCACTAAAGTTTCACTCCACTACCCCCCCCCTTCACATTTTAGGTATATGATGTCATGCTTTACATCCTTTTATTTTGTGATTCCCTTAACTGATTTTTATAGATATACTTAATTTTACTGCTTTTTTTCTTTCTATTTTTCTTACTCCTGCTTATGGTCTTTCCTTTCCACTTAAAGAGTCCCCTTTAACATTTAACATTTCTTGTAGGGCTGGTTTAGTGGTCATGAATTCCTTCAACTTTTGTTTGTCTGGGAAGCCCTTTCTCTCTCGTTTTATTCTGAATGATAGCCTTGCTGGATAGAGTACTTTGGGCTGCATTTTTTCCTTTTAGCACTTTGAATATATCATGCCACTCCCTTCTGGCCTGCAAAGTGTCTGCTGAAAAATCAGCTGATAGCCCTATGGGGTTTCCCTTATATATAATGTTTTCTTTTCTCTTGCTGCTTTTAAACTTCTCTGTTTATCACTACTTTCTATCATTTTAATTACTCTGTGTCTTGGTGTGGACCTCATTTGGTTGATTTTGCTGGGGGCTCTTTGTGCCTCCTGGATCTGGATTTCTGTTCCCTTCCCCAGATTCAGGAAGTTTTCAGCTATTTGTTTCTTCAAATAAATTTCCTACCCCCTTTTCTGTCTCTTTTCCTTCCAGGATCCCTATAACGTGAAAGTTGTTATGCTTGATGGGTGTTGTTGAGTTCCCTTAATCTGTTTTCATTTCTTATTCTTTTTCTGCTGTTCAGCTTGATTGCTTTCCATTACTCTATCCTCTGGTCACTGACTTGTTCTTCTGCTTCCTCTAGCCTATTTATTCCATCTGATGTATTTTTAAGTTCAGTTATTGTGTTCTTTGTTTCT
>NC_058414.1:94044876-94120004 GCF_002201575.2 Neomonachus schauinslandi | reverse complement strand
CAGTTATTGTGTTCTTTGTTTCTGATTGGTTCTTTTTTATGTTTTCTATCTCTTTGTTGGGGGTCTTACTGAGGTCTTCTACCCTTTTCTTAAGTCCAGTGAGTATGCTCATGACCATTATTTTATTTTTTAAAAAAGATTTATTCATTTATTTGGGGGGGGCAAAGGGGGAGGGAGAGAGAGTCTTAAGCAGACTCTAAACTCAGTGTGGAGCCTGACGTGGGGCTCAGTCTCATGACCCTGAGATCACGACCTGAGCAGAAACCAAGAGTCAGATGCTTAACCGACTGTGCCACCCTTGCACCCCTATGACCATTACTTTAAATTCTCTATCGGGTATATTACTTATCTCCATTTTGTTGAGCTCTCTTGCTGTGATTTTGTCCTATTCTTTCATTTGGGACATACTCCTCTGTCTCCTTATTTTGTCTAACACTCTGTGTGTGTTTCTATGTGTTAGTAAAGTCAGCTATCTCTCCTGCTCTTGAAAGTAGTGGCTTTATGAAGAAGAGGTCCTGTAGTGCCCTGTTGTGCAATGTTCTCTTTTCACCAGAACCTGGCACTTCAGGTTGTTTCCTGTGTGTTATATGCACCCTACTGTTGTGGCTGAGCCACTTTTGCCTTCAGTCCAGTTGTCTGTAATGGCTTTCTTTGCCTATTTAGTCACTCTATTGTTAGTGGGCCAGTCTGGGGCTGCCTGGGGCTTGAGTTGGGTGAGACCAGGTATTTTCCAGAGCTGCACTAGCACCAAACTGCAGGTCGCTCATGCTGTTTTGTCTCCTGTTAAGCTTTTGTTGATTGCCAGGGCCTGAGTAGATAAGTGACATCTCGTTACCTTTGCTATGTTCCACTGGTTAGGAGGAAGTCATTGCTCCTGCCTGCTCTCAAGGGAAGGGAATTACACAAAAGCATGAATGTCAGGGGTAGGGATCATTGGGATTTTGGATTTTGGAAGGTGCTTACAGAGAGGCACTCTCCCATGACTCAGGACTTAAGTTCCTGGCAAAGAATACCTGGAACAAGTCTGATATTATGCTGGGGTGGCCCCTTAAATTTTGGAAATGTGGTGACCTAAAGAAAATAATGTGGATATGCTCAAACTGGTCAGAGTATTTAGGAAGGATTCAAAAGACTTAGGGAGTAGAGCATGCCAGAGTGGATGTATTATACAAGTCCAGAGAATCAATTAGATGACTTTGCTACTTGAGAAATCCCAAAAGACATACCCATTGGTAAAAGAGTAAGGAATGCTAGTGGAAGGGTGGGGCACTGGAATTGTTAAGTTCTTAGGTGAACTTCCTCTCTAGGTTGGGGTGGAGTAGAAAATGCTGCTATAGATCTACATTCTCTTGTATCAGTGGGGTTTATAGGATTCTGAACTAGCAGAGGCCTGGAATTGGCACTTAACTTGTTGGAGACAAGGTTGTAATAATTAAAGTAACTGGCAGCAAAGCCAAAATTATAATGGGAACTTTTGCCAACAGGTATATTTGGTGATGGCTAGTTGACCGTGGTGTTCATAGGAGAAGGATGTGTGGAAAGACAGCAGGGGATTGTTTAACTTATATATACAAAAAGTTCAAGACTGAATAAGCAGAAAACTGATGTTGGCAAACATAATGGCAAATCATAATCCTTCTCCTAGTTTCCAGACCAGAGTTAGCTCTCAGAGCCTGTTGATTCAAAGAGAGACTGGGTCCCCTTGAGGAAGTAACTTGCAACATCACAGCATGTGTTTGTAGTATATATTACTCAGTCTTTCTTCAAAGAGACTTCTGGTCATTCACCAGAATAATTATATCTGGAGAATGAGGAAATACCAATCTTTTGAGGATGTTGGATACTGGTTCTAAGCTGAGACTGACACCAAAATGCTATCATGCCTCCATGGTATAATGAGGCTTATGGAAGCCAGGAGATAAGTGGGGTCCTGGTCCAAGTCCATCTCAGAGTGAGTACATTTTTTCTTATGCTGTGGTCATTTCTCTTGTCCCTAAATGCATAATTGGATGAATATAATAAACAGATGCAGAACCTTTACATAGGTTCCCTGACCTGTGGAGTAAGCACTATTATGATTGGAATGGCTAAGTGGGATCTGGTGAAATTGCATTCCCAAGCTAAGAAAGTAAGTCACAATTTATCTAGTGGGATGGTAGAGATAAGTGCCACACTTAAAGAATTAAAGGATGGTGGGTGGTGATCAGAATTATATCTCTTTTAACTCAGCAGTCTAGCTCATGCAAAGTCAAATGGATGAAAATGGGCCATGGCTGGCAACTGTAAACAAACAAATGAACAGACACACGAAAAAGTCCCTTGACAGCTGCCATATCAGATGTGGTATCTTTACAAGAATAGATAAACCTAATCTCTGGCACTTACTGTGTTGTTATTGATATGATTAATGCTCCTTTTTTTTCTCATCAGATAAAAAGATCAAGAGCAGTTTGTTTGTCTGGATGGGCAGTCATACATATTCAGTTTTACCCTGGTACTATATGAACTTTCCTAATGCCTGTTATAATATGGGTACCTTGATCATCCTGACATTGAACAGAATACTGGTCCATATCTTGATGATATTGTATTAATTGGATCTGCTGAGCAGGAAGTGGCAATCACTGTAGATATTCTGGTAAGACACCTGTACAATGCACATCTTTAGGGGACTACCCCATCAGTGAAGTTTTTAGGGGTTCAGTGGTCTGGGGCATGCTAGAGGTTTTTTGTTTTGTTTTGTTTTTGTTTTTGTTTTTGTTTTTGTTTTAGAGAGGGAGAGAGAGAATCCCAAGCTGGCCCAATGCAGGGCTTGATCTCACAACTCTGAGGTCATGACCTGAGCTGAAATCAAGAGTTGGATGCTTAACTGACTGAGCCACCTGGGTGTGCTAGAATATCTTTTCCAGAAAGTTATTGCACCTTGAATAACCTACCACTAAAAGAGAAGTGCAATACTTGGAAGACCTTGGATTTTGGAGGCAGTATTTACTACACTTGTTAATGATACATTCAGTCACATTATTGGGTGACTCAAAAAGACACCGGTTTTGAGTGGTATCAGAGCATAAAAGGGTTTCTGTAGCAGGTTCAAACTTTGGCATGAGAAAAAGTTTACTTACTATGACTGAATTGTGTCCCTTCCAAAATTCATATGTTGATGCCCTAACCCTTCTCACCCTCCTGCTGACTGTATTGGAGATAGGGCCTTTAAGGAGGTGATTCAGGTTAAATGAAGTCATAAAGGTGGAGTCCTGTTAAGATACAATGGTGCCTTTATAAGAAGAGAAAGACACCAGACCTCATTCTTCACCATGTGAGAACACAGTGAGAAGGTACTGGTCTGCAAGCCAGGAAGAGGGCCCTCACAAGAACCCATGCTGGCACCCTCATCTTAGCCTTGTTGCCTCCAGAGCTGTGAGAAAATAAATTTCTGTTGTTTGAGCCACCCAGACTATGGTATTTTGTTATGGCAGTCTGAGCAAACTAAAATAAGTTCCTTTTATTTTGGCCATATCACTTGGCATATCCTATATGCTATGTGTTTAATCTTTCCTATGGTAGATTAAAGACACTGTGTGTAGTCTCTGGTAAGACCTAGGAAGAGAGTTGCAGAGTAGACCAATAGGATTCTGAAATACAATCATATCATATGCAGCATGGAACTTTTTTTTTTTTTTGGAAAGGAGCACATGGGCACTGTAGAGACCTAATACTTGACTGTGAAACACCAAGTGACTATGGGACCAGAGTATCCCATGATGACTTAGGTATTGGCTGACCCACAAATTATAAATTTGGGTGGGTACAGCGGCAATTCATCATACAATGGAAATAGCACAGTTGCAACTGGATCCAGCTTGGTCCAGAGTTACAGAAAAAAGGTGGTTCTTCTCTCATGTCAACTACCTCTACTGCACTAACACTCCTCCTTCAGATTGGCCTGCAGCGTCATGGGTGGGGGAGTTCTTATAACTGGGTTTTAGAGATAAAATACCCAGGTGTGGTTCACAAATGAGTTGGCTATCTGGATGAACCAAGGAATATGAGCTACAAAGTATGTGGTTCTTTGTGTCTCATGTTAATGCTCACAAGAAAGTATCTGACACAGAGGAGACATTGAACAATTAATTTGTTGGATAGGATGACTGGTTCAATGGTTATAAGGCAGCTTCTGTTCTCAGCTACTCCAATGCTTGTGTGATGGCACGTGAGGCAGTGAGCATCGACATTGTACATGTACCTCTCACCATAAGTGATTTAGATGTTGTGGCTGCCAACCTTTCAGCCCAGAGACAAATGCTGAGACCTCAACAGCAGGGAGACCATTTGGAGAATACATTGGTTACATTGGACCCTTTGACTCTTGAGGGGGCAATAGTTTGTCTTTACTGAGGTTGATATGTATTCTAGGTGTGGATGTATCCTCCCTGCCTGCAGTGTCTTGGCCAGCACTGCCATCTGACGGCTTATAGAGTATCTGATTTTTAGACGTGGAATCTCATCTAATATCTCTTTAGATCAAGGGAATCTTTTTTTTTTTTTAATGAAAGACTTGCCACAATGGGCACCTGATCAAGGAATCTACCAGTTTGCCATTAATGGCATCATCAGGAAACTACTGGTCACCTACAGCATGCTGGAAAAACCTCATAAATGAGCAGCTAAGGAGATAGTTTGGAGATCACCACCGTTTAGGGTTATGGTGATGTCCTTCAAGATGTGGCATATATTTTAGAACAACAATTATTCAGTAGTGCTTTGTCTTTGAAAGCTAGAATATTGACCTAGGAACCCAGGGTCTCTTACCATCACTTCTAGTTGTGGAGGTGCTGGGTTATATGGTATGTGCAGAATTGATTTGATTATGTAATGTCAGATGGTTCTCCAAAAGGCCACCAGCAGTGCTTAATGGCTCCCATAGCCCTTCATTTTCCACTAACACCTGGCATCACCAGCTTTCTGAGTTTTTCCCCACAGTAAGGAAACACAGGGCATGGGTACAGGAAGGGTCATCATATTTAGGAGCCCAGAGAATTTCAGATTCTGTGAGTCTTCTCTATTTCTTCATCTCTCATTCTTCATACCAATGGGCAATGAGAACCCATAAACTCCTCAGTAACAGTTCTTTGAGAGAACAAAGTTCTAGAAATTCTGGGTGCTCTGAGGCTCCTCTGGGACAGATTTGGAAGGGAAGACACCACAGAACACAGATAAGTTTGTGAGAAGTTTATTTTATAGACCATAACAGATATTCCAGCCAAGTTTTCTTTCTTTCTTTCTTTCTTTTTTAAAATAATGTTCTGGGAGACCTCTTTTTTTTTTTTTTTTTAAGATTTTATCCATTTGACAGAGAGAGACACAGCGAGAGAGGGAACACAAGCAGGGGGAGTGGGAGAGGGAGAAGCAGGCTTCACGCGGAGCAGGGAGCCCGATGCGGGGCTCGATCCCAGGACACTGAGATCATGACTTTAGCGGAAGGCAGACGCCCAACGACTGAGCCACCCAGGCGAGCCAAGGAACCAAGTTTTCTTGAAGGAACCACCCTGGGGGGCAGTTAGACAAGGGCTTCCACCAAGATCAGATTATCTGTATGCCCTGAATGGTATAAAAATATTTTTGTCCATTGGGCACCACTGCCTTATTAGGGCAGATACCTTCTTTTTCAATAATGTGGACCATTGCTGTTATTGCCATAGTTCCTGAAAGAGACAAGGACAAAGATCTTCTCTGATAACACTCTAACCCCATTTCCTGGCTTTTCTACTAGTTTCAGGCACCTCCTTACTAGGGCCCAGTTTCCCTAAATCATTTGCAAATATATCTCCCTTAAGCTTTTCTCACACAACCCCTCAACTTTCAGACGTGGGCATAGTCCCCATCCACTCTCCCCTCTTCTTCCCTCCTTTCTCTCCACCCTTCTGCCCAACATTTTGCTCCACATCCGGAGTCACATTTCTCTTTATGGTTTCCCCTGCCCTAGTAGATAGTTCTTCCTTTGGATGATCCCTATACTTACTATTGACTTCGAAGTTCCAGTAGAAAGTTCTTGGATAATCCTCACAGAGGCAGGCGGTGTAATTATAGTTAAAAGGACCATCCATTGTATGGCTGCCTCGGAGGAAAGTTTTAATCTGTGGAGGAGGAGGTGGGCAGAGAGGATCCTGTGTTAGTCTGGGGAGTGGGAAAGGGAGAGAAAGGCAAGAAAGCACGAAGAAGGAGGAGGACAACATCCTTCGTGTGCAAAGAACAGGGACGGATATAGACCAGAGGCACTGTGGAGTCCACTTTTGTAGTATCATTTTGGGAACAAAAGTCTAGGTCAGGTTTTCTGTCAACATGTCCTCAAATTCCTGCTTTAGTGCCACCGTGGGTCTGGGCTCTGAAAGGAAGAGTTAGTGAATTGGCAGGGCAAGGAGAACTCATTCTGGGGCAGCCTTCATCTGGAGAGCAGGTTTGCTGTTATTCCCTGGCTAGGGATTTCAGGAACTGGTCTGTGACCACAGCTTGGCTCTTGGGTGTGGAGGCCAAAACCAGGTCTTGTTGCCAGAACCATGCTCCTCTCGAACTCTGTGACCTTTGATGATTGCAGTGACACCTCTCAGTCTCTCTTTCCTTGGTTGTGAGAGGAAAACAGTTACTTACCAAAGTTGGCTGTAAGATAAACAAATGAAATCTTGAAGGTAAATTTCCTTTTTTAATTTGAGAGGGGTTTACAACTTGGGATATGTAAGTTTCAGCAGCATTAGGAACTTTTTGTCTGGTTAGTGTTCAGCACGGGGGTGTTATCCTGGAGTTCATAGACCAAGAGGGTCTGTGAACTCAGATGGAAAGAAATTGCATCTTTATTTTGTTAACATCTCACTGAAATTGAGTATTCCTCCTGTTATGTCATCAGCGATCCTCAGTGGCATTAGCAGTGTGTATGATTTTATCGTGAAGAGAAACATAGATTTGTTAGTATTACTTGACAGGTTTATATATCTCAAAATATTGCCTGCACTCATCACTACCTTGAACATGGGGACATTATCACGGGGTTGCATTGTCATGGCTGGGGCCATCTGCCTATCTCCTGAAGCTTGCCGAGGTAACTGACAACCGTGCACCGAATAGCCTGTCAGCTCCAAACGGCGAATTCAAGTGTTCTCACCATTGGAATTTTACTCAGAATATTTTGAAGATCCTGGTGTTTCTTTCAAGAACCCTACCCTTGGGACACGTGGGTGGCTCGGATGGTTAAGTGTCTGCCTTCGACTCTGGTCATGATCCCAGGGTCCTGGGATCGAGTCCCACATCGGACTCCTTGCTCAGCAGAGAGTCTGCTCCCTCTGCCTGCCGCTCCCCCTGCTTGTGCTCTCTCTCTCTCACTATCTCTCGCTGTCAAATAAATAAATAAAATCTTTAAAAAAAAGAAGCTACAAATAAAAATTGTTGACCAGAATTAAGAAAATTTCCTACAAATTCTTTCTAATTTACAATATCATTTATTTTATGAGATTCCTTGCATTTGGGTAGGTTTTAAAAAGATTGCCTTATTTTATTGTGTTAGCATTGTTCTTAAAACATAGTCCTTATAATTACTGCAGTACAAAAGTATTTCACATGTGATTTTGTTGATTAAACACACTTTTTTACACCTATCACTTTCTCAGGGGTGGAAATGGAGTTTCATTATCTATCATCACCAGAAACTACCATTATCACAAGACATTTTCATTCCTTTTGTCATCTTTGGTTATGATAAACAAAACACAAAATTGAAAAATTATGATGTGGCCTCCCCCCCACCCCCAATTAACATACAAGGTTCATATTCTTGAACTGTAAACAGACAAATTTGACAAAGCACCTGTGTTGTTCTTTGCTCAGTGATCAGAAATCTTTCTCTTACAGGTATGGGGCCATTTTTAGAATGTATGCTTATGAATAACAGTCTTCATGCTCCCAATTTTGTTTTTGATTTAATCATCATATGTAAATCTAATTTGAGTTAGGAAACTCCTGCCATAGGAAAATGCTTGTGCTGTCTGAGAGAGTGCCCTTCTGGAAGGAGTCAGTGTGGAGACTCCTGGGTCTTTGCCCTAGAACAGTGATAGCTAACAAGGGGCAGATTGTGTGTGCGTGACAACATGTGAGAAGGTTGCTGGCAGGGAGGAGAAGACACACTCTTTCCTGGGGAAGAGCCTCTGTGGATTAAACCTACACAGACCCCTTTTCCTCATGGCCCAGAGCAGCCAAACAGGAGTGATAATGCACAGGTGAGACTTACATGTGTTTCCATTTGAGAACCTCTGATCTAGTAAAGGGATCGGACCTCCCTCCCACAACTCCTGAAGTGGAGAAAGTGGGGAGGAGAGTGTGGGCTCCTTGTTGGGGAGAGGAGGCTGGAACGAGAATGAACTACTGATGGTAGAGCAAAAGGGCAGAGGGAGAGGCAATGAATGCAACCTCTGCTCAGAGCTTACTGCAGAGGAGGGACTCATACCCCATGTGTTCTCTGCAACATAGCTCTTCTGCCCACCTGCCTCAATCCACTGGATGGGGGTGCAGTTTTCCTTGTGAGAACCCTCTATCCCACCCCTCATCTCAAACAATTACATCCAGGACCTTAGAGGAGCTCTTACTTCTTCTCCCCCAGCTCTTACTCTTTGCCTCTCTTCTTCCTCTTAGCTGTGCTTTTCTCACTACTCATTCCTTCTTTCCTTCTCATCCTTCCTACACCTCTTTGGATCAGGTTCCTTCATCTGTAAAAAGAGAATAGTAATCTGCCCCAAGGTCTGATGGTTGTTCTGGGGCTCAAGTAGCATAATACATATGAGAATTGGGAGCATGAGGATTGCTATTCAGCATTTTATTAAGTATAATATACAACAGTAAAGTGAGAGACTAATCTAATTGTACTCATAACTAAGGAGTCCGAGTTTTCTTGAGTTTACTTCCCCAGGCCTCTACTTACCACCATACATTCTCTTAATTCCGTTCCAATTGTAAGCTTCAGAGTGACTTCTTCATTTTCTTTTGCTACTTGGGGCATCTGCAAGTTCATTTTTATTACTGTTCGACTGGTTTTGGGAAGAGAGAAGCAGGGCAGAAATCAGAGATCTGTCCACAAGAGAGATGAGCACAATGAGCAGAGCAGAGGGCACAGGAAAGGTGCAAGGGGAAGGGGATGATGGGATCTGAATCATTTGCTGAGTATCAGAACCCTTGGAAATCTTTGATCCTTGTTTGGTTTGGTTGTTTTCTACAGACTTTGTTTTGTTTAATAAAACAACTTTGATGCTTTATTTAAAACTGAGCATCATTGTTCTTTCCACTGACAAAAAAATAAATTAAAAAAGAATAAGAATACAATATCACATGTCATTTCTTAATAAAATCCTCCAAGTTCTGTTGATTGTCCACTAAGTGGGAAGGCTCAAATCATTGTTAGTAGAAATATTCCATATCAACAGAATCATACTAAACCTTAAACATCTTAATGCACTGGAGGAATTTTTAGAGTCATCCTTGAGATCCTCCTTCTTTGCTTCCTGGTGGGGCCTAGGAATTTGTATTTCTTTAGCTCTGCAGTGAATTTGGACACATGGCCATATTTGGGAACTTTAGATGCTACCCTATTTTCAAGCCACATACCACAATCTGATGGGAAAAGGAAATGGAGGCAGAGGGAAGTCAAGGATTCTTCCATCAGGGAGAACTGGGTTCAGGACTAGGAGACTTACTTTCTCTCTCCCAGAAACTCCTGGTTGAGCTCTTTTGGTGTTGGGTGGGACAGGAGGAAAATTCAGGCTTTTGGCTACAATGCTTCATGGTCCCATTTTACTGGAGTAAAGCATCTTAGATTTTGGAGATATTCCATTTCTTGTACCAGTTGCTCTAGTGCTAAGTGTGCAGGAAAGGGTATGAAGACTTAAGTGTCTCCAAAAGTCCTCTCATTTATAAATGAATTTAGGATGGATAAAATGACCAGCTTAGCTAGAGTGAGTGATCAGATCAGCTTGCCCGGGAGTGAGGAGCTTCCTGGGATGACAGCCTTTTAGCACTAACACCGAGAAATTCCTGAGCAAATGGTAATGGCTGATCACCCTAATTAGTATAGCTTATTTCAATGACTTGCTGTCCCATCTCAGGATGGGGTGACATCTGTATCTGAACCTACCCCTACTCAATGTTTCTTAGGACACTGGCCTCCACTATACCAACTTGTCAAAACTCTGAAGGGTTTACTCTGTCCAGGAGAGGATGTCTGGTCATGCCACAGAGGGTACCATCAGAATCACAATCTAAAAACCCAGGATTCAAAACCATATTCTTGTAAAGAAAACCCTCTAGATTTGCTGAGTGTCCCTGCTTCTCCCAGACCCTGCTCCATTTCCTACTTCATTTTGCCCAATTTTCCTGCTTCCTTCAAGTATGTACCCTCAATGATTTGGCTTCTGAACCTGTGCTCCTGGGTCCTACTGAGGGTGGTGGGTGAGTGTGTACTTTCTTTTGTCTTTGGGCTTCAGAATAGGAAGAATGTCTAAGCTGCTGGGCTAGCTCAACTTCAGACCATGTGGTCAAGGATCAATGATCAAGGCCTCTGATCCTTTAGTGAGTCCTGCCAAAATTGCTCAAAGCTATCACTGAAACTCACAGACCTGCTAAACATTCTGTTCTAGGAGACAAGGTGTGAGAACATAAAGTTTACTGAGCAGAAATCTAACAAAGGTGTAGACTATGGACAGAATGTAGATCAGAGCCACAGAGCAAGACTGATTGTTAATTACAGCCTTTACGCACACTGGGTGCCATATTTCCATGGACAACCTAGAAGCATCCAGTGGAAATATGAGGGGAGTTGCTAGGACTTCCTAAGAGGAGAGAAGTGGGACTTGACCTGGGGTTTATAAGCATCCCTGGGACTAGAGTTCTGGGAAGTTGAAAAGTTTTCAGGAAGGGATATATAGATTTCCAGGCTAGGATAGGAGCCCTCCCTGAAAGGATTTTTGTAAGGAAGAAAAAGGCTTGGCTCACTTGTCTTCCTGAGCTTTGTTGGTCCCCAGCTGCAGACAGAGAACCAGGAGCAGGACGCCAGGGCCGGCTCTGAACAGGAGCTGGAGAAGGTGCATGTTGGACGAGACAGGAATGTGATGTCCTAGAGAAGTACTGTCCCAGGTGCCCAGCATACTCCTTATATGCAGATCAAGGAAGTGGGAGAGCTGCCAAGCGGATCCATATGGTCAATTAGCCAATTATCCTTTCCACTCATGCTCTTTCCTTGTTGACCTAAAGTTTGTTTTTCTATGGAAAAAGTCAACATTCAGCTACAGTGTTCGAGTCCGGAAAAGGAGTTAGATTATCCTTCCTCATTTACTTAGTATACCAGAGTTTCTCAGAATAGCCAGGACCTCAAAAAACATAGCAGCTCTTACCCAGAGCAATCTATACCTTCAATGCCATCCCGATCAAAATTCCAATGAAATTTTTCAAAGTGCTGGAACAAACAATCCTAAAATTTGTATGGAATCAGAAAAGACCCCGAATCACCAAGGAGATGTTGAAAAAGAAAAACAAAGCTGGGGGCATCACGTTGCCCGATTTCAAGCTATATTACAAATCAGTGATCACCAAGACAGCATGGTACTGGCACAAAAACAGACATACAGACCAATGGAACAGAATAGAGAACCCAGATACGGACCCTCAACTCTATGGTCAAATAAGCTTTGACAAAGCAGGAAAAAACATGCAATGGAAAAAAGACAGTCTCTTCAATAAATGGTGCTGGGAAAATTGGACAGCCACATGCAGAAGAATGAAACTCAACCATTCTCTAACACCACTCACAAAGATAAACTCAAAGTGGATGAAAGACCTCAATGTGAGACAGGAATCCATCAAAATCCTAGAGGAGAACATAGACAGTAACCTCTTTGACATCGGCCACAGCAACTTCTTTCAAGATACATCTCCAAAAGCTAGTGAAACAAAAGCAAAAATGAACTTTTGGGACTTCATCAAGATAAGCTTCTGCACAGCAAAGGAAACAGTCAACAAAACAAAGAGGCAACCCACAGAATGGGAGAAGATATTTGCAAATGACACTACAGATAAAGGGCTGGTATCCAAAATCTATAAAGAACTTCTCAAACTCAACACCCAAAAAACAAATAATCAAGTCAAAAAGTGGGCAGAAGAGATGAACAGACACTTCTCTGAAGAAGACATACAAATGGCCAACAGACACATGAAAAAATGTTCATCATCATTAGCCATCAGGGAAATCCAAATCAAAACCACACTGAGATACCACCTTACACCAGTTAGAATGGCCAAAATGGACAGGGAAAGAAACAACAAATGTTGGAGAGGTTGTGGAGAAAGGGGAACCCTCTTACACTGTTGGTGGGAATGCAAGTTGGTACAGCCACTTTGGAAAACAGTGTGGAGGTTCCTCAAAAATTTAAAAATAGAGCTACCCTATGACCCAGCAATTGTACTACTGGGTATTTACCCCAAAGACACAGATGTAGTGAAAAGAAGGGCCCTATGCACCCCAATGTTCATAGCAGCAATGTCCCCAATAGCCAAACTGTGGAAAGAGCTGAGATGCCCTTCAACAGATGAATGGATAAAGAAGATGTGGTCCATATATACAATGGAATATTACTCAGCCATCAGAAAAGATGAATACCCAACTTTTACATCAACATGGATGGGACTGGAGGAGATTATGCTAAGCGAAATAAGTCAAGCAGAGAAAGTCAATTATCATATGGTTTCACTTATTTGTGGAACATAAGGAATAACATGGAGGACATTAGGAGAAGGAAGGGAAAAATGAGGGGGGGGAATTGGAGGGAGAGGTGAACCATGAGAGACTATGGACCTGAGAAACAAACAGGGTTCTAGAGGGGAGGGGGGAGGGGGGATTGGTTAGCCCGGTGATGGGTATTAAGGAGGGCACGTACTGCATGGAGCACTGGGTGTTATACGAAAACAATGGATCGTGGATCACTACATCAAAAACTAATGATGTATTGTATGGTGACTAACATAATATAATAAAATTAAAAACTCCAAAAAGAAAAACCAACATAGCAGCTCTTTCCTAGCTTACGGAAATGTTTTCTTTTCCCTCATAATCATATGCCTGCGGTATGTAGCCTTAAAAACAGTCTGCTCCCCTAGTCTCTAGAGAGACTGCTACCAGCTGTGGTAGCAGATTTCAGATTACAGCTGTAGGACACCTTTGCTTGATCCCCTTATAATAAGTTCAAGAGGAGATGTTCTTCAAAAAATTTCATAGGGCTGCTAGGGTGATCAGGATTCTCCTAGGGGCCACCACCAATCATGACAGGGGAGAAAACTAGAGATGGGCTGCTCTGGATGCTGGGAAATTAAGACTATAAAACTGGGTGGCACGAATTTGTGTGTGATTGTTGAGTCCTTAACTTCAAGGGCTCTAACACGAAGACACACACACATTCTTTTGGTTCTATTTGAGAATCTTAATTCAGCTAGTGTTTGAGAAGGGACAATAAATGCTGCAAGGGTTGGAACCTATATTGGTTGCAAGTGTATTTGAAACTTTGGGTTGAAATCAGGTTCTAAACCCATGATATACCAGGCATTTCAGATGGGAAGGGCAGATGGGGAGTAGAGAAGATAAGGCAGCTGGGCATGTTGTACTGAATTCTTGATATCATTTTTGCTGGGCTTCAAGATGCTTCAGTGTTCCTGGGATATAAGACAGATTATTGGCTGTGGAATATAATATTGAGAGGCATTGCGTGATGATATTTACATATATATTAGTTTAAAAATCATTGTTTTTTATGTGATGGTCACATATTGGTCAGGGATATCATGGAAAGTAATATCCATAGAATAATAGAACATGGTGAGGATCCCTTACAGGCGAGTAGGAATGACCATACTTTTATTTTTATTTTTTTAAAAGATTTTATTTATTTATTTGAGAGAGAGAGAATGAGAGAGAGAGAGAGAGAGCATGAGAGGGGGGAGGGTCAGAGGGAGAAGCAGACTCCCCGCCGAGCTGGGAGCCCGATGTGGGACTTGATCCCAGGACTCCAGGATCATGATCTGAGCCGAACGCAGTCACTTAACCAACTGAGCCACCCAGGCACCCAACCATATTTTTAATCTTTCATTCCATAATGTATTTTTGATTATAGGACTCCTGGGTATTTTAGCCCGATATAAATGTTTGCAGATATTGGTTAAACAATTTTGGCTAAATCAGAAATAGATATTTATTCTAGAAACTGATATGGTTTAAGGGCCAATAAGCCAATAAATCACGCAACATAATTTCCTCACCTCCTACCCACACTGCATTAAAGATCTAAATGGAGATGAACAGTATCAGGCAAACCTTGGTTTTAGCTTGGTTTTAGGAACTAGGCAAGTCCACCTGCAAAAATCCATGTGTCCCAAGTCTGTTCCACAGTTGACTCAGAGGCATCACTATTCATGGGGTTGAATATATCTGAAAAGATCAAAATTTCAGAGGGAAGATAGAATCTAAGTAACTGCTGCAGTTCTATAGATGGTATGTTGGAAAGTTTTCGGAGTGTTGTTTAGAAAGTTTGAGGATAATATCATTTTCTTCTTCATGCTATTGTTTAGAAAACTAATCTAGCAGATGGCTCCAAGGGGGAGAAAATGAAACCAAAATTGTCATGTCCTTTAAGTAATGAACGGGTCTAGTAGGTTTCAAAATACAAATAGAGGTTGATAAAATCAGACTGTAAACAGCTGAAGAGGCTCCTAGAAGGGAATGTACAGGTGCAAGGGGAAGGGATTAAGGATTAAAGAGGAGCCTGCCACAGGCTAAATTTGCAAAGAAGAAGGTGATCTTAGACCTGACAGGGCTCACAAAAAAGGAAGGTAAGGAATGACCAAAAAAAGAGTTAAAGAAGCCAATGCATAGTGAACACATACTATGTGCATTACACTGTGCTAAACATTTTACACATATTTACTCAATTTTCAAAACAATGCTATGGAGCAGATTGCCAGCTTTCTTCCATTTACAAATGGAGAAATGGAGGCACATAGCAGATAAATACGCTAAGCCCAAGTCACATAGCCAGTAACTGGTAGAGCCAGGTTTGGATCCATGTTTTGTGGAATACAAAAGTTTTGTTTTACAATAGTGGGAACCTCTTTCAGAAGTAAAATGCAAATTTTCAAATATGAAATACAGATACAGGACTTGGGAAGAGGTTGTAAGTAAGGGGCCCTGAGGCTTCACATCCCTAACTTTACCATGCATACATCTTTGGATGAACCAGAATTTGAATGCAAGCAGTCTGCCTTTGGAACTTGAGCTTTTAACTACTCCACTGCCTACCAGTGAGGACAAGGACCCAAAGAGGCATGCCCAAACACTAATAGAGAGAGTACCAAAGTAGGAAAATACAAGGCCTACTATAAGCAAACATTTATCTTCCATGGCTGACCATTCTAGGGTGTTTCCCCATAAAGTTGATGTGAACAGTCTCAGCATTCATCCTTTCTTTTATGAATTCATCTCTCTACCCATCATCTACCTAGTTCTTTCAGATAATCTATTCTACAAATATTGATTAAGCACCTACCTTTACAGAGAGGTTTAAGGTGATGAGCACACAGAAATGAATTAGAATATAATGGAGGAGGCAGTCAAAAATTTGTTAATTTAATAGGCTGTGATCAGAATTGTAATATTAGTTTCTGTTTATTGAGGACTAATAAGTATTTTACAGGTTTAACCTAAATGGAGCGGGCAGTTGCTAGACATGTTGCTGTCCGTCCATAGATTGTATAAAGCATCCAAGCAAACATGATAAAATAGAATTTGATTCAGAAGTTTTAAATAATATTAAAGTTCTTTACTATAGTTATACTTTTGGGGGTATGGAGAAGTTTTACACATTGCATTCCACTTTCTTAGTGTTTTTCTTGATCCCCACATTTTCCTCTTTTTTTTTTTTTTAAAGATTTATTTATTTATTTGAGAGAGAGAGAATGAGAGAGAGAGAACACCTGAGAGGGGATAGGGTCAGAGAACGAAGCAGACTCCCTGCCGAGCAGGAAGCCCGATGCGGGACTCGATCCAGGGACTCCAGGATCATGACCTGAGCCGAAGGCAGTCGTTTAACCAACTGAGCCACCCAGGCGCCCCCCCCCCACATTTTCCTCTTAAGGGTAGCTGCCAGAGATTTCTCCGGTGTCTCTTGTCAGTGTGCTATACACTCCAACATGGTGTTTCCCCCCTTCTTAACACTTTTTATATAGAGTACTTTTTTAAAAAATTAAAAAATGTAATTTATTTTTAAAGATTTTATTTATTTATTTGACAGAGAGAGAGAGAGAGCGCGCACAAGCAGGGGGAGCAGCGGAGAGAGAGGGAGAAGCAGTCTCCCTGCTGAACAGGGAGCCCGATGCAGGGCTCTATCCCAAGACCCTGGGATCATGACCTGAGCTGAAGGCAGATGCTTAACCAACTGAGCCGCCCAGGCATCCCTACAATAAGTACTTTTGACATATGACCCTCCCTCCCACTGTACAAGACCTCAGAAGTAGAGCTCTGCTCCTTGTGTCTCCTACTCTCTCGAGAATCACATACCCTAGAGTTATTGTATACAGCTTCTTCAAATACCAAAAACAACAATAAGAACAAATATTTATACGGTGCTTACAATAAGTCAGACACTATTCTAAGTGCTTAACATATTAATTCACCTATTCCTTAAAATGATCATATAACTTTTTTTTGTGGGGGAGGGGCAGAGGGAAAGGGAGGGAATCTTAAGAAGTCTCCATGCCGGGCACGTAGCCCTATATGGGACTTGGTCTCAAGACCTTGAGATCATGACCTGAGCTGAAATCAAGTCAGACACTTACATAACCGACTGAACCACCCAAATGCCCCAAAATGATTATATAACTTAAATATTATCCTCATTTTAAGGATGAAGAATTTGAGGCCTAGAGAGATAAAGTAAATTGCTCAAGGTTGCAAAGTTAGTAATTGGCAGAGTTAGGGTTCAAAATCAAGTAGTCTGATACCAGAGTCTGTTTTTTTTTTAATATTTAAAAAAAATTATTTTAGAGAGAGAGTGTGTGAGCAGGGGGAGGGGCTATGGGAGAGGGAGAATCTCAAACCAACTCCACATTGAGCATGGAGTCCAATGCGGGGCTTGATCTCATGACCCCAAGTCCATGACCTGAGCCAAAATCAAGAGCCAGATGTTCAACTGACTGAGCTATGCAGGCACCCCCAGAGGTTAAGTTTTTAAGCAGTTAAATTTTACATTTAAGGGAAGGAAAATCAACAGAGGTTTAATATGTGCATGTTCATTATTAGGACATAATACCAAAATGTTTCTCAAAGTTGTTACACCAGTTTGCACACCAGCAGGGTGTAAGAATTTCCATTTCACTACAACCTCAACAATATTAGATATTGTCAATTTTAATCTTATTGACTATTCTAATGGATGTGCAGTGGAACTTACTGTGATTTTATTTTGATTTTTTTGTGATTACCACATATTTTCTGGATATCGGATATCCTTTTTGTAAGGTGCCTATACAAAGTCTTGCCCATTTTTCAACTGGATTGCTTGTATTTTCTTATTGATTGTAGGATTTCTGTGTATATTGTCTTTATTCTTTTAATGATGTCTTTTGATGAACAGAAGCTTATAATTTTAATGTTTATATGTATCCATCTTTTCCTTTATGGTTAATGTTTTCTCTGCTCCAAGTTCATGAAGATACTCATTTTATCTTCTAGGAGGTTTTTTGTTGTTGTTGTTGTTTCATTAGATATTTAGATCTACTATCCACTTATAGATGGCTTTTTGTGTTTGATGTGAGAAGGGACTAAGATTAATTTTTTTTCCATATGGATATTCAATCATCTCTATGCTGTTGTTGAAAAAAACATATTTTTCTCATAGTTTTGTGACTTCATTGCAAATTAGGTATCTATATATTTTTGTTTTAGAGAGGGAGGGGGGCAGCAGGAGTGGGAAAGAGAGAAAATCTTAAACAGGCTACATGCCCAGTGCAGAGCCCAAAGTGGGGCTTGATCTCACAACCCTAAAAGATCATGACCTGAGCAAAAATCAAGAGTCAGATGCTTAACTGACTAAGCCACCCAGGTGCCCAGGTATCCATATTTTATCATTGTTCTATTTGTTTTCATCATGTCAATTTCACACTTTTTAAATGATTACAATGTTAAAGTTACTCATGGGGCATCTGACTGGCTCAGTTGGTATAGTGTGTCTCTTGATCTCAGGGTTGTGAGTTTGAGTCCCATGTTGGAGCCTACTTAAGAAAAAGTGTTAAAACCCCAAAACAAACAAATAAAAAAGAGTCACTAATGACATCCAGTACAGTAATTCTTTCCAATTGTTTCTTCCTCAAGATTTTCTTATCTTGCTCTTATTCTTGACCCTTTGCATTTCATGTGTATTCAAAAACCAGCTTGTGCATTTCATGAGTATTTTAAAAGTCTACAAAGAAAAAATGGTGTTTTGATTGGGATTATATTGATTCAATAGATCAACAGTGGGAGACTGAACACATTTATGGTACTGGGTTTACAATCCATGAAAATAGCATGTCCTTCCATTTACCGGTCTTCTTTAATTTCTGTCAAAAATATTTCTGTGGAAAATCTTTTTGTTAGATTTATTTTTGGTACATGGCATTGTATGCCACTGTAAATGGTATGATTTTTAAAAATTTCATATTCTAATAGTTTGTTACTGGCATAGAGAAATAGAATTATTTTTGTAAATTGATCATGTGTTCAGAAATCTTGCAAATACTTAATAATCCTTATAATTTCTCATTGATTCTTTTAGATCTTCTATATACACAAATATGTCACTTAATAATATAGCACATTTTTCATTTCCTCATATTTTTATATCTTTTCTTGACTTACTAAACCACTTAGAACCTCCAGTACAGTGTTCAATAGAAGTAACCATTGAGGATATGCTGTGGTATTTCTGGTGCAGAGTGAAAGCTGTTAATAGTTCAATATTAAATTTAATACTAGGTGTGGATATTTGTAGATATCTTTATTAGATTAAAAAAGTTCCTTTTTATTACTAGTTGTGGTAGAAAATGTCTCCCCCCACCCTGCAAAGAAGTGCAAGTCCTCAGCTCCTGAACTATAAATATGTTACCTTACATGGCAAATAGAACTTTGCAGATGTGATTAATGTTAAAGAATAGAGATAGAGGAATTATCCTGGATCTTCCAAGTAGGCCTAATCTAGTCACATGAATCCTTAAAATCAGAGAAACATTTTCAGCTTTGCTCAGTTAGAAAGAATGTGTAGATGGAAGAAGAGTCAGAGAGATGCAACATGGCTGGCCTTAAAGATGGAGAAAGGGGGCTATGAGCCCAAGAATTAGGACAGACTTAGCTGGGAAAAGCAAGGAAATGGATTCTCCTTCTGAGCCTCCAGAAAAGAACATAGCCCTTAGACACTTTGATTTTTAGTCTGGTGAGACCTGTGTTGAACTTCTAACGTATAGTATTTCAAGATAATAAATTTGTGTTGTTTAAGCCACTAAGTTTGTGACAATTTGTACAGCAGCAATAGAATACTAGTTCACTGGTTTGATAAGTTTTAAAAATTCATAAATAGATAATGATTTTTTTTTTTTTTTGGAGAGAGAGACAGCACACAAACAGGGAGAGGCGCAAAGGGAGAGGGAGAGAGAAACCTAAACAGACTCCCTGCTGAGTAGGGAGCCCAGCTCGGGCCTCAGTTTCAAACCCAAGATCATGACCTGAGCTGAAACCAAGAGTCAGACTCTTTTTTTTTTTTTTTTCAAGAGTCAAACTCTTAACCAACTATACCATCCAGGCACCCCAAGAATGAATTTTATGAAAAAGTTTTTTGGTTCAATTGATAACGATTACATGAGTCTTTCTTTTATTTTGTTAACATGGAGAATTTCATTGTTTATTGAATATTAAACCAAACTTTCTCTTTAAACAAACAAACAAACAAACAAAAAAGGGCGCCTGGGTGGCTCAGTCATTAAGTGTCTGCCCTCGGCTCGGGTTGTGATCCCAGGGTCCTGGGATTGAGCCCTGCATGGGGCTCCCTGCTTCTCCCTCTCCCATTCCCCCTGCTTGTGTGCCTGCTCTTGCTATCTCTCTCTGTGTCAAATAAATAAATAAAATCTTAAAAAAAACCAACCTTTCACTGCAGGAATAAACCGAAGTGGTTATAATGTTGTTAAGAATATATACATATATATATATATATATATGTATACACACACACATAACATAGATTTATGTAGGTGAATATATAGATATGTAGATAGGTAGATAAAGAGATGGATTTAATTTGATAGGACTTTTCTTAGTATCTTTGATTATCTGTCCATGAGTGATATTGACCTGTAATTTTACTTCATCATAATATATTTATCAGAATTTGTTATCAGGAGATTAAACTGGACTCATAAATTGAGTTGGGAAGTCCTCTTCTCTGTTCTCCTGAATAATTGTGTATAATTGTTGTTATTTATTTTTGAAATATTTGGTAGAAGTGATTGGTGAAGATAACAGGGCTGGGTGTTCTCATTGTGGGAGAAGTTTAAAATATAATTTCAGTGTCATTAATAATTAATTATTGGATTACTCAGAGTATTTTTTCTTTACTATTTAAAGCTGTGTTTTATTAAGCAATATTGATGGAAAGAAATTTGTCTATGTTATGTAATTTTTCAAATTTATTGGTAGTTTCATCACATGGATGTACCTTAATTTTCATGAAGAAACTATATGGGGGTAATTTATCTGAAGTTGGAACCAGAATAGTTATTATGGCAAAAGGTTTTTTGGAGCCTTTCTCAAATTTGGGTGTTTGGTCAAATATTTAATAGGAGTTGGTGTTACAGGATCCCAACCGAGAAGGAGTTTCTAGGCCTGAATAATGTAGCAATGTCCCTTGATAACGAAATCGAGAGTATCTGCTTATTTGTCAGTAAAAATTTGTGTTTCTATGAATATTTTACAAGAATCTTTAAGATTTCTTGTTGCAGATTTCTTAGAAGAGAGTAAGCTGTCATTCTCAAGGCACCTGACCCTCACAGACTAATACATTCCACCTGGTTATTGACTAAGTCCAGGCACTGATTTGCTTCAAGGATTTATATCTTCCTGAGTATGACATTGACCTTTCAGGACTTCATGTCTGGTACTGTGTGAGAATAGGGTACTGTCTCACTCCATGGATTGAGTATGTTACCTGTTACCTCTTGAATTATTAGGAAGGAATTTAAACTGCCATATGTTGCATTTTAGTGCAGGATGATTTTAAATCTTGGCCTGCCCTTGGAGTAATGATAGCTCCCATTCATGTGCTGTTGCTGTTGGATTAGTGATGCAGGAGTCAGAAGGATTAACATAAGCCTTGGGCCACTCCTTGCCAGAGATGCCATGTTTTTTTGACTTGCTAACATTTCCTGCTCTCTGGGCCATTATACTTAAATATATCATTTGGCAGTGTTCAAATTCCTCTGAAATTATTGTTTTTTTCATCATCTCCAAGACATATGGTACTTCAAAGTTGATGTTACTAAAGATGTTCTTCTATAGCAAGATTTTTAATCAACCAGTTAGCAGAGATTTTAGTGCCCAAGGCTGAGAAAACTGTATTCCTCATTTTGAGTTATACAAAGGTATCTTGTTCATTCCTTCATGAATGAACTTCAGAGCTACATTATCCATGGGGATGGGAACCTGGAGAGTACCTAGGTGGGTAAGCCTGGAGCAGAAGGTTAAGATATAAACAGGTCATAGCAGAAAGGAAGAAGTCTGAATGGCTCAGGCCCAGAAGAACCTAAGTCTGGCAGACTCTTGGTAGACCAGAGGAGAAGCTGGTGAACTCTATGGCCAGTAGGGAAGTGTTGGGCTCGCTGCATCTAAATCTCTGGTATAGCTATAAAAATAAAACAGATTGCTGAGCTCTATACCCAAAGATTTTGATTCAGGAATTTGATAAAATGATGTAGGAATTTGGTATTTTTATGAAGCCCTGTAGGAGACTCTGAGATGCCATCAATGATGTAGAGATCCTAAAATATATAGATTAAGGTTGAAATCCATGTTCTTGGGGAGCAGTGGTTTGAGTGAAACCTGAAGGCTAAAGAGATAGCCAGGAAGATGGACATTTCACAACATGCTCTAAAACAAGCCTAAAGATATTGTAATACTGCACTGAAGTGGGTTTTAAAGAGTTTTTAGTTGTGGATTCAGGCTGAAGCTCTAATGAGGAGTAGAGCATGGGTTCTCAAATCCCTATGTAAATAAGAACTGCTTGAGCAAACAAAAAGCAAAAACAAAAACAACAGGCCCATCTTAGAAATACCAAATGAAAATCTCTGGGTATGCAGGGCTTTGGCATTTTAAAATTTAAATGATTTTACTTATATTTCAAATAAGTACATTGTTTGTTAAGGAAATAGTTTAACCTTATTACTGCATGATTTTGAAGGAACTAAACCATATAGAAATAAGACTCTGAGAGATGTAGGAGGGGTAACAAGGGAAGCATTTTTACATGCTTTCCTCACTATCCTGCACATAGACCCCACCCTCAGACAACAACCTTGGATGTTAGAAACAGGCTGTGCATATGCTATATACAGAATGTATGTTCCAAACAAACCAAACTTTTGTAATGTCCTGAACATGTCCCTGTGACCTACTGCATCTGTGAATATGTTGCCTGCTCCTGGAGTATTCACCCATCCCTATTTCTACCCATAGGACTCTGATGCTCAAATCCCATTTTCTCCAAAGAGTCTTCCCTGATGGTCTTAGCCAAAGTGATACCTCTTTCATCTGAGGTCTCGCTGTACTTGAAATACATTGCAAAATTATAAATGCTCACTGTAGAAAAAAATGTGACCAAAGAAAATAAAATCAATCATAATTTTACCACTGTTACCATTCTAGTACAGCTTTCAACTGTTTCTATTTATCTTTCTTATTCTTTATTGACCAAAATATAATTATAAATTTAAAAGATTTATAGAATTGTAAATTTATAATTTTCATATAGATATGAGAGAATTTTTTTTATTTGTCAAAATCAAATACACCTAGAATAGCCCTATCTACTAGACTTGGAAATCTTCCATTTTGGTCATGAACTTAGATTCTTATTATGTAGCTCCCACCCTTACAGCAGCCTCCTTTGGGCCTATACACTCACTCTTATGCCCTGATCTGTTAAATCCCTAAGAGATAATGTAAACTGAGGAGCTCAGACTCAGCACACCAACACATATTAGGATGGGGAAGGAACGATATCTCCCATTTATTCCTATAGCAGCAACAGCAACAGCAAAAACTCACAAACCAGTATTTCAGTGAATTGTCCTGGTACATGTATGCTCATGTATATGTGTGCACACACACAGGAAATATGCCTTATAAATGAATCCACACTGTATATCTTGTTCATAATATTATTTACTGCACAGTAGCTTATAAACATTTGCCACTATAATTAGATTTCTTCTGTATATTTTAAAGGCTACCTAACATATATTGTATGAACAGAAATTATTTACTTAACCAATCCCTTATTTAAACATTTAGTTATCTTCAGTTATAACTCTTTCAAAGAATACTGTAATAAGATCCTCACTTGAATATAAGCACTGTGAGGGTGGATGTGTGTGTGTGTGTGTGTGTGTATTTATTTATTTCACTACTATATTCTCAGTGTCTAGAACAGAACTTGGAGTGAAAAAGTCTAACAAATAGTAGATGAATAAAAGAATAAGTAAATCATTATTCCTGGAAGTGGAATTACTAGGTTAAAAAGTTCTAGTTCCAAACTGCTTTTTCCAAAATGACACCTTCTCGGGCAGTGTGTGACATTGCCAATTACCCCACATTCTTACCAACATTAAGAGTGATTAACTCAAACAACAAATAACATCTTTTTTCCTGTTATGTTATATTATGTCATGAATTGTGTTCTGACTTATATTCTTTGTTTCAGTAAAATAATCGTGTCTCTTTTGACGGTCCTCCTTGTCCTTAACCTCTAACTGTTGGATGACCCTCACTTGCTAGGATCATCTATCATAATGGCTTTTATCTGGTAATGACTCCCAAATTGTATCTCCAGCCCTCACCTTTCCCCTGAATTCCAGACATGTTCATTTAACAGCCTACATAACAGCTTCATTGGATTTCATAAAGCATCACAGATTTAACACATCCAGGTCAGAACTTTTGATTCTCCACATTCCCAAACTGCTCCTCCCACAGCATTGCATACATTTTAGTAAATGGCGCCTCTGAGTACCCAGATGCTAAGTCAAAACTTTGGAGTCATCAATGATAATGTTCTTTCTCTTGCAACCCACACCCAATCTTCCAACAAATCCCGTAGTCTTACCATGAAAGTATCTATAATGCCATCTCCTTTTCCATCCCCAGTTCTGTCCCCTTAGTCAACTGCAAGCACCTATCACAAGGACTACTGCAACATTTCCTAACTGTTCTTGCTTCTGCTTGTGCCCTTACATAATCTATCCTACAGATAGCCGCCAGAGTGTGATCCTTTAAAAAAATAAAGCAGATTTTGTACTCCCTCCCTCCAAAATCAAAACAAAGCCCTTCCTGATATCTTTCCATTATATGTAGAATAAATTCATTGCCCCTCCCCAGTCATGGTCTAGGAAGCCCTACAAAATTTTCTGATTTCAGTTTCTATTATTGTTTTTCTCCCTAGTCTGCTCCACTTGCCTTGGCCTTCTTGCTCTTCTTTAAACATACCAAAACAAACTCCTGCCTCAGGAGTTGTACTTGCAGTTCCCTCTGCTTGGCAACCTCTACTGTACATACATGAATGGCAGGTTCACTCTGCTCAAATATTTCTTTTTCAGGGAGCTCTTCCTGTTTAAATGATCACCCTCAGACTCTTTTCATCCCTTTGCCTTGCTTCATTTATCTCCATAGCACTTGTAACCCAGAATTTTACTATATATTTCTTTATGATTTGCCTGTCCCTCCAGTAGGATGTACATCTTAAGGGGTAAAGAATTCTTATCACCCATTTCCTGCTTTATCCAGAAGGCATAGAACAGTAATTCTCAAGTAGTAGGTGATCAATAAATATTTGTCAAAAGAATAAATGAGTGAATAAACTCTTTTCAAAATTTAAATTTCTTGAAAACTTGGAAGTAATTTTCTCAGTTTAGGAGAAAGAATGGGTAAATCTTAAAATTTCAATGAAACCTGACAGCTTTTTGGCATCTCCTGGCGGTGTTTGCTGAAAACTCTGTATACCCTGCAGCTCAGATCCGTCTTGGCTGGGAAGCAGTCTTCCTACATTTATTTACACTAAAGGAGGACAGCAGTGAGAAAAAATTGAGGCCTAAGAGGGCTTGTCCAGTGCAAATGTGGAATACTCAGGAAAACCTTAAGTTTCCTGCCTTTCCAGCCAGTCCAGCCCAGCAGAACAGAACCTTCCATTAATCTTATTCAAGGGACTGGCTTGCCACTTTTGGCAGGGGCCTTATTTATTTCATGCCCACCCCTTCCTCCCAATTCCCTTCTGGGCCTGGCTCTTTTCAGGCATTTTGGGTCAGTAACTTTGGAACAAAGGTTTAACTCTCTAGAAACCCACAAATCAGATGGTTCTGTAATCAGGTCTTATCCATTTCCTTTTGCTCAGCAACAAAGAGGCCAGAGGACCAGGAGAAATGAGAGGAAATGGAGAAATGAAGTTCTCTAATTCTAGACTCCTCCTTTTTGGAAGGCCTGAGAGTTCCTTTCCTTTCACAGATTTATGCTGTAAGCTTACATTTTTTTAAAAAGATTTTATTTATTTGTGAGAGAGAGACAGAGATAGCAAGAGAACACAAGTAGGGAGAAGAGGGAGAACCCTGGGATCACAACCTGAGCTGAAAGCAGACGCTCAACCAGCTGAGCCACCCAGATGCCCCTGCAAGCTTACATTTTTAGAGGATTTCTTCAAACATTTCCAGAAACATGCTAGTCTTCTACTGTGGGCGTCTTTCCCGGGGTCTTCCATGGTTCCTGATGGACTCATTGTGTATGGAGCAAAGTGAAAATAGGGGACAGAGGTGAGGATTGAGAGATAGCTGGGAGCAGTTGGAGGAAGGAGAGACTGTATCTTGTTTTCGTCACAGGAACTGAATCTATGGGATTAGGGGAGGGAATCATTTCTGACTCAATTATCTAATACTGCTCCAGCCCCCTTTTTACAATGAGATGGTAGCCAATGGTGTGTTTTTGAGCTGGAAGTCTGTGAGCAAATGGAAAAAGACAAGCCTGTCTGGCTTTGGAATCAGAGCTACAACATCCAGTTAAAATATAACTCCTGAGAAAGGATGAGGAAGAAGAGAAGACTTCTATTCCTGGGTAAGATTCTAAGCCAGAATCTTAGAATCTGGCTTAGAAACACACACACACACACACATATAAACAGTCACACACACAGGGAGTTGGGTCACTCTGTGAGGGAAGAAGGGAGTTTCCCTTTCTCATGTATTGGCAAATGCCAAGTGGCATTTTCATATGGTTATGTCCCTGTCTCACAAAACCCCTTGTGTGATACCTTCTATTAAACCAACAATATAAGTTAATTTGCTAAGATGGCACAGGTAGTAAGTGGCCAGACTAAATCAATGTCTAGGTTTCTCTACTTGCAAAAGCCATCCCCTTCTCATTCTTTGTGCTGCCCCTCACAATTTAAAATTACAGTTTAATCTTTGTGGTCAACCTCTGCTCCTAGAATTCAGGACCAATATCTAACCTGGTAGCTCAGCTAAGCACAGGAAGATGAACAAGGATTGTACTCTGGGGTTTCTGAAGGGATGGAAAGGAGGAAAAGTGTGTTTATGAGTCTCTTTAGGCCACTTGACAGGGCTTCCCAACACGTCCTCTTAACCTTTCCAGGTACACATTAGAACAGATTCTCCTTCTTCAGGAAAATCAACAGGATCTGCACACTGGCACATTGTCATGAATATGTTGCCAGGACAGGATATGGGCTATTCTTCCTGGTTTTATAGCCTAAAAAATGTCCTGTATCAGAGGTCAATTTAACCCACCTGCCTTCACTGGCTGCCATATCAACCACTTCAGTTATGTGGAACAATTGTTGCTGACATTCCGTTTGCCAGCCTAGCACTGTCCTGATCCAAGCCCTGCCCTCTCACTCTTATCCTCTCTTCTGCTTTGTGATATCTGCAGAGATTGGACCCCAGACACTCTCTTGTTAGGTCTTGGGGCTCTGGTTCTATTGGCGAATGGTTGCTGATTAGAACCGCCCCCCCCCATACCCCCTACAGTGAACCAGGAGCTTCATCCATCTGGGATGTACTCACTTTACCTATAAACGTCTGCTTCCCAGCCCTGGACACATTTTGAGAGAACTTAGAGAAATAATCAAGATGAGACCTATGGCATTTCTGTGCACTTTCTTCATTCCATTCCTTTGGGTGGGTCCAACTTACCCTGGTTTCCTAGAACTTTCCATTTTAGCACTGAAAATCTTGTGTGCTGGGAAACCTCTCAGTTCTTGGCAAATCAGATGGTGACCACCCACATTCTCCTTCTTCCAGATCATCAGCTTCCAGATCATCATGTCCTTCAGGTCTTGACATAATTTCCAGGGGCCTTGATTGGGCTGGGAATAGGGCAGTTCCAAGCAAGTATTTAAGTAATCCACTACAGAATTACTCTCTTCCTTTGAGATACAATTCTTTAAATCTCCATTAGAATCTTTGCTATTATGGACTTTCAGCTCAAGATGGCAAAATTGACCCACTTATTTGCTTTCTTCTCTCTATGAAATAAATCAGTGAAACAAAAACAAACAACAAAAAATGCCATAGCAAAAAGAGGGATCATTTTGTTATAAGGCCCTTCTCCTCTTATCTGTCTCTTTTCCCCACCCCCATAAACAAAGACTTTTAAAAGTTATTATTTATGGATAACTTCTCTGTTTATACTCCCCCTCTCCCCAACTTCAAGTATCACTTTGGTGCTGAAATATCTCAATGTCCAGCTCCTGACCCTCATTCCAATTACCTGTTATTCACTTCCATCTGGACATGCTACTAACACTTTAACTTAGTGTATCCAAAACATGTTCTACTCAAATAATCATATGCCTCCCATTGCTACCACCATTTCCCCAGTCTATCAGGTATGAAAAGTAGAGACTTCTTTGTATGGAGCAAGATAGATGGAAAGATGGGCCAACCAGCCATCAAGTGACTTGGAGTTCTTCCTCTACCCCATCCCCACCCATCCTTCTTTATTTCCTTCTTGACCACAGTAGTTCATATCCTCAAAATTTTTTTACTGTGATTACTAGAATAGCTTCTAATTGCTGTCTCTATATCCTATTTCCTCCAATTTAAATTATCTTAAAAAGTACTGATAAATTAATCTTTATAAAGGAGTACTCTGATTGGGCCACTTCATTTCTCAAAACCTACACAGCTGTCTTACCTACTACGGTAAGTAAAAATTCCACAACCTGACATTCAAGGCCTTCTACCATGTCACCAACTTGCATTTATAGGTTCACTTCCTACTACTCTCCAAAATAGACACTATTATTTAGCCACAGTGGGCTTCTCATCGATCTCTTAAGATGCTCTGCTAATTGAGCTTTGCTCATACTTCCAACCCTTCACTATGCCTTTGAATAGTTCACATTTCCATTTGCTTGTCACCTGCATTCTTGAGGTGTGTTTCAACTATTCTCTGCTGCATGAAACATATTCTAATTCTTCTAAATTGATGTCATGATACACATTTTAAACACTCAGTATTTTGAGTATACCTTTCTTATGGAATCTACTTCACTTTGCCTTATATTATAGTCATCTGCCTACTTGCATTCATGTTCTAATGAAACATAAAGCTCTTAGGGGACTAACTTCTACAGTTCTTAGTGTGCTTTGCCTATCACATGTGTGTAATAAGAAGTTGATCTGCTGAGTATTGAAAGATGGGTAGCATTCAGAGAGGTGGAGAGAATGGCACAGATCTAGGTGGCGAGATAGTTAAAGATGTGATCGAAGGCTGTGGGGACAGAAAAAAAGATAACATACCTTGCATATAGTGAGAAGACCAGTGTGGATAGAGCATAAGATTTCTGAATGAAAACACTAGGAGCATATGTTAAAAAGTAAACTAGAGCCAGATCGTAACAGGCTGATTCGGGTTCACACTAGTCACGCAGGATGCAGAAATATACTATGATGTGTTGCTGGGCATTCCGTTTAAATTCTATGACAGAGGGGTGCCTGGGTGGCTCAGTCGGTTAAGCGTCTGCATTTGGATCCGGTCATGATCACAGGGTCCTGGGCTTGAGCTCCACATTGGGCTCCTGCTCAGCGGGGAGCCTGCTTCTCCCTCTCCCTCTGCCTGCCACTCTGCCTACTTGGGCTCTCTCTCTCTCTCACTCTGTCAAATAAATAAATACAATCTTTAAAAAAATAAATAAAATGTTTAAAAAAACCTCTATCTGTCTGTGACAGATTCTTCTTTGAAATTAGTCAAAACTGGGTTTCTAATATATTGAATGAGAAATAGGCAGTCTGTGGATGTCGTTATTCTACTGTGGATCATTGTTTTTTGCTCTATCACTTGGCAGAAATAATATATAATTATCTGCCCTTTTCTTGATCTTGGATTCTTTAATCAGGACTAATGATTGGCTAAGTTGCTTGAGCTCAATACTGATTGCTCAATTTTTGATGCTTATAAACACCCTACACTTCAGTAGCATGCCAGAGTTAAGCATAGTTAGAATAGTCTCCTGAAAGGTAAGATAACAAAAGAATATTTTTTTAAATCAAAGTAAAACAGGGCGCCTGAGTGGCTCAGTGGGTTAAGCGTCTGCCTTCAGCTCAGGTCATGATCTCAGGGTCCTGGGATTGAGCCCCACATGGGACTCCCTGCTCAGCAGGAAGTCTGTTTCTTCCTCTCCCTCTGATTCTCCTCCCCACTTGTGCTCTCTCTCTCTGTCTCAAATAAATAAAAAATTTTTTAAAAATTAAAAAAAATCAAAGTAAAACATATAAATGTTTTAGAAAAGCAAATTATGCTAAAAGGCTTATACTGAAAAACTGTAAGCCACTGTCCTTTTTTCTCCCATTTATCCAGTCCTATTTTATGGAGAAAGCCACTTTAAACTTTTCTGGTAATTATTTTCACACCTCTTAATGATAAGCTCATACTGCTAGTGATTGACTTATCAATTGTAGATTTTTTATACACTTTGTGTTATGATGGATGTTGATTTAACTCTTTTAGATCCCACTTCTCTTTCTCATCCTCCCCTGAAATAGTACTATTTTAATTAAATCAGTGATCAGTGACTATATCATTATTATGAAAATTTCATTCACTGTGGATTTAAGTATGATTTTATTCCTTTTTCTGATTCTGTATTTTAAAAAATAAAAGCAATGTTTTTCCATATGCTTATATATACCTATTTTAAATTCCTTTCATATATTTTTACATGTCAGGTATCATATCATATAGTACATAGAAACATTTTATTTCTGGAGAACTCCATCCTGAGTTTTGCATCTTCTTTCTTCACTCTGAACTGGCTACTCTATCCAAATAGTGAATAAATTGATGTGGGTAATTAGCTATAAGAACAATTTTCAATATTAATGAATAGAAAGAAAAGTAGTTGATGAGATTGATATGATTAAAGAAAATGAATACTTATAATGAAAAATAATCCAAACTACACTTACTAGAATATAAGCTCAGAGCTTCACATTATACTTTGAGATCCTTGAAGGCAAGTTCTGTGCTATATTTTCCTTTCTATCTCCAGTTTCTGGCACAGAATAGAGCTCAAAATTCTTTATGAAATAGATGAATATGAGCAGAAAATCTGAGAGAACAAAAAAAGCTCTAACATTGAAAACTTTGAGACCTGAATCATGGAAGGCACAATTTCTTACATTCAGGACTGCTCGGGCCAACTGTGAAGAGTTGTGCTGAATTCTGAGACCTGATTTTCTTTCCCTCCAATCTGGACCTCAGGTGAACTGTAGGCAGCCAGTTGTAGACGGTGGAAAGTAGAAGACACAAAGTGGGTCCTCACTTTAGGCAGCCTGTCCCAAACTAAACACCTTACCCAGGCTCTGAGGAAAAAGAAAGGATCTTAGGATATTGTCCAAGTCCAATTCCTGGAATTATCTTGGCTATGTCTCAACTGTAGCATGTAGGCATGGACATGTGACTGATGCCTGCTTAGGTAAACTTCCTTGATCTCTGGGAGACCTTGGAGAGGGATGAAAGGAGAGGACAGGATAGCATGTCATCACTTCAGCAACCACCAGGTCTTGGAAGCAGTGGGTTGAATGAAATGACCTTTGGCAAGTAGAGCAATAAGTAGACAAGGGTGAAAGGAAGAGAGGTGTGTTGAACAAGTATTTTCAGCCCTGCACAGTGACCAGTGTTTCTGTAGCATCAGAGATGAGAATTTGAGAAAAAAACATTCTCATCATCACAATGTCTGAACCTTACTTCCTGCCTTCACTGTGTGGGTTTACTTTCGGGTTCTCCAATGCCAGGAGGGGAGCTCCTCCTCTTCCACTAGGTAGGAAGAAGAGCAGTGGAACTGGCTAGCTCATCTCCTAAAGGAAGTAACTTCCTTCTCCACAGGCAAAGGCACCATATCCCTGGATATAAGGATGATATCTAAGGAGGTGTGAAAGGAGGAGAAGTAGATAGTATTAGCTGTTTACCATATTATCTTTGGACATAAATTTGTGCAAGTATTGATAATGAGTCATGGGCATTGGGTGGGGAACAATGTTTAAATTACATGTGCATGTGACCTCACATGTTAGCCCAGTGCTGGCGACCACAGTCTGATGTGCTTGCCCATGTGTCTCTGTGTTGGTATTTCTAATATAATTCAGTATCTTTCTGTGGGTCTGTGAATTCCAACATATGGGCACCAAACATGTGCATCCCCGTAACTGTGTGTTCACTGCTTTGACTCATTTTCATATTATGCCCTTGGCAATCCAAGCCCAGGATAAATATCTAACTGCTGGCCCATGCCGGGAAGACTTTAGCTAAATCACTTATGACTTGCGTTAGTCCTGAAGTGTTGTTTTTGGATTACTTAGGAGACATGAATCTTAGGGACAGAAAGTTAACCTTGTGTTTGCTGGTCATGATATAGCCTGAGCAGGACTTAGTCATCCCACTAGCTATTGAAGAAGAAACTGTTTTTCTAAACTCCTGAGGGAGGCATCCCAAGAAATATACCCTTTCTAGTATTTTTCCAACCAGGCAGATGATTTAGATGGAGAAATGACTGTCTCTTTAATCTTATGACCTTGTTAGGGACAAAGTGAGGTAAGGAGATGCCCCTCACTGAACATTGGAGGAACTGGCTCTGAACCAAATGGGGAGAAATACACATGGAAGTGAGGTGATGTGGAGGAAGGGTGCCATTTGTCAAAGTCAGCTGCATCAGGATCAGTGCATAAACCACGTAGCTAATGTTACCACCAGTTAATAGAATCTGGGAGTTCCAGTGAGAATTTAGCTTATTATACACTGTCCTACTTTTTCCATTAGCTCATTACCTATTCTGTTAAATGGAATTCTACATTTCTGAAGGGAGAGATACAGGTATGCAGGAATAAGCTACTTCCTTCCTTTGAGGCAATACCATCTGTTTTTGGCAACATATGCCCACAATATGGAGGATTATCTGAGTGTTGTCAGAGAGCATCTGTATCTGTGGCTGAGGCTGATGACCATTGAGCTGAAAGGATGCCATTAGTCACTGGCTAAGGGAGCCTCTCATCAATTCTCCCGCAATGCACTAAAAACAAGTCTTCATCGTTCTCGATGTGTGTGCACAATGAAATCACTTGGGGAGCCTCACCCCGGCCCAATCAATGATATCAGAATTTCTGGGGATGGTGTCTTGGCATCAGAATTTTTAAATATGTCTTAGAAGTAGCTGTAATATGCAGCCAAGTTTGCAGAATACCTGAATTATGGAACTCCTCAGTTTGGAAACATGAACCCAGAATATTCAGGCAGGCACCTGACATTGAAAGAGGAATCGAAAGAGAGACTGTTTCCTTTGTTGATATGAGATGCTGAGTTAACTGCTCACCAGGTGACACTTTTATGCTGTTCGTAGACATGTCTGAAAACTGAGCTGGGCTGGGCTGATTAGTTATTCTCTCTCAGGAATTTGAAGGGGGACACAAAAGCAGTGTTGAATGCCTGACCTGAAAGTTCAGGGTAAGTTGGGCATGGGGTCATTATCGTCACAGATTTATCGGGTAGTGGAGACTCAGAGGAAGTTGGTCAGGAGAGGGAAGAGGATGAAAGAGCAGCTGGAGAAGCAAAGGGGGGACACAGGCAGGGGAGGGTGACCAGTCCTCACTGATGCCTTGATTCCTTACCTTGCTGAGACATTTTCTTAGATTGCATTGCAACCAGAAGAACCCTAACTAGAACTCTGATTTAGAATCTTACATGAGAAAGATGCTGTTTCCTCTCATGTCTTCAAGCCTGGCATATACCTGTCTGTCTTGAATGTACTTCCTTTTTCTCTCTGTCACTCAAACACCTACTCCTTTTTAAAGAACAGTTTGAATGTCACTCCTACTTGGTCCACCAGAACAAGCTAAAACCCACACTTTGCTCAATTTATTCACACTGGATTTTGTTCATATCTTTATTTATTCCTTTCTATGCTGAGTTACAATCTTCTGTTTACTTGTCTCCTCCACTAGATTTTGAGCTCTTTGAGGACAGAGGTTGTGTCTGACTTATATTTTTTACCAGTGTCTAATGCAGTTTTTGGCATATAGCAGTTGTGAATAGAGGCTTGTTAACTGAATACATTCTTAAAGATCAGGTGGGCCTGAGTTTGTGGAACTTTCTGTTTCCTCATACACTCAGAAAAGGGTTGATAAACTTAAAAATCTTTCTTGAATTCTAGATTGGAAGATTCCAAGCAATTTTTCCAGTAGTTTCTCATTTAATATATCTACTAAAAACCTTTAGCAGGAAATTCTCCCCTTCTGTCTTTAAACATCATGCTTTCACAGAAAATTTAAAAGGGAACTAAGACATAAGAATAATAAGATTAGAGACAAACTGCAAAGATGGCAGAGTAATAGGGGGACCCTGGGCTTGCCTCATCCTTCAAACACAGATAGATCAACAGAAAATCATTTTGAACACCTAAGAAATTGATCTGAGGATTAAGAGAACAATCTACACAATTAGAGGGAGAGAATGTGGCAGGTACAAGGTGCAGTGACATGAATTGAGGGAGAGAGAAGCTGCAGGCCATGGAGGAGAGGGAGCCCTTTTCCTAGAGAGAGTACAGAGAGAAAGAAAGAAGGGGAGAGAGAGCAGCACCTCAGGTTCATGCAAGAAAAACACTCCCCCAAAACCACTGACTGGGGACTCAAGAAGAACTGACTATTGCAAGTTTTTACAAACAGTGGAGCACAAATTCTGAGGTTTTAGAAGTCCATGCCATTCGCTGGAATCAAACCTGGCAGGCAGTGGTTCTTCTGGGGAGAAGGAGGGCAGAGACCCAGGAGTAGACAGAGAACAGCATGGTGTAGGGATCCCTTGGGTCACACTGAGAGAGAACATTCCCCTTCCTGGAGTACATTTGGGAGAGGGTATATTGCCTCTCCAAGGACAAAAGACTCACTGGGTGCCACTGAGTGGCCATTCAACAGCAAGGGACAGAAGCACACACAAAGGGCAGATAAGTTGGTTGCAGCTTTTCACTGTGCTTCATCATAGACTCCAGGTACTTGTGTGGCCTTGCAACTGCTTTTCTGGAACAAAACAGCACCAGACACAGCACTGTGAGGCTGTCCTCTAGAGAAGGGGAGTGGGTCCAGGCCTTGCTGGTCCTTTAAGATTTGGAATTTCGAATCCCAGCTGTGTGCCCGAGATAAATTACAGGAGAACTGTGATGCTGGGTGTGCCAATGGCCCAGGCACAGACAGGTTGAGGGCAGGGATCTGAGGGAAGCCTGGGACACAAGATGGGAGACTATTCACTTTTCTGTGAGGGTTTTCTGAACAGCATTTGGTGTGAGCTCCCCTTCCTGGGGACAAGGGTAGGGGGGTGACACCATCTTCCCCCACCCACCAGCATAGTCAGACTTCAGTGAGCAACACATCACCCCCAGTGGGGGCTGGGAAGCCGCTCATGCCAAGCCCCGCCCCCCCCTGCCCCGCCGGGGGAACTTTAATAGCAGGTCTGACTGTGAGCCAGGGCAGTGGGCCTCTCTCCCAGATGATGAGCACAGACCCCCCCCCCCCCCCATATGCATCAAGTCTACTCATTACAGAGTGCTCCAAAGTGTCAATTTCAGTTCTGGTGGATAGGACCAGGCTTCCCCCGCCCGCCTTTGGAATTGGGCTTATAGTTTTTTTGTTTGTTTGTTTGTTTTGTTTTTTAAAGATTTTGTTTACTTATTTGAAAGAGAGAGAGAATAAGAGAGAGAGAGAGATCACAAGCAGGGGAAAGGGTAGAGGGAGAAGCAGACTCTCCACTGAGTAGGGAGCCCGATGTGGGACTTGATCCCAGGACTCTAGGCAGACACTTAACCAACTGAGCCACTCAGGTGCTCAGGGCTTATAGTTTTTTGCTTGTTTGTTTTTTTTCATTTCCTTTTCCCCTTTATCGATCAGACTCCTCCCCCTCCCAGCTTATTTTAACAAACAAATCAAAGCACACCTAGTTAAAGGTCCAAACATTCCCCACTGCAAGCAAGGAGGAACTCTGCAGAGGACTGACCTGTGGGAAAGAGCAGCCAAAACACAACAGCTGAGTACACACAGTATACACCAGAAACATTTCCTGAAGTGCCAGGCCCTGGGCAATACATGACCCTTTCTTAATGTAGCATTACTCTCAGGAGCAGGAAAAATAAAACATAACAAGCTTTCATAACACGCAAAAGACAGAAACCTAGAGAAAATGATGGAGGAATTCTCCCCAGAAGAAAGATCAAGAAGAAACCACAGCCAGGGATATACTCAAAACAGATATAAGCAATATATCTGAACAAGAATTTAGAACAACAGTCATAAGAATCCTAGCTGGACTTGAAAAAAAGCATAGAAGACACCAGGGAAACCCTTGCTGTAGAGATAAAAGACCTAAAAACTAGTCAGGCCGAAATAAAAAATGCTATATCTGAGATGCAAAACTGACTGGATGTAATCACAATGAGGATGGAAGAAGCAGAGGAGTGAATAAGTTATATAGAGGATAAAATTATGGAAAATAATGAAGCTGAAAAGAAGAGGGAAAGAAAACTATTAGATCATGAATATAGACTTAGGGAACTTAGTGATTCCATAAAGTGAACTAATATCCATATCATAGGAGTCCCAGAAAAGAAGAGCAGGAAGAAGGATCAGAAGGTTTATTTGAACAAATTATAGCTGAGAACTTCCCTAATCTGGGGAAGGAAACAGGCATTCAAGTCCAAGAGGCACAGAGAACTCCCCTCAAAATGAACAAAAACAGGTCAACACCAAGGCATATCATAGTGAAACTTGAAAAATGCAAACGTGAAGAGAAAATTCTGAAAACAGCCAGGGACAAAAGGTTCTTAACCTACAAGGGTAGACACATAAGATTAACAGCAGATTTGTCCACAGAAACTTGGCAGGTTGGAAGAAATTGGCATGATATATGCAACGTGATAAATAGGAAAAATATGCAGCAAAAGAATATGTTATCCAGCAAGGCTGTCATTCAGAATAGAAGGAGAGATAAAAAGTTTCCAAGACAAGCTAAAGGAGTTCATGAACACTAAGACAGCTCTTCAAGAAATACTAAAGGGGACACTTTGAGAAGGAAAGAGTGACCAAAAGCAACAAAGACTAGAAAGGAACAGAGACAATCTACAGGAATAATGACTTTACAGGTAATACAAAAGAACTAAATGCATATCTATCAATAATTACTCTGAATGTAAATGGACTAAATGCTCCAATCAAAAGACTGGGTATCAGAATGGATTAAAAAAAAAAAAGAAAAACAAGACCCATTGATGTGTTGCTTATAAGAGACTCATTTTAGACTCAGAGACACCTCCAGATTGAAAGTGAGGGTATGGAGAACCATGTATCACGCTAATAGACATCAAAAGGAAGCTGGGGTAGCCATACTTACATTAGACAAACTAGATTTTAGACCAAAGACTATAATAAGAGATGAAGAAGGGCACTATATCATAATAAAGGGGGTCTCTCCAACAAGAAGATCTAATAATTGTAAGTATTTATGCCCCCAACTTGGGAGCAGCCCAATATATAAATCAATTAATAACAAACTTAAAAAACACTCATTGATAATAATACAATAACAGTAGGGTACTTGAACACCCCATGTACAGCAATGGACAGATCGTCGATGCAGAAGATCAAGAAGGAAACAATGGGTTTGAATGACACATGGGACCAGATAGACTTCCCAGATATATTCAGAGCACTTCATCCTAAAACAGCAGGATACACATTCTTTTTGAGTGCACATGGAACATTCTCCAGAACAGATCACATACTGGGTCACAAGTCAGGCCTCAACCAGTACAAAAAGATTGAGATTATGCCATGCATATTTTCAGACCACAACGCTATGAAACTTGAAGTCAACCATAAGAAAAAAATTTGAAGGGGCGCCTGGGTGGCTCCGTCATTAAGCATCTGCCTTTGGCTTGGGTCATGATCCCAGGGTCTTGGGATTGAGCCCCACATCGGGCTCCCTGCTCAACAGGAAGCCTGCTTCTCCCTCTCCCACTTCCCCTGCTTGTGTTCCCTCTCTTGCTGTCTCTCTTTCTGTCAAATAAATAAATAAAATCTTTTAAAAAATTTGGAAAGACCACAAACACATGAAAGTTAAAGAACATCCTGCTAAAGAATGAATGGGTTAACCAGGAAATTAAAGAAGAAATAAAAAATACATGGAAGCAAATGAAAATGAAAACATGACAGTCCAAAACCTTTGGGATGCAGCAAAGGTGATCCTAAGAGAGAAGCATATAGTAGTATAGGCCTTCCTCAAGAAGCCAGAAAAGTCTCAAATACACAACCTAACCTTACATATAAAGGAGCTGGAAAAAAAACAGCAAATAAATCCTAAATCCAGGAGAAGAAAGGAAACAATAAAGATTAGAGCAGAAATAAATGATATAGAAAGAAAAAAAAAAACAGTAGAACAGATCAATGAAACTAGGAGATGGTTCTTTGAAAGAATTAACAAAATTGATAAACCCCTAGCCAGACTTACCAAAAAGAAAAGAGAAAGGACCCAAATAAATAAAATAATGAATGAAAGAGGAAAGATCACAACCAACATCAAAGAAATACAATTATAAGAACATATCATGAGCAATTATATGAAGTGGATAAATTCTGGAAACATATAAACTACCAAAACTGAAACAGGAAGAAATAGAAAATTTGAACAGACCCCTAACCAGCAAAAAAATTGAATCAGTAATCAAAAACCGCCCAAAACACAAGAGTCCAGGGCCAGATGGCCTCCCAGAAGAATTTTACCAAATATTTAAAGACGAGTTAATACCTTTTCTTATGAACTGTTCCACTGACCATGACAAAGTGGGATTTATTCGTGGGCTGCAAGGGTGGTTCAATATCTACAAGGCAGTAAGTGTGATACACCACATTAATAAAAGAAAGGATAAGAACGATATAATCCTCTCAATAGATGCAGAAAAAGCATTTAACAAAATACAGCATCCTTTCTTGATAAAACCCTCAAGAAAGTAGGGATAGAAGGAACATACCTCAATATCATAAGGCCATATACAAAAGACCCACAGCTAATATCATCCTCAACAGGGAAAAACTGAAAGCTTTTCCCCTAAGTTCAGGACACGACAGGGATGTCCACTCTCACCACTGTTGTTGAACATAGTACTGGACATCCTAGCCTCAGCAATCAGATAACAAAAAGAAATAAAAGGCATCCAAATCAGCAAGGAAGAAGTCAAACTTTCACTCTTCACAAATGACATGATATTCTACATAGAAACCTGAAAGACTCCACCAAAAAATTGCTAGAACTGATACATGAATTCAGCAAAGTCACAGGATGTAAAATCAATGTACAGAAATCTGTTGCATTTCTATACACCAATAATGAAGCAGCAGGAATATAAATTGAGAAATCGATACCATTTACAATTGCACCAAAAAAGCATAAGATACCTAGGAATATTCCTAACCAAGGAGGTAAAAATTTGTACTCCAAAAACTATAGAACACTCATGAAAGAAATTGAAGAAGACACAAAGAAATGGAAAACATTCCATGCTCATGGATTGGAAGAGCAAATATTGTTAAAACGTCTATACTACCCAAAGCAATCTACACATTAAATGCAATCCCTATCAAAATAACACCAGCATTTTTCACAAAGCTAGAACAAACAATTCTAAAATTTGTGTGGAACCAGAAAAGACCCCGAAGAGCCAAAGTAACGTTGAAAAGCAAAGCAAAGTGGGAAGCATTTTTGCTTTTGTTTCTCTTGCTTCTGGTGATGTGTCTAGCAAGAATTTGTTATGGCTGAGGTCAAAGAGGTTACTGCCTGTGTTCCCCTTTAAGATTTTGATGGTTTCCTGTCTCACTCCCATTCTCACCTTTCCCTACCAGCAAGCACGCTTATCTGCTCAGTGTGTTTTCTATATGTGTTCTTAGAAAACACATCATGATGTTTTGTGTGCAGATGCTTTTATTTTTTCTTTTAAAATTTTTATTTTGAGATAATAGTATATTTACATGAATTTGTAAGAAATAGTCCAGAAGGATCCCATGTACCTTTAACCCAGTTTCCCCCAATGGTAACATCTTAAAAAATTACAGTACAAATCACAACCAGGATATTGACATTCATAGTTAAGATACAGAACATTTACATTAGCAGTTGTATAAACACATGACACCTGAAGTCAAAATGGAACTACATATTGCATATTTACCCAGTCAATTATGAGTTTCTTATGACTATATCTGGAACTCCATGGGCATTATAGGAAGTTCAAATTGACATTCACATTAAAGTTCAACCTGGATATTGATTTAGATAGTTAAGATACAGAACATTTCTATCACCACAAGGATCCCTCATGTCGCTTTTGTTTAGTCATACCTACTTCCATCCTCTTCCACCCCTTCCTTAAACCCCTAGAAAACCCTAATGTGTTCTCCATTTCTGTAATTTTATCATTTCAAAAATGTTATAAAAGTGGAATCATGTAGCATATAGCCTTTGGGAATTAGCTTTTTTTTTCATTCAGCATAATTCTCTGGAGATTCATGAAGGTTGTGTGTATTAGTAGATCATTTCTTTTTCAACTGCTAAGTAGTTTTTCATAGTATTGATGTATCACCATTCGTTTAATAATTTACACCAAAGGACATCATCTGGGTTTCCGATTTTTAGCTATTTTAAGTACAGTTACTGTAAACATCTGTGTACACGTTTTTGTGTGAACATAAGTCTTCATTTCTCTAGGATAAATACCTAGGAATGTAACTGCTCAGTCACATAGTAGTTGCATGTTTTGTTTTTAAAGAAACTGTTAAACTGCTTTCCAATGGCTACACCATTTTACCTTCTCACCAACAATGTATGAGTGATGCAGTTTCTCCACCTCCTCACTAGCATTTGGTGTTGTTACTATTTTTTTAAAGATTACTTATTTACTTATTTATTTATTTATGAGGAGTGAGGGAGAGAGAGAGAGAGACCACGAGCAAGCAGGGGGGAGGGGCAGAGGGAGAGGGAGAGAGAAAATCCCCAGCAGACTGAGCTGAGTGTGGAGCCTGGCACAGGGCTCAATCTCATGACCCTGAGATCATGGCCTGAGCCGCAATCAAGGAGTCAGATGCTTAACTGACTGAGCCATCCAGGTGACCCTGGTGTTGTTACTATTTTAACTTTAAGCATTCTGATAGGTAAATCTATGATGGATTATATCTCACTGTGATTCTGTTTTCCCAATAGCTAATTTTGTTGATAATCTTTTCATGTGCTTTTTCTTTTGCCATTTGTATATCCTCTTATACATGAACAGTTTTCATTGACTCTTTCCTAACATATATTTCTTTTATTGCCTTTTTGTATTGGTTTAAAATTTCTAGTGCTATGTTGAATAAGTGATGAGATCAGACATACTTACCTTGTTCCCAATCTTAGGGGCAAAGCATTCAATCTTTCACCAGTAAATGTAATGTTAGCTGTAGGATTTTTTTAAAAAGATTTTATTTATTTATTTGACAGAGAGAGAGAGCACAAGCAGGGGGAGCAATAGATGAAGAGGAAGAAGTGGGCTCCCCACTGAACAGGGAGCCTGATGCAGGGCTTGATCTCAGGACCCTGAGATCATGACCTGAGCTGAAGGCAGATGCTTAACTGACTGAGCCATCCGGGTGCCCTTGTAGGATTTTTTTTTATAGCTACTCTCTATCAAGTTGAGGTAGTTGTCCTCTATTTCTCTTTTTCTGAGAATTTTTATTATAAATGAATGTTGAATTTGTCAAAATCTTTTTCTGCACTGATTGGTATGGTCCTGTGATTTTTCTTCTTTCACTTGTTAATGTGATGGATTACACTGATTGATTTTTGAATATTGAATGAGCTTGGTATTGCTGGAATAATCCCCACATGGTGATGGTGGTAATTCTTTTTACATATTGCTAAATTCTGTTTGTTAACATTCTGTTAAGGATTTCTGTGTGTATATTCAAAGACATTGGTTTGCATTTGTCTGTTTTGCACTGTCTTTATCTGGTTGTGGTATGTTTTGGCATGTTTATCCACTCATATTTTCTCGCCTATGCAAAGTCCCCTGTAAGCCCTGGTAATATTAGCTTCATAGAATGCATTGAGACAAATCCCTTTTCAATCTATTTTCTGAAAGAGGTTATATAGAATTGACATTAATTCTTCTCTAAATATTTGGTAGAATTATCCAGTTAAACTACTTGGGCCTGAAGAGTTCTTTTTAGAGAGTTTTAAAATGGCTTCACCTTTCTTAATAGTAATGGGGTATTCAAATTACCTATTTCATATTGGGTGAGTTGTGCTACTTTGTGTCTTTTGAGGAAGTGTTTTTTTGGGGGGGGTATAAGTTGTCAAATTTATGTGTGTAGAGTTGTTTCTACTATTTTCTTATTATCCTTTTACATGTTCAGTGTCTATAGTGTATAGTATAGTATGTATGGTCTATGTCCTCTTTCATTCCTAATGTTGGTAATTCAAGTCTCTCTTTCTCTCATTCACATTGTTAGAAATTTGCCAATTTACTGATGTTTTCAAAGAAAGCAGATTTTTGTTTTTTTCTTTTGCTTTTCTATTTTCAATTTTATCAATTTCTGCTCTTGGTTTATTATTTCCTTTGAATTTATTTTACCTTTTTCTTTTCTGGGTTTTTCAGGTGGGAGCTTAGGTTATTGATTTAAGCCTTTTCCTCTTACCTAACATATTCATTTTTAATGCTGTAAATTTTTCGCTCAACACTGCTTTAGCTATGTCTCATATCTGTTTATTTTTTTCTGTCAATTTTCTTTATTGTTCTATCTTCGGCTCACTGCTTCTTTCCTCTGTTTCTCCCATTCTGCCAATAAGCTCATCTGCTGAAATTTTTATTTTGGTTTCTTTAATTATTTTTTATTTCTAAAAAACTATTTGTTAAATAAAAATTAATTAAATAAAAATATTAATTTTAGTGAAATAAATATATCTATAAATATTACTAAATTATTTAAGCAATATATTAATAAAAAATAATGAACAGAAAGAAATAGTATTTTATTTGGAGATAAGTAGGTTTATTTTTTATTTCTGAAATACTACATTTCTAACATGTCCATTTGGTTCTTCTACAGTGTTTTCCAGGTTGTCGTTGTGTTGGGGTTTTTTTGTTTTTGTTTTTGTTTTGTTTGTTTGTTTTGTTTTTTGGTTAGGGAGCTGGCACCAGTTCTTGTTCTTCGTTATAGAAAAAGGAAACTAAATCTAGTTTATTAATAGAATAGTATTCTATAACACTGCCCCATTTCCACTAGCATCTCTGGAGGGCTTTGAAAAAATAAGATTATATTTAGATGTATAGTTGACACCATATCCATCAACAGAAGACCCTTCTGATAGTTCTCCTCTAGTGTTCATCCTGAAGCAGTAACAGAATTATCTGCCCGGAAGGATATATCTTCTTTCTGGGGATGCAAAGTATGAAGATATATGAGATATACAACGTAGGTGACGCTATCATAACAAACATCATAAAAATATGAGTGGATAAACATACCAAAAGTTTCTCATCTACGCAAAGTCCTCTGTAAGCCCAGGGCAGCTACCTTCTACATGGCTGTGGCCCAACAGTTTAGGTGCCTTTCACGTGCATTTCCATCCAGTTTCATGCCTCCTTAGTCAATGTGGTAGAAGAGTAGAACATGGAGTCTCTTAAATGCTTCCATTGCAATTGACTCATGACTATTTCTATTCTTATGTGAAAAGCTAGTCATATTACCATGCCCAAATTCAAGACAGAGAGAAGAGTGTGTGTATGTGCATGTGAGAGAGAAAGATGTGTGTGTGTGTGTGTGTGTGTGTGTGTGAGAGAGAGAGAGAGAGAGAATTCTAATATGCACTTTGTTAGGCAATTGTATCCATATTACAGTGCATATTACTTTTAATTTATACAACATCTTTTGTGAGGTGTTTATTATCTTCAATTTTACAGGAGTGGAGGCTCAAAGAGTTTGAGTAAGTTGTAAAGTCAGAATTTGAACTCATTTAAAGCTCTCTGACTTCAACATTCATGCATTCTTTTTAATATATACAGTGATAAGGAACCTATACTGTGAAATCCAGTATCTCTATTAATTCCGACTTGTTGGAACATTTGGCATAGTTTAGGGTGATAAGAAAATAATCAAAATAAATCACACTGGATGGAGGCAATAAAATCTAATAGAAGATTTCAGTTGAAAAAATTTTTAGTTGGCCCCTCTATGCACCAGGCACCAGAGAAGCTCATAGTCTAAAAGAGATGTAAACTAATAGATACCACTTGGTTTATGATACCATAGAAATTTGCACAGAGTGCCATAGACACATTCCAGGAATCATTTAATAACAATTGGTGGAGGAAGAGTCAAGGCAGGCTTCTTGGAAAAGATGAAAAATCTGAACTAAGTCTTAGACCTCAATCATCTTTGCTACTTCGGAGCTAATATCTTTGATTGTATCCTGCTCTACTACTCCTCCCTGTAACCAGTTTCTCCCCTGAACAATCCCCTTCACTCATTGAAGACTTTGGCATCTAGCTGAGAATGATCTTTTTCACTGTAGCTTATGTCATCATTCCAGGTAACTTCTATGTCTGTGTGGAGAATCCATTAAACACCTTGGCCTCTCTTGATCTCAACTCCATTTACTTCTACCTAAAGTCCACTCCAGTGATTTGCTTCCTTTGTTGTCATTAAGTATTCAGAAAGGTGGATATTCAACCTATAGATTCAAGTCTGTAGAATTTACCATTCTAGTCCTGCTACTGATTAGCTGGGCCATTCAGATCATGTCCTCTTCTACCTTTTCTTAACTCCCAATTTATTATTCTAAACAGGACCTGTGGAGCAGAAGGACAGCAGGGGCTTATGAGGAAGACTGAAGCTTGAGGGTGTGGCCCCCACAGATGCATACTTTTATCTAGAGACAATAGCAAGAAACATGAGGGAGTTGATGAAGAATTTAGTCTGTGAACTATAGGGACTGTGGTAGAGTTTCAATTCTACTTCTTTATGCTAACGTCTTCTGAGTTGCTTACCTAGTCAAACCTTAAACGGTTTTTGCTCTGGCTAGGTAAAATGGCAAAGAAATGTGAAATAAATGATCAAAGAATGAGGAAGAGTAAACAGGCAGTACAAATTGTATAAAAGGAAAACATTTGCTAAAAAGTGTTCATTTGTTTTTAAATTTAGACCACACATGCCCAGAGAAAAACGGATGAAGTTTCTAAGACTGTCTAGCTGCTGGGTAAACCTAAAACTGAACTGAAAGCATATTCTATTTTTAATACAACATTTGTCATTAAACAAAACTGAAGAATAATAAATTAAATCTAGAAAAAGGTTTTGTATGTTGAAAGTTGATGCTTTGGTGAAAGTACATTAATAAACAGAGAATGAAGACAAAGATGGGAAATTTCCTGGGAAATTTCTCTGCAGGGACCTTCTGCACATGTCCACGGGGCTAGAGGATGAATCCTCAGATTCTTTGTCATTTCCATTTTGAATCAAAACCTATGATTTTCCAAAATGGTAACTGTCATTTTCTTTGGACAGATGGATAACAGGTAATGCTTATTTCTTTCTTCCAGTAATCAGAAAAGGCACAAGTGATTTCTAAAAGAAATTTTCTTTTTTCTTGTTAACATATTAACTACCACCACTTTTAGACATCTTGGTCTTGACTTGGGTGGTTTTAGACAATTAGAAGGGAAGTAGAGAAAAAAGAGTGTATCAGAGCTCAGAAGTTTGGGGCAAAAGACCTATATGTGAGGGTGACAAAAAATGCCTAAGGGCTATAAGAGGTGAGAGAGAAGGTAGGGAGTTGGGAGGCAATGGTTTAGATGTAGCTCTTCTGTGGAAGGAAAGAATGGGTGACTGGAAAGGTAACTATTAGATAATCTTTGATTTCAGCTCCTACACGAGGAGGGTGGATGTGTTAGGGAGGGACAAAATCAACAGGCCCCTTCTGTTTATAAGACATTTGTGAATTTTGCTCACAGTCATAGTCTTCTTATCCTATAACTCGTACTTTTATTGTTTGAACCTAAATTTCCTGAACCAAAGCTGCTATTGCCTTGAATTCCTGAACTTTTCATTTATTTCTAAATGTATTTCCTACATAATGTTCAATTATTTGCCAGGAAGGTACAGTCAGACACACATAATTTGGCTATGATAAGTGTTTAGCGCCCTTTTGGGAAAGCAGAACTCCTCCACAGCAATTTTACTGTAAGGCTCTAATATATGGTGATAATGATTCTTCACTCCTTTAGAAACTGTACCAGGGCCAATAACTGAGAGCTCAGTGAGGAACTGTGGAGGCTTGCCTCTTTAGGAGGTTCCGTGGATTGCTTGGGATGAGGAAATTCTTAATGAGCACTTTATTCTCATTACAGGGTAATTTAATTTTCTGGATATCTAAGAACAACAGCATACCAGCTCCTTTATTAATTCTCATCAATTTATAATTTCCTGCTAATTGCATTTTCTTCTTTCCTCCCAATCTCTGTAAGATATTAAAGTGGGTTTGACTCTTGTAGAATTTAAGTCCTAAGTGCTAAATGGAAGATCAAAATGAAATGACATTAGCAGTTAAGATTTTATGGTAATGGAGAGAGACTGGCGAGTTGTTTTATGTGCAGTAGGATGTGAGGTGCAGGAGGACAGGGTACAACATTCCTGGGGGAGCAAATGACTAAGCAGCAGAGCCCAAGAGAGAGAAGCTGTCATGATAAAAAGGATAACTGATTTGCTTGAATAACAAGGGAGATTCTGTTGGTGTATGGAATAGGAACACAGGTGAGGGATGTTGTTGAATCGGGGTGGTCAGGGGCAGATATAACAGAGCTTCAGCCACTGTCAGGTTTGTGAATTAGACTGAGAGCTACTAAGGCACCCAAATCAGTTTTGAGCTGGTGATGCTGCCGTGTACTTGAGGTTACCTAGACAATAGTGTAGGAAGGATATCTGATGTCTCAGTCTTGGGCTCAAACCAACCACTATAGGTGAAAGATCCAGGGTCCCAGGGAGAAGATGAGATTGTGTGTGTGTGTATGTATGTGTACACAGATGCACAGATGGAAGAGTGGTCATCGGGGGAGGAATATTATTTCAGAAGGAGGGAATATGGAAAGGTGTGTTCCATCTCAGAGAAGATCATTGCTTCCAGTTATTTCTTTAGACTCTTAAGTTCTCAAGAATGTAGAGTAATTAGCACCATTAGAATCAGAGCATAAAAGCTGTACCCATTCATGGGCCCATCTCCACCAACCCCCAGCTCTCTGAAATTCCTGAGGTAACATTCAATGGCATTCACCCACCTACCAAGTATTCCCCTCCAAGGAGGCCAGAGATTGACCAAACCATCCTCAAGCAACCCCAAATATAAGATTCTCTTCCAGGCAGATTTTTTGCCCCGTTGGCTTTGGGACATTTTCTATTGCTATACAATAGAAAGGGGCCTATACAATAGAAAGGGGGAAGACATCAGAAGGGTGATTTTCTTCTCCTAAAACAAGGTCCTGCAATTCTCTGTTTCTCTTATCTACAATTTATCCAAATATCTACCAACCCCCAGGAAGTACAATAAGCTCAGAATCTGCTCACAGGCAAAACAGCATAAGGAAAATGTAGGGAGAGTTTACATACAGTTGAGATAAATTACTGGTGCCTCTCTTTACTAAGTACAAGCTTGCAGAGGTAGACCGTCACTGGCGGACTCCCTGCATTCATTCTCCCTTTAGCAGCATTGGGGTCATTATTTTTTCTAGTTAGGACATCTCATCCTCACACTCAGGAAGAGCTCCTTTACCTACGCATGTAGTTTCTCTATTGCTTTCACTCTCTTTTCCTAGCTGTCTCCTACTCCCAAATCTATGAGAAGAATATGTGTTTCCTGCCAGAGCTGCAAATTCATCCATAGGCTCTGTCCTCAGATTTTTCCTCAGACTTTTGAATGTCTCATCAAATTCTGGGCACTCTGAGCAGTTATTTATGTTCTGTTTGCCAAGCATCCTACCTTAGTCACCACATACCAGAATCTCTCTGGTGGTTTTTCTCCATTTTTTCTCCCATCCTGTCTGGTGTTTTTCTTACAGGATGATTAGCACAGCACCTCTACTTCACTCAGCTCTTCCAGTGTTCTTTGTGATGACTTTCTAAATCCAGTTCTGTAGAACAGTCCCCATGCCCCCAATTTCTCCACATCACCTCAGTCTCTCTACTGCCATTTCTTTAGTTTCAGATGGCTCACTCACAACTTCTAGATACAAGTAAAATATGTTACAAAACTGCTTACAAATGATTTGGAGGTTTGAAACCCCTCCCCATTTTTGTTACACTTCATCATTTGAACATTAAAGTGATGTTGGTTATGCCCGTCACCATATTTAACATGAACTTAACCAGATATTTGCAGCTCCATCACAAAAAAAATTTTCCCAGAGGCTGGGGAAAAGGATGAGAAACCTAGAAAAAGAGAGTGACAGATACCTCACAGAAACATGACTGTCATATCTCCTTCAAATTCCACCTTCATATCCTTTCTTTTAGAGCTTAGACATTTGTTCATGGGACTCTGTCCTGGCATCAATCTTTGAGATGGATGTACTGTATTTTTTCCCCCAAAATTCTTATGCAAATTCATTATGCAAATAGAAGTTCACCAAGCTTGGGATATTTGCCTTACAGATACATGGGGAACATACTCTGTAAGGCTGATTGTTGGATGGGAAGATCTATTCTTTTTTTTTTAAGATTTATTTATTTATTTTAGAGAGAGAGAGAGAGAGAGCATGAGCAGGGGGAGGGGCAGAGGGAGAGGAAGAGAGAGAATCTTATGCAGACTCTGTGCTGTGGAGTCCAACCTGGGGCTCGATCTCATGACCCTGAGATCATGACCTGAGCCAAAACCAAGAGTTGGAAGCTTAACCAACTGAGCCACCCAGGCACCCCATGGATAGGAAGATCTATTCTATATCGGGTGATGGGGAGTTAAAGAGCAAAAAGGTTGATGAGGGGACCAAAAGAAGAGAAACCAAATGGAAAGCAGAAGAGTTTTGAATAGAGGATGGAGAATGAAGAAGAAAAGGCAAGGAGCATGGGAGGCACGGCAGGGAATTCTGATTATCAACAGTGGACTCTAAAGTAGGATTCCTAGAGAAAAAATCAGTGAGTTTATTATTACCTACTATTCAAAGCCATGTCATTGTATGTGCGTAGGATATGATATCTAGGTGCAGCCATACTGTATCTTTTGGATATATGTAAAACTTGATAATGGAAAAACATGAGGTTTTTCTTTGCTTTTGCCAAGAAAGTTCAAGGAATCCTGGAATAACAGAAGAACTGTATCCACAGGAAAGAATTTAAGGAAAGTTGGAGAAAGAGAAAATGTTAAGTACAGTGAAAGTTAAATACCAGGATTGAAAACTTACTTGGGGGGGCACCTGGCTGGTTCAGTGGATAGAGCATGTGCCTCTTGATCTCAGGGTTGTGAGTTTGAGCCCCATGTTGGGTGTAGAGTTCACTTTAAAAAAACAACCTATTCTGTTCTTGTGATGAAATGGAGTAGGACATCTATAAATGACTTCTCAGTGGTTATCCCCAGTAATCAGGGTGGGGTTGAGGGTGGCCTATAGTCTTTGGTTGGGAGGTAGCAGGTATAGAGAAGCCTTCCCATGGGCATGTCTCATGATCTTGCCTTCACTCTGTACCATATGTCCTCTTGCCATCATGGCCTTACTAGCCATCATGTCTATAGATTTCCTCCTTAAAAGTGTTATTAGACTCCCCTTTTCTTGCATGGGCTCAGGAAAGTGTACTCTTCTGCTTCTCCTTAGTTATGCTTCTGATTTCTAACACTTGGGAAGGTAAGGAATAGGTGGGCTATTCTTTTCAAAAGTTGCTTTGTCTCATTCAGTGCTCTATGTTGGGTACCTAAAATAGTACTTGGTACATGGCCGAGGTTTGATAACTCTTTGTTAAATGAAAAAAATGCATCTGGTTACCCTTTACCATGGTTTTTGGAGAACCTTTTTTTTCTGCTTAATATGTCCTTTGATTTCAGATTTAAGAAAATACACACACACAGTATGTATCTCCAATAAAACTCATGGTTTTGGTTTTTCCTGTGTTCATCTCAGCACGTCTTTAGTGTGATGTCTTCTTCCCTTTCTATTTCTATTGATGAATTCACCTAAAAAAGATACTCTCTGCTCACAAACTATTTCTCGGTGATCTATCCTGGTTTAGATAATGAATCTCAGGATTTAAAAAATATTATTTAACTTTGTTCTTTTCTCTTATATTTGAACATACAATCAACCAGCTTATGATCAGTGAACTATGGATTGAGGCTAAAAGATGCCCCCTTCTTCCTATGCCTAATGATAACCAACGTTGTTTTGTTTGATTACATTTATGAGACTTATACTTTTTAAGAAAAACACAGACATCATTACTTTTTAGTTTTCCTTTTTCGCTTTTTGTTAATTTTCATTAAAAAAACTTAAATAATAGCACAGACAAAACTGAATTGTTAGGTGGCAGGGGATGCTCTATGTGATACTTGAAATATCATAGATGAGCAGATATATGAATTTGACAGTGTGAAAGGCGAATTAGGTATGTCAGCATAGAACATGCACAAGGTCATGTGCTACAAAAGTCTAAAGTACACAAATCAAAGATCACCCATTCTCTGCAATTTGAGGTTCAAACCCAGTCACTACTAACTGTAGGTGTATGTCCTAGGGTAAAGGCTTCCTCTGTACCATCAGCAGGGAAATGAAGATCCCAGTAACAGCTACTCAGAGTTGTTGAAAAAAATCAAACAATATAATGCCTGTAGGAAGCATGTGATAAAGACGTTATTGCTATGAGAGAGAGCAAGGGACAAAGGAAAAGGACTATGTAATTTCCTGAGTCCTTAGGCACTGGAGGTGATGCATGTCCGTAGGTTGGTGGAGAAGTCAGGGAAGCTGGTCTTGCTGATAAAGAGATACACCATCCCTTTGGCTTTGGGATTCACAACAATGGAATCATAACTCTATTGTTTCTTTGCCGTATTTTTTCATTTCTTCATATGTCTATGTAATACACAAAATTACAAATAGTATGTGTGTGTACATATGTATAATTACCATTTCATAATTGTAAACAGGTCCTCAATTTTTCATTTTGTTTTCAGTTAGTATCGTTCTCTGTTAATCATGGCCATGATTCTTTCTTCAGGGGGTTCCTCTCCTCCCATAACCAACCCAGGAATGTACATTTAGATCTGGAGTCCCCTGCTATCTGTGGGCAGACTGAAGCCCTGAGAGAAGATGCTCTGAGAACATTCTTAGGCAGGAGAGTGAACCGCACCCCTGTTGATGCTCAGGTCCTGGTGATTCCTATTTTCTAAAAGAAATGTTTTTATTATGTCAGCCTCTCTCTGTTTTGGACCCTGTTTTTCCCTCTGGGGTGACCAGAGATAAGGAGAACCCTTAGCTCACTGTTATTGTTCCTGCACTGTCTGTGTCTAAAGCAATTGGTGCCCAGCTCCTTGCCCTCACTCTCTCTTTTCCTCACCCCAAAGCCCAAATCCCAGGGCTGTTGGGGCACACACACTGAGCTCTGTGCCGACAGGAGAGTGGAGAGAGTGAGAGAGAGCAGTCAGGGTCTCCCAGGAGGCTCCTGTGGACTCACAGTTGCCTGCCTTCTCCCTGGAGCTCACATTTCTCAAACTTGAGTATGGTGCTGGGATGTGCCCAAAGGCCGCAGTGGAGACAGCTGCTCTTTGGGAACCACTGTCATGCTCCTATTCAGTCCTGCTGCAGCACACCATCAGTACTGAGAACTGGAGCCTTTTGGTTTCAGGTTGTCCACCAGTAGTACCTAAAGAGCAGGAGGAAGGGGATACAGGAAGGGGCCTAGGTAGGGTGGAGTGTCTCCATCCTGGTGTTGTGTTATCTTTGTTTACTGTGGACTGCCCCAGAGGTCCCAGGTTTGGAAACTGTGCCTGCAGTTTTAGAGTGACCTCTTGGCTCTATTCAACACATTATACTTGCCTTGTTGTCCACTAGGTGCCACCCACTCCTCCTGGTCCTGCATCTGAACCTGGGTGGCAGGATGGGACCTATCACTAGTAAGTTCCCTACCTTCCCCTCAGTCTCTTTCACAGTCCTTTCATTGCCTTCACAGCATTTGTCATGGTTTGTCATTTTAAACTTATTTACTTTTTCCAACTTGGCTGTAATGCATGGGACTATTTTGTTCACCACTGTATCCCTTGAACACCAATGGTATCTGGTGCTGTTAATCATATTTTCCTGAATGAATAAGTGAATGGATGAATGATTGCCTGTGTCCTCTTGCTCACTGTGCTATTGCTGATTTGGATCCAGCAATGAATCTCATGACAGGACTCCTCTCCCTGCATTGGTCCCATTCTGTTCTCCCTCTTGGGAAAGACCTAGTGGTCTGTCCCACTCTACTCCTGCCCCTCCCTAAGAGACCCGAGTTCAAGAGAAGCTCTGTCTAGGTTCCTTCTTGATGCATCTCTGTCTTCTTTTTGAGCCTTAAATTCTTGCTGCCCACTGGTCTGCTTGCCCCAATGTGCAGTTTTTTTTTTTTAAGATTTTTTTAAATTTTTATTTATTTATTCATGAGAGACAGAGAGAGAGAGAGAGAGAGAGGCAGAGGCAGAGGGAGAAGCAGGCACCCCACAGAGCAGGGAGCCCAATGCGGGACTCAATCCCAGGACCCTGGGATCATGACCTGAGCCGAAGGCAGATGCTTAACCGACTGAGCCACCCAGGGGTCCCAACCCCAATGTGCAGTTTACTCTGTGTCCTCCCTCTGTCACCTGCCCTTGCAGGTGGCCTGTGGACCATAAGGGGATGCTCAGTTACTTTCCCTGCTCACCCCTCTGTCCCATTCCTGGCCCCTGCTCTTTCATTCACTTGAGAAGGTTGGCATGTCCCAGGACACTGGTGATCAAACACTCCTACAAACAATCATGGTGATGGTACTGCTAACCCCTCTGCATTCCCAATTATTAAAAAGAGAGTTATTTCTGGTGTGGGAAAGTTGTTTCAAAAGTCAAAAAGCATAGGGATAATTTAGTCAGAAGAATTGAGAGGGTTGATGTTGCATGTTGATAAGATGCATAACAAGGAGGAGGCTTTCAAATGGGTTCCAAGTCTCTGGAGGGCTATTATACGGAGACAGGTGAGCTCTCTGCTAGTTGGCACTGTAACAGAGATCTGAACAACAGAACATACAACATGAAGGATTTGGATAGAGATGAACAGGATCTCTTACCAGAGAGGATCTTTACCAGGAATGTGTGAGGGAAACTGAGAACATACCAGGGAGTCCAGACTATCAAGTACAGATAATGTTAGCCCAGTCCAAAGCATGTGCTAAATGGCCAACCAAAGCATTGGCCAGTCTACCTTGTGATAGCTAAGGCTGCCCTTGGCCTGTTTTGATGGGGCACCGCATTGTCTCCTGATTGGAGAAGCTGGGTTTTCCTGCACCAAGGGGATGCAGGACCCCTGGGCCTGAGAGAGGATGTGTTCTGTAGTGAGAGAGGAAGCAGGATGCTCCAGGGGGTACTGCAGAGGCTGCACTGAGGAAAATCTCCTCCGCAGAAGACCCTGATACAGAGGAAATCTAGTTGTACATTCGTGTTGAACTTCACTTATGTTAATTTTTGCTTGTATTAAGCAATCAGTTTTGACAAAAACTTGGAATGTAAAATTATTCGGTAAGTACATAAGGTTCAAAAACATACTCCAGGGGGTCTGTCCTGAACTGTAGGCCAGATGGCTGAGTTGGAAATGGGGGAGTGGTGTCCCAGAGTCTGGAAGCAACATGAAGGGAATGGTAGTAGTGTATGAGGGACAAATAGGAGGGCACCAGTCATCCAAGCTGAGGGGCAGGGGGAGGCAAGATCTTGAATAGGAAGAGAAAATTCTAAGGTGAAATGTCTAGTAGGCTGGAGAGAGGTTGGGGGGAGGAAGGCAAAATGGGTTGGGAGGAGGGTATAATAATGGGGGCTGTGCTGGAAGCTCATTTGCAAAGGACTTCAGCTAGCGAGGGGTAGAGCAAAGCCTGCTGCACTGAATGGAGTATTCCTGTCTCCAGAGTCACCCTGAATCAACCCTTTCACCTCTGATTCCAGGACTTCAAGTGTTTTAGACTGTAGAACTTCCGGATGCTATGTCACAGATGTCTGTAAGGTAAGAAATATGCTGCTCTTCAAGTGGCAGTGATGGTGAATAAACCAGAATAGGCCCATGGGTTGAATTTCTCATTTTTGCTCAGGCATTTATGACACCCACAGGATGTGATACACATCAATATGGGGCTGTATAGGGAGAGATCACATTCAGGGAAATGGTAGTGGAGGAGTAACAGCCTCCTGAGGCCTGCCCTCCCCTATTAACCCCCCAGAAGACATGGAGGACTGAGGGCTGAACCTCTAACTCGTCGTGTGGTATTAGAGACCCATGGTTAGATCTTTTCTGCAAGGAAAGGGACATCCTCCCTGCCTCTTACTCATCGCTGGTAGTCAACAACTGATCATGGAAATTTACTCTTTAACACATTTCTTAATTTACCATTTATTAAATACTTTCTCGCATTTGTATACCCAAGCAATAGGCTTTGGATCTTCTGTCTAGAAATTGATATGGCACTGTGAGAATTTTGAAGATTCCATATATTTGGCATTGTGGTTACTCTAGACAAATAGGTATTGGAGTTAGAAAATTCTGGGTTCAAATCCCAGATGTACATTTATGAAGGGTATGACTTGGGATTGAGATCTTTAAATATCCCGAGCCTCAGTTTTTATCACCTGTGATGTGGAGATGGTCACCATCTCACAGCCTTGTCATAGCCCAGAAACCAGTGTATGGTAGCACTCAGTGAGTGAGGTCTCCCCATTCACCACTCCATATCCACAAGGCTGTATCAAAAATGCTTTGACAACTGAAAGTTCTTTTCTAATTTTGTGTCGAACTAACTAGGCAGCTAAACCTGATCTGAACTTACCAATGTGGGGCTATTTATAGCCTCTATCTGTTCCATTAGGTGTGAATATTCATGTATTTTGCTGGAGAAATAGTACTGTATTTGATTAGAGAGTGCTGCCCAGACCCTCTGGGATTGGATTCTGAAACACACCTGGTTTCATCTTACCTTTCTGATAAGAAATTGTCAGGTCATGATTGCTTCATTACCTTGCTAAAGCCTACAATGCACACAGACAAGTAATCATTTAAAGAAAATGTGTTTCCATTGGGCAAACTTTTTTCCTCGGGACTAGGAATGAAAACTTAATAGATGTACTCATTTATTTGTTTAATTAAAATTTAGTAAGTACTTACATTGTGTAAGATGTTGCTAGGTATTGTGAGGCTATAATGATGAAAAGAGAGCCCTGCCACTAAGAAACAAGTGTTTGGAGTAAGACTGGCACAAGGATAACTAAAATGCAAGGCAGACATGCTAATTTCCAGGAAGTTGGGAATTCCAGGAAGAATGAGTTCACATCTGAATGGGGGATGAAGCTTCATAAAGGAGGGACATTTTAGATAGTCCCTGAAGGGGGTAGGCAAGAATTTGTCAGGTGAAGAAGGCAGGACAGGGTATTCCAAGCATAGAGAACAATCAAGAAAAGTTTGTCAAAGCAGGGTGGAATTAACATTTGGAGAATAGCAAGTGATCCAGTCTGGTGATAGCATGAAGTGTGTGGCAGGAAAGAGGTGAGGGTAAGGCTGGAGGGGTAGGTGGGTAAAGCTGTGCAAGGCTGGGATTGCCAGGGGGAGTATGTTCTTGACTTAGCAGACAAGAGAAGGAAGAGATGTTGGTGTTTAAAAAAGTTTTTTTTTTTTTTTTTCTGGTCATTGAAGAAATACACATTTAAAGGAAAAGAATTTGGAAAACAAACAAAGATTGATATTAATATAGATATACATTGAACGGCCTATAATCCACATTCAAGATAGCCACTGTTAATAATTGAAAATACATCCTGGTAGCCTTTTTCTATATGGAGGTAGGTGGCTAGCTAGTTTGATTAATTGATTTTGAGAGTAATGCATAAATGAAATTACATTACCTCAGATTATTAAAAAAAACAGCTTGTGTAATAACACTTTAGAAACATATAACTGTAGTGTATGTGTAGGTTGGATATAGAGAAAGCTACAAATATGAAAGCCATTGAGAATGCTGTTGCAGGGGTGCCTGGGTGGCTCAGGTGGTTAAGCATCCGACTCTTGATTTCAGCTCAGGTCGTGATCTCAGGATTGTGAGACTGAGCTCTGTATCTGGCTCTGCGTTGGGTGTGGAGCTTGCTTAATGTGGTCTCTCTCCCTGTCCCTCTGCCCCTCCCCACCAAAGAAAAGAATGTTGTTGCAATGATTAAGAGAAGACAAATTCTTGAACTTGGGGGCTATGGAAAAAAGAGAGGTGTGTGGTTTAAAAAATATTTCTAAAGATGGTGGTTCAAGTGTTTTAGAAGAAGGAAGGGAAAACCCAAAAAACTATTGATCCCTTCCAGGTGACAAACCTGGATTACTGGGGGGTTGGGGAACCATGAACATGATGTTGGCTTTGGAGAAGGGGAGGATTATGTGCATATTTGTACACATGGTGAGTACATTGTGGTGGTCAGCAGGCAATCAGAGACGTGGGTTGAGAACAAGAATGCAGATTTGAGATTTATTTACATTTTCAAGATTGCTCAAGAAGGAAGATTTCTGAAGGAGAGAAGAGATAAAAGAAGAATGAGAAATGTGGTGACATCCGTATTTAGGAAGACCAGGGGCCAGACAAGGAAAAGTCAGAACTGTTGGAGAACTTGGAGGTCCTTGTAATCAAGGGTGGAAACAATTTCAAAAATGGGTTATTTGTAGCCTAAAATGTTACAGAGACCACAAGGAAGATGATTTTGAGCACAAAAGATGAAGAGAAGTAATGTATGAGGTACCTAACACAATTCTGGGTACATGGAAAGAACTCAGCTAATAGCAAGTATTATGATGGAATGATCATTAAATATGGGAGTTAGGAAGTATTTTTCAGACCCACCAAATCTCTTATACAGAGTTGGAGCTTAACAAATACATTGAATGGGATGATGAGCAATGGCATACAATAGAGGAAGAGTTTAGGAGTGTTGATAATGTGGAGGTGTCCAACTCCTAGATTCTGGGATTTACCGTGCATACAGGTTAGTATGCCTGGGGAGCCAGGCCAGCCATCACGGAGTATAGTCAAGACAGGGGTTGATGGAAACTTCCCACTAAGATTTCCTGGCTTCTCACAGGTAGTACAGAGAACTGGCATCAAGTGCAATGAGTAACTTCAGTGTCGTCAGGGAATTTGTGCTGCTGGGGTTTTCACATCTCCATGAGTTCCAGATCCTCCTGTTTGCATTCATCCTATTGATATATGTGCTAACAGTACTGGGGAACCTGGCCATTATCACCCTCACATGCCTTGATTCCCACCTCCACTCACCCATGTACTTCTTCCTCTGCAACTTCTCCTTCATGGAAATGCTGGTCACTTCCACCGTGGTTCCTAGGATGCTGGCAGACCTGCTATGCACTCATAAGACCTTTTTCCCGGCTGAGTGCCTCACCCAGTCTTTCCTTTACTTCTCTTTGGGTTCCACCCACTTCCTGATTCTCACAGACATGGCCTTCGATCGCTACGTGGCCATCTGCCGCCCTCTGCACTACCCAACCATCATGAATGGTCCCATGTGTGTGAAGCTGGTGGTGGTCTGCTGGGTGGTCGGCTTCCTCTCCATCGTGTCCCCCACCCTGCAAAAAACACGGCTATGGTTCTGCAACCCTAACATCATCAGCCACTACTTTTGTGACTCTGCCCCACTTCTCAAGCTTTCCTGCTCTGATACCCGCCACACTGAATGCATGGACTTCTTCCTGTCCTTACTATTTGTGCTGGCCACCATGCTGCTGATCATAGTGTCCTACATCCTCATTGTGGCTGCAGTGCTGCACAGCCCCTCCTTCTCTGGGGGCCAGAAGGCCTTCTCCACTTGTGCCTCCCACCTCACTGTGGTGGTTCTGGGCAATGGCAGTGCCATCTTCATCTATTTGAGGCCAGGCAAGGGCCACTCCACACACCTCAACAAGGTGGTGGCTCTGATGACTACAGTAGTGACCCCTTTCCTCAATCTCTTCATCTTCACCCTTCGGAATGAGAAGGTCAAGGAGGTCATTGAAGATATGACCAAAAGGCTCCTCTTCAGAGATGCAGCAGTCCACAGATGAGAAGGCCCAAGAGCACCTATTAAGTCACAGGAGTAAGGACCCTCCACTGCCCACACTGGAGCTCCTCAGTCTCCTTCTTCCCAGTCTCTCCTGCTCCCTCACCCCCACAGAAGTCTGCTTACTCACTACAGAGAGCTAACGAGCTCACACCATCTGAATGTTTCAAAGGCAAGTATCTGTAAGCCTGAGATAGACAAGGAATAGGTGATTTTGAGGGAGCCTTGGAGTGAAAACAGTATGATAATATCAGCAAAGATATTATCCAAATAAAATTCTCAGTCCAGGATTTGGTACATGGTAAAAACTCTGTAAATGTAGCTCTTATTATAAAAATGTGTTATTAAAATCTCTCCTTCCCAGTCTGGCTGTATGGTTTTGTTTACATTCCTTTTTCATTTATTTGTCTGCAACTTTTTTGGGGGGTGTTTTTCTTTCTCATGAACTGACTTCAGAATCTAAGATAGGGTTCTGAAAGTGGGAGTTTCTCTGAGAAGAGCAGAGAGGGTTGGCATCACCCAAATAGAAGAAACTTTGTGCCTCCCACTGGGACCGCTTCTCTGGGATTGCTCCTAAAGTAGTAGCACTACTTACACCCAGGCTGCCCACTGCTCCTGTCCAGCCCCTCCAAATCTCTTGCTTTTAAACAGAAATGACTCTCTGGGGGCCACTTTCTCAGCCCCTTACACAGATAGGTCATGAGAGCCCCAGGCCTAACTTTATCCTTCCGGTGCTCTCAAGAAAGAAGGGAAAGCTAGATCATTGTTCCCAGACTGACTACCTTCCCCTTTACAAGCGCTAGTACCTCTCTTCTCCTATAGAACTTAAATCCATCTCCCAGAGGAAGGGCCTTCTGAGGTTGGCTTTCCTGGAAGCAGCCTGGACAGGAGGTTACCAGGGGCCCTGGTGGTAAAGCAAAGATGGTGGAAGCCAGCTGAGAAAGGAAGAAATGGAGTGGGACTGGAGTTGTGGAGGCAAGGCTTTCCCTGGCAATCCGGGAATGGTTTAGGAAGTTAGGGGGAGACTGTGGGAGTGGGAGTAGCTCTAGTGTCTGATTTCTTGTACCAGCTTGAATCTGGACTGGGCTGGGATTTGTAGAACAGGACAAAGAGTAAATGCAAATTTCTTCCTACTTCTGAAACTAGCTCTGCCCACAGGATATCTAGAGGAGAGGTCTTGGTCCTTATGTGCAGTGTGGATAGGCCAGTGTAGGGGCCACCCCATAGAGCCACAGCTGTGAAGTAAGGGGTGGGGGAGAGGGAACATCCGGGGTGCGCCACCCAGAGGCATGCGTCTCTGGTTATGTCCAGGGAGTTTGACCTCCAATTAAGCCTTTTTTTTTTTTAGACTGCCACTGGACACATTCTCATTTGTGGGCCTCTGCAAAAGGGGGGAGATACTTTTAATTCTGCCTTAAGGCCAGCAGGGAAAACAGCTTTTCAACCTGAGAACTTTTTCTCCTCCACCTCTCAAGGGACTAATTACTTAGTCTCCTCGCAAACTTTGTGAGAAACTGAAGAACTAAATGGGAAGCAATTATCTCCTTCTGATATGCAAACACTTTCCTCCAGCTTCTCCTCCTAAAATAATCAGCACAGATCCACTCAGATGTTCCTCCTGAGAGACTCCTTCTTGCTGCTACTCTCTCATTTCTGCAAATTCCCTTAAAAAATTAAACATAATCAACAGTCGGCAGCCATCTATTGCCTCTTTTTCATTGCGTTGTCTTAGCAGTGAGATCTCTGGTCTGATTGGAAAGGCATAGATGGCCTCTGGCCTCCACAGTAATCACCCCATCACACAGCATCACTCAGGCATGACATTCCCGACAAACTTGCCTGTGGTCCCCAGCTCCCCCAAGTGAGGTCCTTGGCACAGCTTTGGCATCTCCGCTAATAAAGAATGCAGAATCTTGGGCCCCACCCTGGACCTGCTGCATCAGAATCTGCATTTTCACGATGATTCACATGCACATTAATATTTGAGGAGCACTGATTCAGACAGTCTGCTGGTTGAAGTTTCAATCAGGAAATTGTGTAAGAAAATCCTTGCGTCAGTGTCAACACTGTGAAGGGCACTGGAGGAGCCCCCCTTCCTTGAAGACTTCCAACCCAGGACCTATTTTTGGAGACAGTAACCAGGATTTAGGCCCCAAGATTTTCATCCTAGTCTGACTTTAAGCCTCCAGAGAGACTTAGGCCAATGGTCTAGCCTCTGATTTGCTGTGAGAATCCTGTGAGGACATGACCTGGAGATGTTTTGGTTCCATACATTTGTCTTAATGTGACAGGGGCCCTGGGTGTGCACAAAGTCAGATGAGGCTCCTGGATAGACATAACCCAGAAAATACTGATGACAAACTTCCATCTTGCTGGAAGGAATCTGAGGACACTCGTTCTAAGTCAAAGTGGGTGTAGTTAAGTCTCCCCAGGTGTAGAGTCATGATGTGACTAAATCATTGCCTCTTGGAGTTGCAGGGGAGTGCATGGGCCACCCAGGCACACCTCCTATGGGTGCAGGCATCCCCTCTGCAGCGCACTTCTCAGGTTGGCAGGGAGGGCCTGCTGGAACCAAGTTTAGGGATGGTGCACTCTTAGCTGTGAGGCAACCCCTTTCTTTGCTGCAGTGGCCTCAATTTAACCTGAAACCCTGAAGTCCAGCCTCAGTGGACTTTTAACATTTGCCCGCTATCCAAATTCTGCAATTCTGAGTTAACAGGCAGACTAGCAAATAAGGGAAGATGGTGACATATTCCCCTAGAAGATATTCGAGTGAGATGTCACCATGGAACTATTTCTAGACCTCTCACCATCCACATTGCTTCCTCTGGCCCCTGTTGTTATGTGGGTCTTAGAACTGGTTGTGGTACTAGTTTCAACAACTAACTGGGATAGAGTGCAGTGGCATTAAGTTCTTCTCATGCTTTGTTGGCTCCACTTCTGTTACTATCAACAAGGATGGCATGCTGTTTTTAAGGTTACGGTGTTTACTCATATTCCAAATTCATCTGCAAACTTCATTACTAAAGATAGCCAGCATTTGTTGAACACCTACTATGTTCTAGGCACAGAAGATACAAAGATGTAGGGCCTGGTACCTAACTTGAGGAGCTCAAAATTTCTTGTGGGAAAACAAAACTTTGTGCTCATGACTAAAATATGCAAAGCACTCTGGGAATACAGGGAGGGAATGTCCGATTTTCTTTGGTTAAACTGACAGTATTCTCAAACATGATATCATTTGAGTTGAGCTTCAAAGTATAGAGAGTATAGAGAATGGGAAATGTGCATTCTGGAGAGAGGCAACTGATATGTAAAATAATGTAGACATAAAAATGGCATATTGTATGGGCAACAAAAGCACAGAGAGATCAAAGATATTTTCACAAATCAGATCCAAGTCTCTTGGGGAATTTGTAAGTGTCCTTTGAAGGATGCTCCACTCACTGAAATCACAGGACACAGCTGTTTTATAACAAACTTGGCAGTGGGTACAAAGAGCATCGATGTGGAAACCTTTGCATGCTAGGGCAGTTACTGTATTCACAAAAGGTACTATTTCCTTTCAGTTTTATTGCTTGCAGTTTTGAACATGACCTAAGTAAGTTCAGAAAGACCTAGGAATAGTTCTGTTAAAGGACAAGTCCATGAGGTTTGCTTCTATAGGAATTGGCACGTATCTGACCCAAGGGAAGGAGAATGACAGAGGTGCTGGGTTGAATGGGGAACAGGATCTAAGGGAACACGAAAGGTGGAATGCTACAGTGATGCTCTGAAGCCCTCTTGAGAACTGATAGTTAAGTTTTCAGGAGTGTAACAGAACATTATTAAAAATTAAATAGTAGAAACTTACAATCAAGCAGATTATGTTAAAAACAAAAGTAATAAAAATTCAAAACTCCTAATTATTTCACTACATTTTACTTTTATCTATGCTACTGAAGTTGTTTGTTTCATGTTAGTAGTTTGAAACTGGACTGGGTGGGGGTAAAATAGACACCAGAGAAATTGGCAAATGCTGGAGGTCAGTAAATGCTCCAAATAGAGACGTGGTTAAACATTTACCAGCAGACCACTGGATCACTGCCTCCTTTCTTCAGTATCTGTGAGGCATTGTTGCAAGGAACATATTTACATTAGGAAATTGAAAGCTTAAAGAATTGGTGAACTAGATTGATGTGAACATGGTCCTCTACAGACAACATTGAAATTTTCTAACTTGGCCTTACAGGGTTTTACACCTTACCAAACTTCTAAAATTCCATGTATGCAAGGTCTTCATGCTACCTACTGACCACTGCAGGACCCAAGCCTGACTTTTATTTGAAAAATGATTCAATTCCTTTATCTTCCCTCATCAAAACTTCCGTACTCTTAATTTCTTGCTCTCTTGTCCTGCCAAATGGAAGAAATAAATCTGTTTTTTGGCTTCCGCTGGAATTTACATGTATGACAACTGCTTCTTACATTAGCTATTCAGAACCTGTATTCCTAATGGTTGCTTACTAGAACACGGTATTTCTGGGTTTGGAATGCCAGACAAACGGAGGGTTCCTTGGGGTAGGGCAGGCGTTGTAGAGTCAGGGAATCCTGCCACAGTTTCTGCCTATATTTAAATCAGTTCTGGGTGTTATAATCTTGTTCTCCTACCTCTCTGCAATTATGTCCTCCTACCCCTCCACAATTACTTCTGTGGAGTGGGAAGGCTGTTGCCTTCTATCAAATGACCTCATGTAGACTAACAACAAAATCAATTGTTCCCACCTCCTGGGAAACATGGTATTACAAGCATCCCCTGCTTTTTCAAGTTTGCATTGCACCATGTTGGTACCTGTTTTCAGTAACTTAAAGAAATTGGAAGAGGATTTTCACTTTTATGGGAAAAGGTGAAAAGCGAAACTATCGTTCAGCATTTGTTTTGCAGTGAGCTGTTACAGGGTAGCGCACACTCCAAGCAGTGAGCGTGGCGCCACCAAGCTCCTTCCCCAGAAACCACACTCAGCTACTCAGCATCAAGTGAGTGAGCATCTGTGCTTTATCTCAATTTATTTTGTACATCTGTTAGCAAGATGTGTCCTAAGATATCAGAAAAGCCTAAGAGATTATTTTTTGCATCTGGGAATGCCTAAAAAAATTTTCATACAAATTAATGGTAATTGTTTCTTTGCTTTATGCCAGTTCTGCTTAAGAAAGTTATCATAGGAATGCTCTACTTTCAGATAGCAAGTGGGTGGGGGTCGGGGGAACCTGTGTAGCAAAGGAAGTGTGAATCTACCAGGCAATTAACATTATGTATGGACTGAATAAAAATATTTCTTTCATGTACAAGTGTTATTTGCTATCTTTCAAATGTTTGTGGATACTATTATGATAAATGAAACACAAACCTTTAAAAATGACAATGAAGCTATAGTTGCTTTCTGACAGTATGTTTCTTTCAAGTGATGGATATTAAACATACAACTATTGTTTATGAAGGAGTTATTAGAATTATTGCAATTACAAGTATATACACTTGATGGGAACTGGATGGATTTACAGTGAATAAGAGGCTGGAGGCGTCTACACAGAGTGGCTTCAGATCCTGGAGATAATTAATCCAACTTTGATCAAGCTCGAAGAAGAATTTCTGAAGATGGAGAGATGGAAAAGAAGTTTGAAGAACCAGATTGTATTGTCAGTTCTGCCATCACTTTGACCAATTCTTTTTTTTTTTTTTTTTCTCAACTGTATTTCCCCTATTCCTTAGTGAGTCAGAAACGCTGCCTAGCTGCAGCCCAAGAATTAGCATTTCCCTTCTGGGCTCCCATGGCACTTGTTAAAATAGAAGAACCCCTTATCAAAATATGCTAGAATTCATTATAGCTTGTCCTCTGTCTCACAGATGGAGAAATCTTTGAGGTTAGAATCCACATTTCTTTGATCTTTAATGGCCAGTGCTAAGCAGAGTGCGTTGCTCATGGTGAGTGATCAGTGAATCTTTATTTAATTGGATTATGAGGGTAAAACCAATTGGAAAACATGTATAAAGTGGTTTATAAAGTGTGAATAATATATATAATATACACGTATATGTAAGTGTCTAGCTTTGGAGATGTGGCTTACTTAGTGGTCCGTTGGTATATGTACATGTATACGTAAAGGTAAATTATCAGTAAAATTGTTTTTACTTTCTCCATCCTCCTTCCATTTACTCTACAAATATTTACTCTTTGAGGTGGTGAGCAGAGGATAATTGGAGAAAATAAATCAGTTGGAGCAACAGCAACAGCAAACATCAGAGTCATTGCTGTGATGTGTCCTTGGAGGAGACACAAGACTTGCAACCAGAAGCTGAAACTAGGAACCTAAAGACATCCTCTGATTTGGGTAAAGGGCACCTCAGCAAGAAAGAAACGAACTCTTCAGAAAGTCAGAGGAAGGGGCACCTCTCTTGAGAAGGGGTTAGCCTGCGGTAATACTGGAAGTACATAATGAGAACCAACGGACCACTAAGTGAGCCATGTCTCCAAAGCTAGACAATCTGTATCCACCAAATGAGCCCACAATTTCCTGCCTTGTGTATTTCCACATAGTAGACTTGTAAAAATCTTGACACTTGTGGTAAATTAGTAGTTTTTGTTGTCTTAAAGTAAGTGGGTCTAGAAGTACTCCCTTGATGCGTGAAGTCATTGTAGTTTACTGGGAAATGTAGTTTGCTAAATTAAAGTGTATTTGCAGAAACAATTTGGCAGAATATATATATTTTTTAAGTAGGCTCTATACCCAGCTTGGAGCTTAACATGGGGCTTGAAATCACACTCCTGACCTGAGCTGAGATAATGAGTCAGATGTTTAACTGACTGAGCCACCCAGGCACTCCTTAGGAGAATATTTTCCATTGGGGGTGTCTTAGAAAATCCAGGATTGGGGCGCCTGGGTGGCTCAATCAGTTAAGCATCTGCCTTTAGCTCAGGTCATGATCCCAGGGTCCTGAGATTGAGCCCTACATCGGGCTCCCTGCTCAGCAGGGGAGTTTGCTTCTCACTCTCCCTCCCCTGGCTCATGCACTCTCTCTCTCTCTCTCTCTTTCTCTCAAATAAATAAGTAAAATCTTAAAAAAAAAAAAAAAAAGAAAAAGAAAATCCAGGGGAGGTGAAAGCTAAGAAAAAACCATGGGTCTGAGGTTAAAGTAACAGGAAGGCTTTATTTATTTATTTATTTATTTTAGAAAGAAAGGTGGGGGAGGGACAGACGAGAGAATCTTGAAGCAGACTCCCTGCTGAGCACGGAGCCCGAGACAGGGCTCAATCTCAGGACCCATGAGATCATGACCTGAGCCAAAACCAAGAGTCAGTGCTTAGCCAACTGAGCCACCCAGGCGCCCCAACTGGAAGGCTTTTAAAATTTCAGATTGTAGTTGGGAGGGAAGGGCATTGGAGCTGATGTTTCATCCCAAAGCTTTCCGGAATTTTATACACACACACACACACACATGCACACACATGTGCACACACACACATACCTGGGCTGGATAGTATCTCTTGATCAGAAAACACTTCCTGGCTGCTGTCCTTGAATGGAAAGCCCACATACTTCCTTGTACTGAAAGTCTTACTTCTGGCTCCCCAGGTTCTGGGCTACTTTCAGAGTTCTTGTAGCTGCCAGTGGGTATGGGAAGCACCTCCACGGTGTCCTGAGAGGGCCAGACACTGAGCACTGAGGACTCACTGTAGTTATCATGCAGAAGCACAGAGGAAACAACCTAAAGAAATTCAGCAGTGATCTTCCTACCCAGCCTGGTACTCTGCCTCCTCTCTGCGTAGACCTGCTTGACTGAAGTTGGCCAGGTTCCTCAGGCTCATCATAGTGCCTTGTGGAGGCCTTTAAGCCTCTGCATCTGCCCCCGTAGCACTGCCTTGACTGTCTCATTGCGGAGGGTAAGGATAAAGGGACTGAGAAAGGGGGTGAGGACCGATGTCACCAGGGCTACGGTCTTGTTGACTTCCACAAAATGTGCTTTGCCAGGCCTGACATAAAGGAAGATGGTGCTGCTGTAACCAATGAAGACCAGGATGAGGTGGGACCCACACGTAGAGAAAGCCTTCTGACGGCCGCTAGCAGATGGGATCCTCAGCACGGTGGTCACAATATAGCCATAGGAGATGAGGGTCACCAGGAAGGAACTGAGGACAAAAGCCAAGGCCATCATGAAGTCCCAGAATTCCAGCAGGCTGGTGTCTGAGCAGGACAGCTGCAGCAGAGGTGCATTGTCACAGAAGAAGTGGTTAATGATGTTGCCATGGCAATAATTGAGATAAGCCCGGGAGATGACAGTGGGCACCATGACTAGGAAAGGAGCTGCCCAGGCAGCCCCTGCCAGCCTGATACACATAGCCCAGCTCATCAAAATGTCATAGCACAGTGGGTGGCAGATGGCCACAAAGCGGTCAAGGGCCACATCTGACAGGATGAGGAAGGAGGTGGAACCCAGGGAAAAGTAGAAGTAGAACTGGACCATGCAGCCAGTGAAGGAAATGACTTTATGGGTGACCAGCAGGTCTGAGAGCATCCTGGGCACTGCAGTCATGGTCACCAAGATCTCCAACAGGGAAAAGTTACCCAGAAAGAAGTACATGGGTGTATGTAGGTGGGTGTTGGCTATGACCATGACTATGATGACAGTGTTTCCCATGAAGGCAAGAAGATAAAGCGTGAGGAAGGGCCCATACAGCAGAACCTGCAGCTCACCAAAAGAGGAGAAGCCCAAGAGGACAAATTCAGAAGGGTGGCTCAGATTTGCCATGATCCAGGAGCTGGGTCCTGCATAGAAAGGAAACAGAGACAGAGATGTAAGGCAGAGATAGCAAGACAGAGAGACAAAGAAAGAGAGACAGAGAGGGAGAGAGAGAATATCATTGACCATGAAACAGAGACAGAAAGAGAACGGGGAGAGCAAAACAAAGTCAGTGGTCAGTGATAAACAGAAAGAGAGATAACTACATGGGAATATGAGAGAATCATAGACGGGGTCATAGAATTAAAAGCATGGAAAGCCATTGATAAGGAGAGAGACAGAGAGGAGTGGATTAAGGAGGACAGCAGAGTAGCAGACATCAACATTTCAGAAGGAAAGAAGGAAACAAAAGAAGAACACAGAATTAAGAGAGGAAGACCAAATGTGTGAGAGGGAGAGACAGTAAAATACAGGGAGGGGAGGAAACATGGAAAGAAAGAATTATTGTAAGTCACCCTGAAATCCTGGAGTAAAGGTTGATGCTGGGGGCATCTTGTTATGACTCAGAGACTTTGTACCAAGATTCCTTTTGAAGGGTCCCTTCAAGTCTTTCTGGGCTGTCTCTCTTTTGAGGACCTTCACTCATTCACATTTCTCTAGCTATGATCATGAAATTAATGGAAAGTCAGAGTTTTGAGTTAATAAAGTAGCTTCCTTGGACAGGGGCTCTAATATGTGCTTGCCAAGATGGAGAGTTGTAAAGATACACAGGGTCATGGAGATAAGCCTCAGAACCAGGTGGCTACCCTGCCATTGACTAGAAGGTTGTTAGCATCCTACCTCATGGTACTGCTTTGCTGCTACAGTGTCTCCCCTCCTCTCCTGACTCCTGTCATTCTTACATGGTGGTTTGGGGCACAAGCTATGAAACTGTGTTTGAATTCTGATCTGAAACTTCCTTGTGGAAGTTAATCTGCTCTTTATAACATGCTCTCTGAACCTCAGTTTACTCAGCTCTAAGATGAAGATAATGATGGTACTGGCTTCTAGGGTTATTGCAAAGATTAAATGAATGAACTACTTAGTAAGTGACCGGCACATACCAAGTGCTCCACAAACAACTGTTGTCATTGTTATTGTTATCATATGGCTGCCAATGGTCTCAAATTTTTCTGGCCCATCATTGCTCAACACTTCCTTAGGGCCAATATGTGGGGTATGTAAATATGTGTGTGTGTTTGTGTGTGTGCAAATATTTCCACAACTTTATGCTGCCTTAGAATTTAAGTTCACTAAAAGGATACTTTCAAAAACTTCCAATTGTCAAAGGAAATAAACACTATAATACAAACTATCAGAAGTGGAAAGAGCAAAGCTGTATATAGTTATACTCTGGCCCTCTCTCCAGCCCTATGAAAGCTTTTCTAATGCTGTGACTTGGCCACTAGCAATGGTATTACAATTTAAAGAAGAGGCTTTGTCCCTCTATTAGCTTCTATCCATCCTACTGATTAAACCCTAATAGTAGGGGCGCCTGGGTGGCTCAGTTGTTAAGCGGCTGCCTTCGGCTCAGGTCATGATCCCAGGGTCCTGGGATCGAGCCCCTCATCGGGCTCCCTGCTCAGCGGGAAGCCTGCTTCTCCCTCTCCCACTCCTTCTGCTTGTGTTCCTGCTCTCGCTGTGTCTCTGTCAAATAAATAAATAAAATCTTTTTAAAAAAAATAAACCCTAATAGTAGGTCTAAAATCTACACCCAGCACTGATAAATTCAAACCCAATCCTTATGTCTCTGCTGTACAGAAGCTCAACCCATATGTAAGTCTAAGCCACTCACCTTAGCCTCTAAGTGTCTTCTTCTCGAGCTGTTAACATTAAGAAATTCACGTCTAGAGATTTCCGCCTAATCAGTTCACTCTGTAACATGAATGACATGAGATACGTGGTTCGCTGCTCTTGGGGGGTATCTTACAGCTGGCAGGAGTGGAAAGGGACTTCCGTACAGCTGGAATGGCACTACTAGGTGAATGACTCCTCAAGCTATAATATCTCCAACCCCGTGCTAATTTCCTAATTAAAGACTGACCCTGTATCACCACAAAGACCAGGGCAGCAATATTGATGAGGGGCAGGAACATGGAAAAGAAGTTCTGGAGACCAGAGGGGAAAGGTGCTGTCTTTGCCCCTTCTCTCCCAAGGATGAGTGTTCTTGGTTCTCTCTACCCATCATGTCTCCAAGCTTCTGGTTTCTTGATGTGATTTAGAGGTGAACTTATGCTGGATGGGAAACAGACTCCAGCAGAGTGTTCTTCAGGGGAATGATGGGAAAACAAGGAGTCCTCTGGGGATTATAAGGCACTGATATTATTCCTTAGAATAATGAGTAGTCTTACGTTCTGAGGAAGTAACATTTGAGAAAAAGATCTGAATGAAGAAAGGGATAGAGACCTAGATACACCTAAGCAGCAGGTGGCTTAAGCTGGTTCCATGGCAGTGCCTACTCTCTGACCCTTCCTGGACTAAAATTATGGTAGACTGGGTAAATGGTCAGGGTTTGACAGTTTCATTTGGAGATTTTGTCTCAGTCCCAGATCCAGGATTTTGAGATCAGGAGAAGTAGGGAATATAGGCACTGGACCACATCACCCTCTTGTCTGAATTCTCCAGTGTCATCTGTATAAGTTGGAGAATCAAAACAGTAAGCTTAAGAAGAGATATCTTCCTCTTGGAGGCAGGGCCCCTGATAGAAATATTTTGGGAACTGGGTAGCCTGAAGGGCCTGTCTCTGACTTTTGTGAGAAGATGTACACCTTAGGGATGAAGGCAATATGATAGAGAATCAAGCTACCCAGTTAACTCTGAGTGACAGTCCTTCACCTCAGAGTTCAGACTTTGTGGATGTCACCCAACTTAGCCCCACCCACAGACAAATAATAACAAGGGATATGAAGACAGTGCAAATGGGTCCCAAATGTTTAAGACCCACAAGGGCCGGACAGAGTTGGCCTGGCAATCTTTCTGTAGGACCTGAGTCTGGAACTGAGTTTTCAGGACAGAGCTTTGATTGCAAAGAAGATTTTAGGTCATTCTGGCCAGAAATGGGGGATGATGACAGAAAGGAGCATATTGCTACTCCCTCAACACTAGTATATACCATTAAAATCAATTGAAGATACATGTTTGGATCTGCATCTGAATTCTCTGTTCTATTTCATTGGTATATATATCCATTGATGTACGTGATATTATGTCAATAACACACTCTCAATTATTGTAGCTTTATAGTAAGTCTTTAAATAAGGTTTGTGAGGCCCCAGGGTTGTTCTTTTTAAAAATTATTTGGCTATTCTAGATCCTTTATATTTGCATATAAATCTTAGAGTCAGCTTTTCAATGTTAAAAAAAAAAAGGCTACTCGGATTTTTTTTTTTTGAGCATAACACCATTTATTTTCATTTTAAAACCTCAAAACAATACATTGTTTTGAATACACATACATTTGGTAAAAGTATAAAAACAAGTATGGGAATGATATCCACCAGCTGTAAAACAGTAATTATACCTGAAAAGAGACAAGAGAAAGAAAAGTGGGACTTTAGCTTTATAAGATTTTGTGACTTATAAGGAAGGATATCTTTAAACAAATATGGCAAAATGTAACCTCTGTCAAATGTGGGAATGAGGTTCACGAATGTCCGATATACTAGATGCTAATAATTTTACTATTGCATAATTAAGTTTTAAATAAATCACTAGGCTACTCGGATTTTGATTGAAATTGTGTTGACTCTTTAGACTAAGTAAGAATTGGCTTTCTAACGAAATTGGGTCTTCCAATTAATTAAAATAGAATATTTTTCTTTTGTTTTTTTTAAGATTTTATTTATTTATTTATTTGACAGAGAGAGAGACAGTGAGAGAGGGAATACAAGCAGGGGGAGTGGGAGAGGGAGAAGCAGGCTTCCCGCCTAGCAGAGAGCCCGATGTGGGGCTTGATCCCAGGACCCCGGGATCACAGCCCGAGCCGAAGGCAGACATTTAATGACTGAGCTACCCAGGCACTCCAAAAATAGAATATTTCTTCATCTATTTAGGTCTTCTTTAATTTCTCTCAGCAATGTTTTATGGCTTTAATTCTTGCACATAGTTTGTAAAATACATCCCTTAATTTTTCATGTTTTTGGATTTTATTGTATATTATAGATTTTATTTCCATTTCCAATGTTCATTGCTAGAATATAGCAATATAACAGATTTTTGTATATTTAGCTTTTGTCCTGTGACTTTGATAATCACTTATTAGTTCTACTATTTTTTGTGGACTTCTTAGGATTTTTTACATATAAGATTATGTAATATGTAAATAAATAATTTTATTTTTTAATTTTCTAACTGTATGCTTTTAATTTCATTATTTTGATTTATTTCATTAGCTAAGACTTCCAGTACAATGTTGAATAGAAGTGAGAACAGATATCCTTGCCTTCCTCCCCATCTTCCCTAAAGGGAAAGCACTGAGTCTTTCATTCTGAAATTTCATGTCAGTACTAGGTTTTATGTTAGATGCTATTTATAGTTTGAGGAAGATACCTTCTGTGTCTAGCTTGCTCAGGGTTTTGATCAATGGATGTTGATTTTTGTCAAATCCTTTTTATGCTCCTATTGAAATGATCATGTGATTTTTCTCTTTACTTCCATTAACATGGGAAATTATATTGATTAATCTCCAAATGTTAAACAATACTTGCATTTCTGGAGTAAAGTCATGACTTTGTTATAGTATACTATTATTTTTAGATATTGCTGGATTTGATTTTCTAATATTTTATTAAGGATTTTTGCATCTATGTTCACTGGGGATATTGGTTTTTAGATTTATTTTCTTGTGATGCCTTTGGTATTAAGATAATTCTGGCCTAATGAGATGAATTGGGCAGTGTTCTCTTCTCCCTAATTTTCTAGAAGATTTTGTGTAGAATTGGTATTATTATTTCCTTAAATATTTGATAGTGTGCACTAGTAAAGTAATCTGAACATACAGTTTTCCGGGTGGGAAGATTTTTAATTATGCATTCAATTTATTTAACATATTTAGGAATTTTCAGTTGTTTAATGTCTTTTTGAGTCAGTTTTGGTAACTTTTATCTTTCAAAAGATTTTCCATTTCATCAGTTTTCCAATTGATTTCTCTTTTAAGATATCTTCATTTTGTTCTCTTCAATTTAAAAGTAACTAAACTTTTGATTATAAGTTTGGATAGTAGTGGATGAGGAAATCAAGAGTGCTCCTATCATACAGTCTTAGAAGTTGTGCAAATCAGTCCAAAACCTTTGAAGTTTTTATTGGTGTCAATAAAAACAATAGGTATAGGGGCGCCTGGGTGGCTCAGTTGGTTACGCGACTGCCTTCGGCTCAGGTCATGATCCTGGAGTCCCTGGATCGAGTCCCGCATCGGGCTCCCTGCTTGGCAGGGAGTCTGCTTCTCCCTCTGACCCTCCCCCTCTCATGTACTCGCTCTCTCTCATTCTCTCTCTCTCAAATTAAAAAAAAAAAAAAAAAACAATAGGTATAATATATCTACCTTTTGACTTGGAAATTCTAACTCTAGGGATTTGTACCAGAAATAATAGTACCTATGGACTTATAAATTTCTAAGAATATTTATAACATTTTTTATAGTAAAAAGGTAAACAAAGAGAAAAATTGATCAAGAGGTCTAGATAATAAAGAATGGGGTATTCATATAATGGAATACTATGCAAAGAAACGAAGGAAAAATGTGTTGATGTGAGAAATTATCTTTTTTAAAATTTTTGTTTTAATTGTATATTTGTTTTATTGAGATATAATTGACACACAATGTTACATTAGTTTCAGGGCTACAGTATAGTGATTTCAACTCTATACATTATGCTATGCTCACCACAAGTGTAGCTACCATCTGTCATCATGCAACACTATTACAATACCATTGACTATGTTCCCTATGCTGTACCTTGCACCCCCACAACTTAGTCAGTAACTGAAAGCCTGTACCTCCCACTCCCTTTCATCCATTTTGTCCATCCTCCATCCCCAACACCTCTGGCAACCACTGGTTTGTTCTCTGTATTTATGCATCTGTTTCTACTTTTGTTTTGTTCTATTTGTTTTGTTTTTTAATTCCATATACCAGGAAAATGATATGGTATTTGTCTTTCTCTGTCTGACTTATTTCACTTAGCAGAATACCCTCTGGGTCCATCCATGTTGTCACAAATGGCAAGATTTCATTCTTTTTTAATGGCTGAGTAATATTCCTGTGTGTGTGTGTGTGTGTGTATGTGTGTACACAACATCTTCCTTATCCATTCTTCTATTGGTGCACACCTAGACAGCTTCCATATCTTAGCTATTGTTGAAATGCTGCAATAAACATAGGGGTGAATATATTTTTTTTAATTAGTGTTTTTGTTTTCTTTGGGGAAATACCTAGTAGTGGGATTACTGGATCATATGGTATTTCATTTTTTAATTTTTTGAATAACCTCCATACTGTTTTCCACAGGGGCTATACCAATTTACATTCCCACCAATAGTACACTAGGGTTTTATTTTCTCCACATGCTTGTCAGACTTGTTATTTCTTGTTTGTTTGTTTTAGTCTAGCCACTCTGACAGGTGTGAGGTGACATCTCATTGTGGTTTTGATTTGCATTTCCTGACAGCTAGTGATGCTGAGTATCTTTTCATGCATCTGTTGGCCATTTGTTTGTCTTCTTTTGAAAATTATCTATTCAGGTCCTCTGCCCATTTTGAAATTGGCTTATTTGTGAGCTTTTGGTGTTGATTGTATGAGTTCTTTATATATTTTGATACTAACCCTTTATCAGGTATATCATTAGCAAATATCTTCTTCCATTCAGTAGGATACCTTTTGATTTGGTAGATGGTTTCCTTCACTGTACAAAAGCTTTTTATTTTTGGTGTAGTCCTAACAGTTTATTTTTGCTTTTATTTCCCTTTCCTGAGGACACATATCTGAAAAAATGTTGCTAAGACTGATGTCAGAGAGATCACTGCCTATATTTTCTTCTAGGAGTTTTATGGTTTCAGGTCTCACATTTTGTGTTAAGTTCATTTTGAACTTATTTTTTGTGTATGGTGTAAGAAAGTGGTCCAGTTTCATTTTTTTTTCACATGAACTGTCCGGTTTTCCCAGCATCATTTATTGAAGAGAGTTTCTTTTCCTATTGTATATTCTTGCCCCCTTTTTCATATATATACTGTATAACCAGGAGATTATTTTGAGAATATGTTTTATATACTGTTAAGTGAGAGAGAAAATGTCATAAAACACATTTCCACAGCATTTCCTATAAAGAATGTGCAAATACATGCTTAAGAAATTTCTCTAAGATTATATGGCAGTCTGGTTGGGCTTGGCAATATGAGGAAAGGGAAGGAAGATTATTTCCACTTTATACCTTTTTGCACCTATTAACATTCTCAGATTTTTTTTTACAGATTTATTTATTTATTTGAGAGAGTGAGAATGAGAGAGAGAAAGAGTACATGAGAGGGGGGAGGGTTGGAGCGAGAAGCAGGCTCCTCGCCAAGCAGGGAGCCCGATGCGGGACTCGATCCAGGGACTCCAGGATCATGACCTGAGCTGAAGGCAGTCGCGTAACCAACTGAGCCACCCAGGCGCCCCAACATTCTCAGATTTAACAAGCATATTACAAATGAAATCCCAAATCCAGATAAATGTTTTGTAACTGTCATTTTTTCTGTCTCACTCTAACATAAAGCAGATTTACAATTTACATTTGTCAGTTGTTCTAGGTTGTAAATATAACTGCCTACATTAGCTGTCCTTATGCTGTCCCCACTTTGAAGTGCCCAGCTGGCAATCATGGACATGCCATAGAAATAAATGGCTGGTGGAATCTTGCTAGAATGCATACAGATGCACCTATGTTCAGAAGAGTGGAAACCTGAGACAATAGCAGAGAATGGAGTGGGATTTGGAGGTAGAACCTCTCCCGTTTTCTGGAGGGTCCTCAGGGTTAGGATCAGGAGCCACTCTCTAAAATTAGCAAAGGAGGAAACAAGTTTTGTAGGGGATTTCTGGTGAAGTTAAGGCTTTGGGTGAGACCAGTATTCATGCTTTTTGGATATTGGTGCACATTTTAGAGGTCAATTGGG
>NC_058414.1:93863978-94044866 GCF_002201575.2 Neomonachus schauinslandi | reverse complement strand
GAAAAGAGCCTCCCTGTCCTCATGTATGGTTTCTTTGGTTTTTCAACCGGTCATTCCCCATGCCTCTTGCACCCTACCCTGATCACCCTTTGTTCATCTACCAACTATCTTCTTTCTTTTTCTTCTCTCCCTTTGTCCTTGAGCTCTTCTGTTCTCTCTTTCTTCTTCTTTCCCTTTCTCTTGTTTCCCTTTCCCCTCAAATCAAGCTCTGACCACCTACTGCTAATGCATTCCTATTCTTCCCCTTCTTCTCCACCAACATTTCCATTCCTCTCCTGCGTCTCGGGAATGCAGTGTTCTAAAATGCCTCTCTGAATGGCCTTGCCTATGAAAAGAAAAAGAGAGTTTCTGGTCAAGAAACTAGTGATGGGGCATTAAACATCTCTTATGCCATAGGTGAGGTTCTTGTTTGGTGTTTGATTTTGAATGAAGGAAAGTTACTATCTGTATTAGTCTTCTTGGGTTGCCATAATAAAACACTACATTTGGTGGTTTAAACAAGAGAAATTTAGTTCTTATAGTTCTAGAGACTCTGAAGTCCAAGATTAAGGTTCAATGACAATTCAGTGTCTGTTGAGTGCTCTTTTCCTGACTTGTAGATGGCCAGCTCCTTTCTATGTCCTTAATTGGTGTTTCCTTGTGTGTTTGGGGTGAGAAAGCCAGTAAGCTCTGGTGTCTTTTCTTATAGTGAACATAATCTCATGTGATTAGGTCCCCGCCTAATGACCTCTTTTCAACTTATTTACCTCCTAGAGTCCCCATCTCCCAATACAGCTGCAGTGGGTGCCAGGGTTTCAACATATGGATTTTGAGAGGACATAGACCTTTAGTCCATAACACTGTCATTGTGCCCCTGCCCTGCAAGCCAAGCTTATTTTCAACCTGGATGCCTACTCCATGTTCACATGGGAGGCTCTATTTTCCCAAGCTGCAAGTATCTCCTACAGAAAAATGAATTCAGATGCCTCACACCTCTCCTTCTCTGCTATGTACTCAATGAAACCTCAGTAGCCTCTTGCTCTATTTATTTTTTGTCTCTACTCACAACTGAGTATATATCTAATCAGTTCAGGTATTCAAAAAGAAATATTAATTATAGACATTTATTTGAACTTCTTATTTACATGGAGTTATCTATACTCAAAATAAGCCCTATGTATACCTTGATATATGTCAAATGCTGTGTATTGCAGTTTTATTTGATTTACACATTGGCCTCATAACATATATTTTGTGATGTTAGTTATATGTTCATAGTCAAAACTAAAACAAAGTTAGAGATGATGCTACTTTCAACTGGGAAAGGTTCTAATAGTGTCTCTTCTGGAAAAGTTCCTTGGTGACAATAAAATGCTTACCCAGTTAGTATCTATTACATATCTCCGAGAAGACATTCACCTTTTCTGTTTTATGTCATACAGGTATTTCCTTATAACCAACATTAATAATGCATAAATAATGGTATATATTATATAAATCAAAATATGAAATTTATTTTATAATAATGTTTTTTATTAGGAGATAAGGAAAAAGAAGGGAGTGGTATGTAGTTAAAACTTTTATTTCTGTTGCATAGTCACCAAAATATTTAGTTTCTTTTTTCCAAATTGAAATATCTCCAGTGTTTTATTAATATTGATAAAGAATTTTCAAAAATAAACAAATGCAATTTGACACAGGTTTGTGTAATTCCAAATTTTGTTCTTAACTTCTTTGTTATTTTGTTCCATGAACATGAGGAACTTCTTTCAATAAAGACACAGAATATAACTTTTATATCATTTGATTGATTTTCTATATTGAATATATACTATGTAAAAAACTTTGCCGAATGCTCTGGAGTAATATATATTGAAAGAATGAAGTATTGATTGCACACTAAGTACCTTGTAATTTCTGTGTATTTTTATTCAATCCTGGCAATAACCTGTGAGGTAAGTAGTATTATGTTCACTTAATAGATGAGAAAATGAAGGCCTAAGGAGGTTAAGTAACTTGCCAAAATTTGCTCAGCCATCAACCATATCACTTCCATCTGATTGGAAGAAAGAAACCTCTAGGAATACTAAGCATTGAAATGAGTGCTTGAGAATAGGAACTTTCATACATTTTTGGTGGGACTATAAAATATTATATAATTATTATGTAATATTATGTATTATGTAATATTATGTAATTACCCAAGTAATTAGATGGTAGCACACTTAGGAAACATATGCTATGCATATATGATATGGCCTATTCTCAAGTCTGTTGATTCTTTCTTCAGCTTTGTTGAGTTTATTGATAATCTTATGAAAGAGATTCTTTTTCCCTCTTGCAATGTTTTTTTAATCTATAATACCTTCATTTGATTCTTTCTTATAGTTTTTATTTCTCTGCTGAAATTTCTCCTCATTTATGCATGTTGGCCATCTTTTCCATTACATTATTTCACATATTAATCATAGTTATATTATTTTTACATTAAGTGAATATTTACTAGTATAACATTTTATTTATTTATTTGGATTATAATATGCTTTATTTTTAAATTGAAGTATAATTAACATACAACGATATATTAGTTTCAGATGTACAATGTATTGATTCAACTATTCTATTCATCACTTAGTGCTCACCACAATAAGTATAGTCACCATACAACATTATTACAATATTACTGACTATTCCTTATGCTGTGCTTTTCATCTCCATGACTTATTTATTTCATAACTGAGAGTTTGTACTTTTTAATCCTGCTTATCTATTTCACCCATCCCTCCACCCACCTCTCCTTTGGCAAACACGTTTGTTCTATAGTAATGAGTTTTTTTTGGTGTGTTTGATTGTTTTGTTTGTTCATTTGTTTTATTTTTTAGATTCCACATATAAGTAAAGTCATATGGTATATGTCTTTCTCTGTCTGACTTACTTTACTTAGCATATTACTCTCTAGGTCCATCAATGCTGTCTCAAATCACAAGAGCGCATTTTTTTATGACTAATATTCCATTATATCTATCTATATATACACACCACACATACTATATATATGTATCTCACATCTTCTTTATTCATTCATTTATTGATGGACACTTGAGTTGCTTCTATATCTTGGCTATTGTAAATAATGATGCAATAAACATAAGGATGCATATATCTTTTCTAATTAGCGTTTTCATTTTCTTTTTTAAAAAAATGTTTTTTATTTATTCAATTGAGAGAGAGAGCAAGTGAACAAGAGCATGACCATGCAAGGGGGAGTGTCAGAGGGAGAGGGAGAAGCAGACTCCCCAACGAGCCGGGTGTCTGATGGGGGACTTGATCCCAGGACCCTGAGATCATGACCTGAGCTGAAGACAGACGCTTAACCAACTGAGCCACCCAGGCACCCCAGTGTTTTCATTTTCTTTGGGTAAATACCCAGTAGTGGAATTACTAGATTATATGGTATTTCTACTTGTAATTTTTTGAGGAAACTCCATACTGTTTTTTACAGTGGCTATACTAATTTACATTCTCACCAATTGTGCACAAGCATTCCTTTTTCTTCATGTCCTTGCCAACACTAGTTATTTCTTGTATTTTTTTATTTTAGCCATCCTGACATGTGTAAGTGATATCTCATTGTGGTTTTAATTTGCATTTCCCTGATAATTAGTAATGTGGAACATTATTTCATGTGTCTGTTGACCATCGGAATGTCTTCTTTGGAAAAATGTCTGTTCAGGTTCTTTTTTTTTTAATTTTTTTATTAAAAAAAATTTTTTTTTTAAGATTTTATTTATTTGCGAGAGAGAGAATGAGAGACAGAGAGCATGAGAGGGAGGAGGGTCAGAGGGAGAAGCAGACTCCCTGCTGAGCAGGGAGCCTGATGTGGGACTCGATCCTGGGACTCCAGGATCATGACCTGAGCCGAAGGCAGTCGCTTAACCAACTGAGCCACCCAGGCACCCCAGTGTTTTCAGATGTAGTTAAAACCAGGCGCCACTGTTCAGGTTCTTTATCCATTTTTAAATTGGATTATTTGGGTCTTTTGGTGAAGAATTGTATTGTTTTTTAAATATATTTTAGATATTAGCCCCTTATCAGATACATCATTTGCAACTATCTTCTCCCATTCAGTAGGTTGCCTTTATAATTTGTTGATGGCTTTCCTCACTGTGCAAAAGCTTTTTATTTTGATATCTTTATTGATTGTTTTCTTTTTAAAGTTTAAAATTTTTTAAATTATGTTTTTTAAGGTGATGCTCTATAGCTCACCATGTTCATCTTAACTTAGAATTTACTTTGGATTTATACTAACAATGCCAGTTAGCTAGGGAAATATTACTCCTATGTAGCTCTCTCCCCTTCCTCCTTTTCTTACTGTTATTACATGTGCCCATATAGTTGCAAACTTAGCAATACATTGTTGTAATTATTACTTTATATATTTTTATTTTTATTAATGTTTTACTTTATATATATTTTAAAGAACCTGGGAGAAAAAAGGAGAGCTAGTATATATTTATAGCATTTGTTATATTAATCTTATTTACCTTTTCTAGTACTCTTCATTTTTTCCTCAGATTCAAGTTGCCATTTGGTGTCATTTTCTTTCTCCAAAAGAGCTCTGCCTCTACCCATCTCCTTCATGCTGTTATTGGCAAATATATTACATTTCTTTATGTTATCCACTCAATGATACAACTATGTACTTATTGTTTTATACAGTTGCTTTTTAAATCAGTTAGTAGAAGGCAGGGGAAGAAATATACACTTATACTGTCTTTTATCATTAACAGAATTACCTTTACCAGTGCTGTTTCATTGCATGTGTATGGATTCTAATTACTGCCTGAGGTCATTTGCTTTTGACTGGAAGAAGTTTCTTCAGTATTTCTTTTTTTTTTTTTAAGATTTATTTATTTTAGAGAAGGTGGAGGGAAGGGTCAGAGGGAGAGGGAGAGAGAGAATCCCAAGCAGACTCCCTGCTGAGTGTGGAGCCTGAGGCAGGGTTTGATACCAGGACCCTGAGATCATGACCTGAGCCAAAATCAAGAGTCAGTCGCTCAACCGACTGAGCCACCCAGTTGCCCCTCTTCAATATTTCTTGTAAGAAGGGTTGGCTAGCCATAAATCTCTGTTTTAGTTTATCTGGCAATATCTTTCTTTTACTTTCACTGTTGAAAGATAGTTTTGTGGATATAAGATTCTTGATTGACTATGCATTTATTTGTTTGTTTATTCATTATTTAAGTATAGTTTACACACAATGTTATATTAATTTTAGGTGTACAACATAGTTGACCATGTTTTTTTTTCTTCTTTCAGCATGCATCCCATTGCCTTCTGGTCTTAAATGTTTCAATGAGAAGTCAGCAGTTAACCTTATTGGATCCTCTTGTACATAAACAGTTTTTATCTTGCTACTTCGAATTTTTTTTCTTTGTCATTTAGAAAATGTATCATTATGTTTTAGTTTGTGGATTCCTTTGAATTTACTTTACTTGGATTTCATTGACCTTTTTGGGTGTGTATATTAATGGTATTAAAATTCAGAAAATATTTAACCATCATTTCTTTAAATATTTTTTTACTGTCCTTTTTATCTCTTCTATGCTGCTAGTGCTCTCATTATATATATGCTAGTGAACTTAACGGAGTCCCATATTTCTCTGAGGTTTTGTTCATTTTTCATCATTATTTTTTCTCTCTGTTTTTGTGTTTCATAATTCCTATTGCTCTGTTTTCAGGTTTACTAATTTATTTTTCTATCAGTTAAAAATCTACTGTTGAGCTCTTCTACTGAATTTTTAATTTCACATATACTTTTCAACTCTTGAGTTTCCATTTGATTTTTTTAAAATTTTGATCTCTTTTTTGATATTCTGTATGTGGAGAAATTTTGTCAACATATCTTCCTTTACTTCTTTAAACAGTTTTTTCCTTTGGTTCCTTGAACATATATATATGGCTACTTTCATATTTATAATGGCTATTTTGAAGTCTATGACTGTTAAATGTGATAGCTGGCCCCTCTATAAGCAGCTTCTGTTGTGTGCTTTTCCTGCTGTGTATGTCATACTTTCTTGTTTCTTTGCATGTCTTGTAATTTTTCATTGAAAACTAGACATTCTAGACATTTTAGATACTATATGGTAACACTCTGGATACTGGTACCCCACCTCAGGGGCTTGTTGCTATAGTTTGCTTGTTGATTTGTTTAGTGTCCTGGCTGGACTATTTTAGTGAAGTCCATTTCCCTGGCCATGTGTACCCTCTGGTGTCACTCCTTAAAGGCCACAGTCTTAAGCATATACACAGTCTCCCTGATGTAACAGTGGTTTTAACAGTATTCTCTTTGTCTGTCTCTTTCCCTGATCACACCCAGTCATCAGGCTCTACTGACTGCTGGCTAAGTCTTCTATTGTCTTTGACAATGTCCTGGGGCATAAGTTGCTTCATAGTCTGATCCAATTAATTTAGGATTCCTTTACAGAGGTAATTTTTAAGGTCAGAGTCTGATATTTATTCTGACCCTAGGAGGGCATTTCTTAGCTGTCTCTTTCTCTGTTCCTTTATGTTAAACTAACTGCCCTATACTTTTCTTTGTATGACTTATGAAGTTACCAGACTCCTCCTTTGCTCACCACCAAAACCTTTATTATTTTTGGAAAGAACCCTTAGGCTTGAAATTGCTCACACTGTTTCAAATACCTTCAGAGCTGGCTCTCCCCCTGGGAAAAATATCTGAACCATGACTGTGTAACTGGGATTACAGACAGTGGTGCAATCCTTTCTAAGTGATACCCCTGCTTTAGTTGTAGGGTGCTGGGCAATAGCAATAGTTTTTGAACTTCTTGGCTTGCCTTTCCTGCTTTGGAAACTCTGCCCTATGAGTGAGCTTGTGGAAAGGTGATTGGGGTCCTCATATTCTCAATGTGCTGCTCCTGAGGTAGAGCCTCTGTTCTATGAATGGAAACTGAGTAAAGCAGGGAGTCCCAGACCCATTTTCTGCACTGTCCTAGAAATGAGCTTCTGCAACATGTAGTTGTAGGGGAGGAAGAGGCAGACCCCTGCCTCTTTTGGGAAAATGCCATAGCCCTTAACTTGAAGCTGGGGTAAGGGAGCCCACTGTTCTTGGCTGTACCTGCCTGGAGTGGAGTTTCCATCATACTGAATTGGAAAGGGGGAGGAAGGTGTTGGGTCATGGTTCAAGTGCCACAGACTCTTGCTGTTCTGGCCAGATTCTCTTGAATAAACATTTCTTCATTTAATATATGCCTTTAGTACAATTTCCAGGGACTTTAAGTGGTTTTTTAAATTATAATTCCCACAAATTATGCTTGTTTAACTAGCCACATTCCCCTGTTAATCACAGTTGTTTTAAGGTCTCTCATTGATAGTTCCAATACCTGGATCGATCTGCTCTGAGTTTAGTTATGTGACCTTTCCTCTTAAAAATGGGTTATTTTTCGTGTGTGTGTGTGTGTGTGTCTCATATGTTTTTAAATGAAATGCTATACACTATATGTAGAACAGTTGAGTCTGAGGTAAATAGTACTTATGCCTGGAAATAGGCAAACCTCTTCTTTGGTCCAGTTGCAAGTTTGAGGGGTTCAGTTAACATGACGAGGAAGTTGAGCTGGATTGGGGGTATTTTGTTGCCTTTAGTGAACCAGATACTTCAAATTCCTTTAGTGGTGGGCTGCTGTGTCTTGGTCTTAGAGTATCTAGACTGGATATATACATTATTGGATTTAACAGAATACAATAATCACCTGGATACTTTATATTTGTGAAATGTTTTAAAATCTTCACAGTGCTATTGCAACTGTTTTTGACATTGTTTACCTTTCCTTTCTCTAGCCATAGATATATTTGTATGAAGGATAATCCCCTATCTCCCTGCCATTGTCCTTAGTATGCTGAGACAGTCTAGTTTTGGTGAAACATTTTTTCACTACCCTTTTCCCCAAATTTATTTTCTATTAATCTCAAGGCCACAAATATGCATGGTTTAAAACAGGGTTTCCCCAAACTGAGGGTTGCTGGAGTGGGGGGTGGGGTGGGAGGGATGGGGTGACTGGGTGATAGACACTGGGGAGGGTATGTGCTCTGGTAAGCGCTGTGAATTGTGCAAGACTGTTGAATCTCAGATCTGTACCTCTGAAACAAATAATGCAATATATGTTAAGGAAAAAAAAAAAAGAAGAAGAAGAAGGTAGCGGGAGGGGAAGAATGAATCGGGGGAAATCGGAGGGGTAGACGAACCATGAGAGACGATGGACTCTGAAAAACAAACTGAGGGTTCTAGAGGGGAGGGGGGTGGGAGGATGGGTTAGCCTGGTGGTGGGTATTGAGGAGGGCACATTCTGCGTGGAGCACTGGGTGTTATGCACAAACAATGAATCATGGAACACTTCATCTAAAACTAATGATGTAATGTATGGGGATTAACATAGGAATAAAAAAAAAATTAAAACTCAAAAATAAATAAATAAATAAATAAAACAGGGTTTCCCACAAAATCACCCATTTATACCAATGTTCCCTTTATTTCCCTGGACTTCCAGGCATCTTCTTCCATATGCTTGTTACTAAATACCATTCTTTGAAAATTGACCAGGTTTTGAGTCTGTTTTCTCTCTTTCACCACTAACTAAAGACTTCTTTTCTCTAGAATTAAGAGAGTGGGATTAAACTTTTAAAAAAAATTTACTTTTATCTTCTATTCATTTTTAAGAATAGGATGTTAACAACTGTGCTGAAGACAACAAAAACTGTTCTAACTTTATAAAGATTAATCTGGCTGTAACCTTACACACACAAGCAATTAAATAATTTATCTACAATTCCCTTGAAAATTTGCTTGTTGTTGGAATCTTCTCTCTAGTTACTGAAGACAATTCCATTTGTATATGAGATCTGTCTCTCACTAGATATGAAAAATATGTCTTCTCTTAAGTGACTTTTTGGGAGTTGTTGTGGAAATGGAAGTGTTGGCACCCCCTTCTCAGCATCTCCTCTACCAGCTCACTGAACCCGTCCCCCAGCTACTGTGAGAGTTGGCTGCAGCCCACTGCTCCTCCTTCAGAGAATTGCCCTTGGCTGGACAGGAGCCCCCTCATGCAGGAAGTTTATAACCTCCCCTTCTCCTGAGAAAGACTGACTGACAGAGAGATACAAAAAGCCATTACATTTGTCTCAACATGAGACCAACTCTATGGAGCAATTCCTTTGTCAAAAGTCCTATGGGACCAGGCTGAACTAGCCCCCAGTTGAGACCACATCTTTAATTAGCCTTCTTTCCTTGCCCTGTTCTGTTTCCCTGCTCTTCCTTTCCGGAGCACTCGCACCATAAATCACTTACTCAGGAATCCCTGTCCTAGACCATTTCTAAGGAACCCAGTCTAAAGCAGTTGGTATTGGAAGTGGTCTTGAAAGCAGACACAAATGAGGGGAGTCTGGAGATGGATCACTTGTTGGTCAGATGTCAATCACTGACAGTTTCCGTAGGCCCTAGAATGATTACAGTGATAAATTAAATGCAATTGTGAAGATTTTTCACTCTGGTAGAGTAGTGTCTGAGAGGTTTGTGGAAAATAGTAGCTGTAAGGACTATGGAATTTGGTAGATTTTGTGAAGTGCCATTGTGGAGGAGAGAAAATGGCAGGCTCAGCTCTATTTAAAGCTAAGTGTGAGACTTAGGGCCCAGGGCCCTCGTTGGCAACATTAAAGAGACATTCACTCTCCGTAGTCAGAAGACTGACAGAGTGAAGAACAGATACAGAATTTAATTATAAAAGTAATGTCATTTCAAAGAAGGCTCATTCAGCCTTGTCAACTCTGCTGTTCCAAAGACAGGGCCCTGATAGGATATGAGTGGGACCCCTCAGTCTCAGTATGATGATTTTGAGGTAGATATAGTTGAGAGCTTTGAACACCCAGATTCCTCTGAACTCTCTTGATCTGCAGAAATGATGCACTCCCCTGTTGGAAGATATGCTCCCTCCCTTCCTTTAGGATTATAAGAGCTCAGATAAGGCACAGGCCTTACAAGACAACGTTATCTTCCTCAGGATCTGTATCCATCCCTTCTCCTTCCACCAGATTCATAAATTAGGTTTAATCTTCACATAAACTAGGGGAGAGCTTAAACTGCTAACAGAAGAGTGATAACACATCAAAGTTTCTGCAAGAACTGACTGACATGCACTAGCAGGCACTGGAAAAGCCTGCCCAAGAGTGAGCCTAGAGGGTGGTGGATCAAAGAGGTAATTGGAACTTAAATCTGAGTAAGAGAGAGTGTGTTGATATGGAGCCACTCACCCATCATTCAGGATTAAAACCTTCCCAAGGGTGCTGGGGAAAAGGTCTAATATATGCTATTTTCTGACTCATAGAATTTTGAAAAAAGTGACAGCCTTCATTAAATTAAGTAGAAATGCCAAAAATTGCCTTCGAAGACTCTGAAGGAAGGGATTAAAAGGCTTGGAAAAGTAGAAATGTATAATGGGGTTATTATATATATAAGACTGAGAAACCACCAGTTGGCCATATTGCTTGGGAGGGAGGCTTGGAGGATACTCTGCTCAGTAAGGTGATAAAACTATGGTTAGGGAGGACATCAGCTAAGGCTGTTGTTAAGAGATGCTGTTACAGAACTGGGCTTCCTAATGATAAGGGGATACATGTACCAGAGTAGGAGAGGCCACCTGGCAGCACTTAACGGTCTGATGCAGAGTGCACATACTTCCTCTATTAAGCAGCAAGGTCAAAATGGCAAACAGGTGGAGTTTGAACTGCATCTTTGGATATGGCAAACAGAACACATTGTTCATGGGGCAAAATATATGGGCAACCAACAAGAGTACTGCTCAGTGTACATAATTGAAAGAAATCAAGAATGAAGGTAAAGGCTCAGATCAGCTACTCGAATGGAGTCATGATCCCTTCGCCCAGTCTCCAGATTTGAACCAGCTCTCAGCTCCAGTATCATATAAAATGGTGTGGATAAAAAGTGGGAAGTGCTGGAGTGTGAAGCACTAGAGGTAGGATCCTGTGATACCATAGCAGGTATATTCAGTGTGATTTTCCCCGACTTGCCCCTAAAGCCATTTAGGGTAACCATCCCTAAAGAAAGGGGAATACTCAGATAAGAGCTTTAGGATATGGTATGAATTGAAGCTTATACTCCAGGATGTAAAGCACCGTCCCTTATTAGGGAAACATGTGGGAGCCAGGTAATTAATGGAGTTTGGATCCAAATATCTCAGAGTAGTTTCACTGGATTCATCTATTTTTAACTTTTTTTCCTTCTCTGTTTTCCATTTTCCCTCTTTCTCTCTTCTCTTTTCCTTTCCTCTTCCACCCTTCCGATTTCCAAACTCTCTTCGCTCCTCCATCTCCCCCTCCTCCTCCCTCTCTCCCTCTTTCACACACACAAACTGCAAATGAACACTCATTCTTCATCAGGCCCTATGCTAGGCATTGAGAATTCAGAGATGAGGTCCAGACTCTTCCATTGAAGAGCTCACAGTGCAAGGAGGAAGGGGTTGATTCAGGGAGCAGCACATTGTGATAGGGTCCCCCACAGAGTCATGCACAGGGGAGTGTGTCAGCATAGAGGGAGAGCCTCCAACTCAGCCAGGAGGGAGTAAAATAAAGGACTGATTCTCAGAATCAATCATGTTTGATTTCATGCTTGAAAAGAAAAGTGAGCATTATCAGGCAGAAAATGGGAAATCCCTTTTGTTTTTATACTCATTTTCAACTGGACCTGACTTACTTCAAGGTTAATCTCTTGGCATGTATTCCTCGTCATGTTAAATAGACGTTTCAGAGTGGACACAGCTGGTGTTCAGTAACCACGAGAACATTCAGAAGGCCATCTTGTGAGCGGGCACTTCCCCCTCAGAAGTTTGGATTCTAGAAAATAACTGGCTTCTGCCAGATTACATTATTTCTCTTTCACATATGAGCTACCTTCCTAGAGCCTCCTGGAACACTCCAAGATGTGAGTAGAAAACTGCTCCAGTTAGAGAAGCTATAAATGCAGAAGAGAAGCTTTCCCAGGAGCCCTGATTCTTTTCCTGAATCCTCTCTTGCCTTTGGAAGATGGGAGAAACATGAAATTTATAACCAGACTTAGGTTCAAGTTTCTGCTCTACCATTGCTGAGTTGTGTGACCCCAGGTCAGATATCCAACCTCCCTGAATATTACAGGGTTGACCCCTGAGGAAGTTGGAGAAAATTAAAAATATGATATTTAAAGGAACAGGTCCATAAAAAATCCTCAATCAATGCCAAAGTGGAACTGATATTATCTAGGCTTTTCTTTTACATAAATCATTGTCCAAATTCACATAGTCAGTATTCATGCCAGAAATTAAACTTGTGTCTGCCAAATTATAAGGCAGAAGGTGGACTGAGGAGCAAAAGTGCAAGGCAGAGTATATACTGAACAGGCAGGTTCATGGTAACAAACCCTGCAAATTGCTTAGGTTGCTTAGAAATCATGGAAATCAAGAAAGATCCATGGTCAAATCCTAGAAAGAATTTTCCAGGGAACAGAAGTGTAGCTAAAGTATGAAAGAAAAAAACCAAACAGATGACTGTTGATAGATGAAGGGGTCTGTTGATTGATCTATAGGCAGGACTACAGACTCAAATTAGGATGAGCCCTCTCTTAGGGAGTAGGAGGCTGGGGAGACTAGGGTCCACAGTGCAGAGATAACCTCTACCTGCCAAGCCTAATGATAGTTGTTCTGTTCTTTCTAAGTGTATGAGATCTGTTTCCTTTTAAGTGGGACACTTGAGGACCAAGCCACATTAAGGAAAAAGGGGACTACACCAAAAATGTTGCTGTGATGATTTGGGGCCTCTTAAGAGAGGAAGGTGGTATTGATGAAGTGATGTTTCTAGAATATTGTGTGTGACAGAGGGAGGCAGCATGTAAGCTGTCTGGTAGACCTTGCTGAACTATGGGGTGAATTATCCAAATAAACATGTTGAAAGAAGTCGGTGTGCACAAGTAAGGTGTTAGAAGTTTAGGGAGATTGAAAAACAAAAAAAGAATTAGGAAAAGTTGCCCACATTTAGTGATATGATAAATTGGCCAATCTCTTACTTACATGGGGGTTATAATGATGATTCTTTCCCCTTGAGTTAAAATAAAAGTATAATGTGTTGGTGTAATTTCAGATAGGAAACTGGAGAGATGAAGGAGATGGAATAGATGGTGAATAGATATCAAGATAACTTAAGATCATGAAACTTGTAAAGGAAAAGAGACAGGCAGCAGGGGACTTGACTGGGTACAAAGGAAAGTACTTGATGTTCAAAAGGATGACTCCATACAGAAGCAAAGGGAAGATTCATGGAGGCAGGGCCTGGGCATGAGGAGCAGAGGCTGGGCTGGTGCAGCTGGGGAGAGTAAATGTAGGCAAAATCCTGGGACAGCTAGTTCAGCTGGCAGGCAAAAGGACAGAAAACATGGGGTCCAATAGGAAAGGATAAAGAATGTCTTTAAATATCACAGACACAGCAAAACTGTGTAAGAGTGAAATTTACTGTTTAGCAACAAATACCACCATTGCTGAGAACACACCTCCAGATCTCATGAGGACATTAGGAGAAGGAAGAGAAAAATGGGGGGGGGGGCGGAATTGGAGGGAGAGATGAGAACCATGAGAGACTATGGACTCTGAGAAACAAACAGGGTTTTAGAGGGGAGGGGGAGGGGGGATTGGTTAGCCCGGTGATGGGTATTAAGGAGGGCACGTACTGCATGGAGCACTGAGTGTTACAGGAAAACAATGGATCGTGGATCACCACATCAAAAACCAATGATGTATTGCATGGTGACTAACATAACATAATAAAATTAAAAAAAAAAAAAGAAACACAGTTTGAAAGAGACAGAAGTTGTAATTGAACTCATGTCTATTTGGTGCTTCCTTCCCAACCAGTGTTAATACAAAGCGCTCGCAAATATGTGCGCACCAAGCATCGCCAACACACTGCATCAGTAATAGGGCCAAGTTTAAATGTATGCAGCTGCTGCTTGATAAATGAAATGCCCACCCATTGAGAAACTGCTGATTTTGCAGTTTTGTATGAATTTTCTTACTACGACTGTTAAAACAATCCATTTTATACCTTTTAGTGTCAAGTAGAGAGTTTTCATAATCTGTTACCATGTAAGAGAGTCCTGCGTGCCGCCTCTCCTGAGCAGCTCACATCCTGCATTACATTGGCTCAGGTTGCACGTGACCCGCAGACCAATAACACGCCCAAAGTATGCGCTCTGAAGTCCTTCACAGTGTGCAAAAAGGCACTATGTACTTTATACAGATGTGTGAATATGAGGTGCCCAGAGGAGCACGTTAAGGGATGAATGAAAAGGAAAGCCAAATGCGCTGAGACTCAGATGCTTAACTAAAATCTGAACGCCGTTGGCTAGAGAGACCAGAGGGGATATGAGAAGCCTTTTGTTTGAGATAGTTTCTGCTTGATTATAGGTATCTTCATTATAGTTATCTCATTTTTTCAAGTAAATTAATGTTAATAAACAACTAATGTTACCGCCCACCCTTTTCAAAATCCAGAGCCAGAACCTTCAGAGACCACAATTGCCGAATCTCACAGGTGTGCCCCTTCTCAGAAATGTGTCTACACCTCCACCTAGTGGCGGCTCTGAATAATTCAGCGGTGATATCTGGGAGCTGTCTTGCAACAAACTGTTGTATTCCAGGGATGATGTCATAAGAAAAAGTGAGAACCAGGGCATATGCTCACTTTCCGGAATAGGGAAGGAAGAAAGAATGAAAGTAAGAAAGAAGGGAGTGAGGGAGGAGAAATAGAAAAAAGAAAAGAAAAATTGGGGGACCGTTTTTGAAAACTTGAAAATAGTAGACATTTCTGAAGCACACTAGATTTTCAGAAATTGAGGAAGATCCACAGAGAGACTCACTACCTGAGAATGATAACAGAGTTTATTTCCATGAATAGGAAAACAGAATTTAACTAATTGTTAAAAGCTGGATTGAACTACGGCCTGAAGAAATTAGAATAAGTGAAGGGGATTCAATATTATATTGATTCCTTCCAGAAGACCTGAGGACCTGGGGACAAATACTGGGGCCATAGTTAGAACTATAAAACCCAAATTGTTATGTCTGAGAAAATCAAGTTCTCAGATACATATTTAACTGGGTTTATTGTCTCTGTGGAGATTGTGCAAGGTATACATTAAACTGTTTTTATGAATATATTGAGTGCTATTAATAATGTAACCACAGTCTGTGAAGTCCACACCATGGAGCAGATCTGTCATGGGGACTTTGCTGCCTCATCTTCACCACCACCATGTAAATGAAGTGTTCTGCCCTAGGTTAAGGCTAAGGAAAAAGGAGAGGCAGAGATGCTGAATAACTTGCGCATGCTGTCTAAGTACCCAAAGGCCAATATGGGATTCAAATTCAGGACTATAATTCCAGATCCTGTTCTTCCTACTACATCATATTGTTTTTCTTTGAACTACATGCACTTAAAATTTAATTTTAATGTTTATTTTAAATTGTATTTCTTTGTTGAATTATTAATAAATCCATATGGTATAAAGTTTAAAAAGTACAAAATTGTAAGAGCAAGTGAAAATCAAATGGAAACAAAAGAACAAGTGAAAAGCAATCTCTCTCCCTCCCTCCCCAGCTATCCAGTTCCCCCTCCTTAAGGCATGCCTTTTTTGCCACCATCTTCTATATCTTTCCAGAGTATATTATCCACGTGCACGATGACCAAATGTTAACATCAATTTATTAAGCCTCCAACATTATAGAAAGTTATATTTGTATGGCTGATGGAGAAAGCCACAAGAGGTTAATTAATTTAAACATCATAATCAATCATATTGCTTGTTCCAATAGAATTTGCAATTCAGTCAAAAGTTAAGTATAGAGGATTTTTAAAATAAAATATGTGTTAATTCACCATTCAGTCATTTGAATAGTTTTGAGTGACTACTAATGTAAGCTTTAAAATGATTGCTTAAATTTTGTCCAGGGGCTTGTATGGATTTCCAAAACCCTCTTGAAAAGCTTCCAAATTATCCAGAGTCTGTTTCCCATCTCTTTCTTTTATTAAAAAATGTTGTTCTTATTCCCAGATCCTTTTCTTGGTTATTAGATCAACCCTTAGCCAATCAAGTTAATGTTATCTGGATACACCCTCATCAAAAGAGTCTGAGCCAAAAATGCCAGTCTGGATTTTATTTCTGTATATATTATGGGCAAGCTAGCTGGTCATTTCTCCAACCAAATGCCTTAAAGTTTTGAAAATGCTCTAAAACTCTTTTCCCACATGTTGTTTTGTCAGTATGAGTCCAGTTTTCACATGCAAAGTGAATCAGATTCACTGCACTCAGTTTTACAGTACATTTTTGCAAGAGATCCCATTTTTAGCCAAGTCACAGCTGAGCTTTACTTTCAGCTAATTAGTACTTGTTCTCAAATTGGGCAGTTCTACTCCAAGCTAGGAGATGAGATGCAATTTACTTCCTCTCTACTCTCCTAAAATTAACTAAAGCTATAAAATGTGAGTGTTCCCTTGTTTCCCCCTTTGTCTGTCCCAGGTTTTTGTTCCATCATAAAGAATTCAACAGAACTCAGGATGTTTCCACAAATCTTGCTGTTCTGATTTAAACAGTAATAGAGTACTTCCTTTCAAAATCTCAGCTCTTTCTTTGGTTGCCAAGCAACCATTAATTTATTGTAACTAGCTAATATTTAAAATTATACGTGATAATTAAATAGAACAGTATGCTTTTCATTTTCCTGAATATACACAGCTTTGGCCAGATGAGAATGAACATGGTTGGTTTTGCAGTATCAAAAACAAGTCACAAGGAATGCTTCTTGAGATTAAAAGAAGAGGGAATCTGCCTATTCCCCTGTCTGAGCCCCATGGTCTTAGAGATTACAGTGATCCATGAGGGTCACACGGTTAGATTGTCCACAAAATTGGAGGAAGCTCCGGTACTAGAATATCCTTGTCCCTAAAGAATGACATGACTTAGGAATAAGATATAGAGCTCCCTTAAAAGGGCCTAACTACGATTAACTTGGTTAAGGTGGTCCTTTTAATCGCTGCTTTTTTGTATAAAGACATCTCAAAGTGTATGTAGCCAACTTATTAGATGAGCTAAATTTAATGGGATAGAAATAAGAAATGGCTTTATTTTTCTTTCAACCTTTGCTTCCAACACCCTCCATGAGATCTCCCTTCCCTTCTTCTTTGTGACATTTAGGGCAGATCCTACAATTTTCCAGTCACTTTTCTTACAAAAACAGCTTCATATTGTTCATGAAGACCTATTATTAGGTGCTAAATCATGCATCCTAGTCTATATTAGAACTTCAATGTTTCATGTCATTTAAAGGTTTTCTTCTCCCCTGGTCATGTCTGACCTGAACCTCAGAGACCTGCAGGTGGAGAGCAGGAACGGTTTGCTCTGTCACTCCTCCTTGCTGGTCTACTCCAATTCTCTATCCCTGCCCTGAGTCTTCTGGTGTCAGGACAGGGAAGAGGAGGTTAGGAGAAAGGGACTGCAGTCCTTCTACTTGCCTGGAGCTGTTCATCCTTTTCTTTACCTGCTGATGCCCTTTGTGGGGCAGGGGTTCTCAATGGGTACATTTTTGGATTCTTTAGCTATCCTGAAAGAACATGTGCATTTCATCGCTTAGTGACTCCCCTCTCCAATTCCTGCTCTGCTTGTTCAACTTAGAGCCTCTCAGTGCCAGGATGTCCTCATGCAAGGAGGTAGCCCTCTTGGAGCAGGACACTTCAAGATGGCCCATACCTTCCGTGGTATCCACTTGCCCCCTTTGCTATATCAATGATAGGAGTGCAGGCTCGTTATCATCCTCATCATTGATGAGGAAAAGCTCTCTCAAAATCTGAGGATAGGTGTTCATTTCTCCCTAGAATTTTGTCGCCATGCTGCTTAGTGGCACCAGGGTGCGTCTGTGGTGCTTTGCATCCAACCAAGGAGTGGGATAAGTAACACACCACTCTCGCACTTCTTTTTTTTTTTTTAAGATTTTATTTATTTATTTGACAGAGAAAGACACAGCGAGAGAGGGAACACAAGCAGGGGGAGTGGGAGAGGGAGAAGCAGACTCCCTGCCGAGCAGGGAGCCTGATGCGGGACTCGATCCAGGGACTCCAGGATCATGACCTGAGCCGAAGGCAGTCGCTTAACCAACTGAGCCACCCAGGCGCCCCACACTCTCGCACTTCTAATCGATATGGTGGTTTCATCTTGGAGAGTGCCTTTACCTGCCTAGGGTGTGTGGGGGTGAGGAGAGCAGGGACTACAGAACTCTACCCCTTTGAGTTTCTTCCCACTAGTAACTGTTGTCTTTTGTCTTTATAGCCTGGCTTGGTGGTGAAATGAAGGTCATTCCATTTTTTAAAAAAGATTTCATTTATTTATTTATTTATTTTTAAGAGGGGGTGGTTAGGAGCAGAGGGAGAGGGAGAGCGAAAGAGAGAAGCAGACTCCTCGCTGAGCAGGGAGCCCGACACAGGGCTCAATCCCACAACCCTGAGGCCATGACCTTGAGACCACAACCTGAGCCAAAACCAAGAGTCAGATGCTTAACTGATTGAGCCACCCAGGCGCCCTAGAAGATCATTCCAGTTTTAGTAAGTCTTGCAGAGTTGTGTCTGATACTTCTCCTTTAGGATTTGTGGTACCTTAACACCTATTTCTGGGGCTTTGGCCTTTGAAATTCTATGACAATGAAAAGGACCCTTTCAATATGTCATATAGGCCATCAGAAAATGAGCAACATGGGCGCCTAGGTGGCTCAGTTGGTTAAGCGACTGCCTTCGGCTCAGGTCATCATCCTGGAGTCCCTGGATCGAGTCCCGCATCGGGCTCCCTGCTCGGCGGGGAGTCTGCTTCTCCCTCTGACCCTCCCCCCTCTCATGTACTCGCTCTCTCTCATTCTCTCTCTCAAATAAATAAATAAAATCTTTAAAAAAAAAAAAAGAAAATGAGCAACATTTCCCCAATAGAAGCAAAACCATGGGAGAGTCTGATGCTGCCCACCTTGGAGTCCACCAGTTTTACTTAGACAACTTTGGTTTTCTTAGGTTGAAAGCTACGTGGACAGTTCAGAGTTGGGACAAGGTCAGGGATCCCGTAGAGAGAATGAAGATATTGAGAGTAAAGTTGTGATAAGGTAGAAGGACGTGTGGCTGGCAGACAGACAAAAACTAGAAAGTCTGGAAAGGAATCTGCAGGAAAGATGATGGGGAATCAAATATTCTTCTTCCACCCCTGCTCATAACCTTCAAACCCGCTCAAGGTTATTCCACTCTGTTAGACTGAGTCCTCCAAGAAGTAGACACCAAGCAGAATCAGAAGTCCAAGAGATTTCTTAGGAAAAATGCCTGTGAGGAACAAAGGGGAGTCAGGGAGAGCCATCAGATTGTCATGCAGGTCTGAGCATTGTGAAGGAGAGAGGGCAGGTGAGAAGGTTGTGTGACAGAGTCTGACACTGCAGCGCAGTCCTAACGAAGTTCAACAAGGCCATTGAGTTGTTCTTGGGCCTAAGTCACCCATCTGAGCTGTCCTAAATGTTCCAGGAACAGACCTGCTTTAGTGCCCCTGCCATCCACAGTCATCAGCAGGGAGTAGCCATGAGATGCAGGGTTGCAATGCAGACAGGGAAGCATTTCAGAGCACAGCAGCTGGGGCTGCCCACCAGTTACAATCCCCACCATTAGATACTAGAGATGCATTTGCATGGCCACCTCACACCCTAGACAATGAACGAATGAATGAATGAATGAATGTACTTTTCTTCTTTCTTAACCATTAAGTTACCACTCAATCTTATTTTTCCTTTATCACCAAGTTTCCTGAAATAGAACTAACAACCACTGTTGTTACTTCCATACTTTCCATTCATTTCTTCACCCACAGCGAGAAGGATTCTCCTCCTCATTGCCCAGCGAAACTGCTCCAACCAAGGTGACCATGGACTTCCCAATTGCCCTATTCCAAGGATTGTGTGAGTTTGGAGTTCAGAAATAGTCAGAGATAATACTTGTGGATAGAGGGATGTGGAAACAGCCAAAAATCTGAAGGAGGAAAAGGGGACTAAGGGTTTGGAAGTTTTATAAAAGAGAGGGAAGAAAAGAAAGAGGCAGGAGATTAAAGAAAAGTATGAAATTTAAAAATAACTTTTGGGATATTGAAAAATCTTTTCAGACAGACAGTCCAGGAAAACCCTTAGGAAAAATAATCAAATCATCCATCTTCTGACTGATTTCATATTAGCCAGAAGAGGTCAGCAAAGACATTAGTATCAGTCTTTGCCCTCCCTAGAGACAAGGTGGTTGGTTGGGAAGGGATTTTTGCCTATTGGCTCAGAGTTTATACAGGGCTTTCTTTGTCCAGATTCTCCTTTTGCTCAGATCCTCTTCCTAGAGTTCAGCCTTCTCTGTGGTCCTAGTGAAGGGATGGATTGCAGGTTACATGTTTCATGAAATGACAGATCTTCAATTTAAATGTATATACTTCTCTAAGTCTGAGTAAATGAATTAAAACTTCTGGCATGTTAGCCAATGCAATTAGACAAGAGAAAAAATGCAGGTATAAAATATTAGAAAGGAGGAGAAGACAAAATTAACCTTAATTTCAAATAATTTGATGGTATATCTGGAAAACTCAAGAAAATAAAATAAAAAACAGTAAGGTAACTCAGTAATGTGGCTGGGTAATGAGACTTATACTCAGAAATCAAAATCTTCACCCATACAAAAAGATCCAATTAAAAGAAGTAATGGAGGAAAAGGACCCCATTTACAAAAGCTACAGCAAGAAATATAACACATTACTAGGAATAAAGCTAAGAAGTTCAAGATTTACATAAAGAAAACTTCAAAATGCTCCTGAGAAACACAAAAGAAATGTGAACAAATGGAAAGGTTGCATCAATAATACAAGGATATCAATTCTCTCCTAAGTTTATCCATAAAAATTATACAATTCCAATTAAAAAATCAATCTTTTTTTTAGCTAGACTAGCTGATTAAAGTTTGTATATGGAAATTAAACAAGAAAATATAGCCAAAAACATTCTGAAGGAGAAAAGTAAGGAGGAACTAACCCTGTGAAACAGATTATATAGCTATGATTAAAACATTCAAGTATTGTCATTTGGGAAAAGTGGATTATTCAACATGTGGGGAGACAACTAGGTGACCACCTAGGGAAAAAATTAAGTTGAATCCATTGCTGTCTGTATCACACCAGGATAAATTTTAAGTGGGTCAAAGGTTTAATTGTAAAAATTAAACCATAAATTTAAATAGGAAATAAAAGAATATATATAGGTACGGATAAGACCTTTCTAATATGACATAAACATAGAAGTCAAAATACAAAAGACTGACAAGTCTGACTTTATGAAGAACTTTTTAAAAACCAGTGTGGCTAATACCCCCCAAAACAAAGTAAATAGACAAATGACAAACTGAGAAATATATCTGGGATAAAAGATTGATTTGCCTAGTGTATACAGAGCTCCTACAAATCAATAAAAAAGAAAAGATGGGCAAAACATAAGAATATATGAGAATATCATCATCTTCACTCACAAGGAGATCAGTGAGATTTAAAATGACATTAAAATACCATTCCCACTTATTAAGTTGACAAATATCAAAACGTTTTATAACACACCATGGGAAAACAGTATAAAATGAAATAACCTGCATAAAGGGCAGTTTCATAATATCTATCAAAGTTACAAGTGCTTTTATACCCTTTGCTTTAGCGATTCCTCCTTTAGGAATTGTCACTCACATATTCTGGTACAGGGATATGATGTATGTATTTGGTTATTAAAAATGCATCATTGGTTGTAGAAGCAACAGATTGAAAACAACTTAAATATTGATCAGTGGGGAAACAGCAAAATAAACAATGGCACATCCATATGGTAGAATAATCTGGAGCCACTGAAAAAGGAAAAGCAAAAAGAGTGATCCCTTATGTATGGATATATAATGATGGGCAAGATAATTTGCCAGGTGTAGGACATGTGTTTAATACACTGCCATTTGTACAAAAAAGAAAAATGCGTTTACGAGAATTTACATATATATGCTTAAAATACCTCTATAAACTCACTAGAACATTGATAATATTGGTTGCCTGTTGGGGAGGGGGGAGTCAGGTGGCTGGGGAACAGATGGGAAGAAAAATGTTTTAAAGTACTTTTAAAATTTTAAGCCATGTGAATATATTGTTTTCATGCTTTAATATTTGAGTAGGGTTTTATCTTTCTTTGATATTCTGGCACTTTAAAAAAATTCTGTGCTTAGGATACTCTATAATCCTAATTCTCTATGTGTGCCAATTAATATACACGGTAAGGTCTTGTTCATCCAAAATTCAACTATAGAATCACTTCACCTTTCCAGAATCTGGCTAGGATCAGGAAATAGCAAAATAAGCCATCAAGCAGGCAAAATGTATGTCCCAAAGTCCATGTACAGAATAAAACCTAGGCATTTTACTCCACGGAAGTCCATCAGACTTCCTTTAGTCTATTTATTTATTTATTGAAGGCAATTATATTAAGTTTGATAAAGTGGTTAACTCATAGAAAGTAGATACGGGAGCCTACTGATGAAAGCACTGAGCAGTGCTAGTTCACAACTGGAGAAGCATGTTGGGGGAAAAAAGCACACGGAGCCAATCCAAGGACCAAAGACAGCAAGATATGAATTCATTAGTGGGGGCACAAACCTTCTCAGAGGTTATATCCCGATGACCATGATGTCCCAACAGTGGTCTTGAGAGACCAGAATCACATTCAGGTGTGCTCATTAGGATCTGTTGAGACTGGTTTTTATCCCTAATGTTTAAATGAAATAGAAAAACTTTTGATGATAAAGAATTTAAAACTTAGGCTCCCTGGAAAATACAATGATATATTTCAGATAGGTGGTGTTTTGGAGTATATTTTTTAAAATGCTTAATTGGAGACATCATCAAAAATGGCAGAATAATTGGTCACAGATCCTTTATCTAATGAACACAGTAAAATTCCCACACAAAGCTTCAGTGAATGAAAGCATCAATATCTAAAACTGACAGTAGATATGAAAAAATGAGGCAAGAAAAATATTCTAGTATAATAAAATAATTTAATAAGAGCCCAGAAAAAATTTCTAATTTCTCTGTAATGGAATGACTTTAAAAATCATGATCAAGGGGCACCTGGGTGGCTCAGTCGTTAAGCGTCTGCCTTCGGCTCAGGTCATGATCCCGGGGTCCTGGGATCGAGCCCCGCATCGGGCTCCCTGCTCAGCAGGAAGCCTGCTTCTCGCTCTCCCACTCCCCCTGCTTGTGTTCCTGCTCTCGCTCTCTCTCTCTCTGTCAAATAAATAAATAAAAATCTTTAAAAAAAAATCATGATCAAAATATAAAGAATGGAAAATATCTATTAGCAAAGAAATGACAGGAGTCGTAGCAGTTGTTAATCTAGGACAGGTTAGAATGAGAGAGACAGTAATTTAATGATTAACTATAATAGAGTAATTAAGAATATTGTTGGCATACTCTTTGACCCAGCTATCCATTTCTAGGAATCGTTTCTCTAGTTATACTCACACAAGGGTACAGTGATACATACACGAGAATATGCATACCCCTGTGGGAAACGTACATATCCTTTGCTTTGAAAAAAAAAAAAAAACTGGAAGGAACTTTGATGCCCACTAAAAAGGGACCAATTAAACAAATTATGTATATCCACACAATGGAATATTATGTTGCCATTAAATAGGAGGGAATGCTATATATACTGATGTATAAAATTGAGTACTTTAAACTAAGTTTAAGAAGCAAGTTGCAAAACATCATTATATATTTTGCTTAAAATAATTTATATGTGTTGTTGGGGGGATGCATGCACTCGTGTGTGTTAGGATATGGATGGGAAAAGAGTTAGAAAGACATACACAAACTATTATATCAGTTGACCATGGATTTGGGGGAATGGGCAAAGTCTAGAAATTCACATTTTACTTTACATTAGCTATCTTATTTGATGTTTTAAGAATTATTTTTTAATGCTTAAAAAGAAAAATATTGTTAACCCTGAAAATCCCAGTTAATGGGATAGACTATGAAATGAAACCCGATGTAGTCAAATTATAATTGGACTAAAATGAAGTAATAAAAGTGGCTGAACTTGAGAATGGTGTATAATAATCTGCCTTGGATTTAAAGAGAATTCTTAAATCGGTGGTTTCAAATCAGCAAAAGTTATTGTAATGAATAGGGATTGTTTTGTTTGCCTAAAACTCCTCCCTCCCTTCTCTGGCACAGCACCCCCTTCTCTTGGGAAATTCTTCTTTCTCTGTTGGCTTAAAGAATATGCAATTTTCTTTTCAACTCTATGCTCCTGACCACAAATGATGGTCCTAAAGGCAAGCACCTACTCCAAACAGAGCCAACCACTTAAAGACCACCAACTCACACCAATTATAACTGATGATGTAGGTATCTCTCTTACCCTGGCAAGACCAATCACAGCCCTTTATTGGCATTTTTCACACTGGATGTGAGGAGAAAGAGAGTCATTCCTTCTTCGGTGCTGGGAATTAAGGAACATGGATCCTTGGAGCTGTCACCACCTATGTAGAGGAGGCCAGTTGGCAGAAGATCATGAAGCCAATATTAGAAAGAAGCTGTGATTAGAGATGGAGAGAAAATGATCACAGTTATACTCCTGCCCTCCTTCCTTTCTTGCAGTTACATGGAGAAACAAGTCTCCTTTTCTGACCAAGTTAGTTCAGGTTGGGTTTCTGTCCTTCACAACCAAAAATATACTGGCTAATAACAGAAAAAAGGATGGATGATTTATTTGCTTCCACCTTTCATTTCAATGGCAGTGTAATGATAATACATGAATCCAAAAAGGAACTGATAATATTCAAAAGATTACAGAGTAGGATGGCTACAACTTTTAGAACCTAAATCATAAAATCCTGCAATAGGGTAGTATTTGTAAGTTCTTAAAGAATATCTATTCCCCCAAAGACCTTCTTTTTCTTTTTTCTGGTTGAGTGATCAATCATTTGGAGAAAAAAAATAGAATGATATTTTACAGGTTCAAAGGCCAGAGAGAGATTTTTTATTATTTTTTAAAATTTTTTTAAAGATTTTATTTTTATTTGAGACAGAGAGAGAGAGAGCATGCACAAGCAAAGGAAGAGGAAGGCAGAGGGAGAAGCAGGCTCCTCGCTGAGCAAGGACCCCCATGCGGGACTCGATTCCAGGACCTGGGATCACAACCTGAGCCTAAGGCAGCCGCTTAACAGACTGAGCCACCCAGGTGTCCCCAGAGAGAGATTTTTTGGCCACATATCTCATCTCTAAGTTAATCATTTAAGTTATTTTTAGCAGCTTACTGAATGGGAAAATCATGCTGAGAAGATTTAACTGAAAACTCTGACAGCTACGAGGTGGATGTCATGATCAATATAATGCTGGACTAAAACCATATATGAAATCAAGGAAGAGAATGAACAAGACACACATTCAGACAGGAACAATGAGTGTAAAACTTTGTGTCGGAGAAAGGAGTCCAAAGTTTCTATTTTGGATGTTTAATATTAATACAGATAAAAATGTTAGTTAACCTTGTAGAATTGAGTTAAATAAAGCTATCTAACCCATTTTAGAAAAACAGTATATGTAAATTCAGTCTATGTATAAAAAGGCATAATTGTTAAAGCAAAACAGAATAACAAGTATAGGAGGGAGAAAATTCAGGAGAGTGGATTTCAGACATTCTTAATAAGATAAAATTCACCTCTCAAAAAAAAAGTCTCATTCTATATTTGAAAGCAAAACCAACTTATAGTTTAAAAATAGAAGAAAAGCTAAGGTACTACTAAATTATAGGGGAAGTATAAATGATATTCAATATAATAGAAGACAATGCATAAGTTATTAATCATAATAGTCACTACATAAGATAATGAAAAGGCACAATGAAAAAGAACACTTTAACAATTTTACATTCAATCAATGTAGCACTAAAACATATTAATGAAAACTTTGTAATGAAGGAGAATGTGGCAGTCTCCAGAACTCTCCTTGCAGACCTCCCAGTACAGTGAGAAGAGCTCCAGCTGCTGGGTTGTGGGATCTATCACTGTGGGAGGCTCTGGCACCCACGGGCTGCTCCCATGGACACACCCATTTTTGGAGACAAGGGATTCCTCTGACTGAAACTCCAGCTTGGAGACTCCTCAATGATTTTCTAAGCATCCTTAGACTATGTGACAGTCTAAAATGCTTCCACCCACTTTCTCTCCCTCGTTCCTCCACTCCAGGTCAGACTTGCATTGTACCTGATGACTCTCCCAGCCTTCTCTGGCTCCCTCCCCATATTCTCTCCCTAGCATTTCTTTAAGAAACCCTTGCATAGTTAATCTGGTCTTAGCATCTGCTTCTCTGATAACCTAGACCACCTGGAGAAAGTGACAAAATAATGCATTTGTGGTGAGAGCTGCACATTATCAGAATATGAGGTACCTCAGCCGATTCAGGTAGCAGGCATGCTAGGACTTTAACATGTCAGACATGGCAGAAGGAAGTCAGAATTCGACTTAACAATATTGTGACTTCCCAAGCTGGGGAGATCCCAGGAGAAAATGTGGATTTCTTTTTGGCAGAATTCAGCACTTTGAGAAGATTCCAGATAGGGCCTCAAATGCAGGAAGCTATTAGCCCCAGAGAGAAACCGGGGTGCATAATTGTGATTGACTCATCTTTCATCCAGTAGTGAGAGTTCTGGAAGCAGGATCAAGCTTCCCAGTCAACAGTGATGGTCAAGGTGGAGTTGAGATGCAGTACTGATGGAGATTGTGACCAGAAATGGACACAGCAGTTCTATGGCATCAGTCAATGCAGATGTCATGGTAGGAAAACAATGACCTATGAACCCCCCACTCCCTTCCAACCACCACAAATAATCATTAGGGGCAACAGCACTCATCAAAAACTCCTCATACGTATAGTACTAAGACCTTTAATGTAATTGTGCTTGGTCAGGATTACCTCAAACATAGTGGTGATTCTTAGGGGTGGGAAAGGAAGGGACTGACAACATCACCATGATAAAATGAATTAATGAAAAGAATCCAATTTTTCAGGCTATTTAAAAAATTTTGATTCCAGTATAGTTAACATACAGTGTTAAATTAGTTTCAGGTGTATAATATAGTGATTCAACACTTCTATGTATTACTCATGGCTCATAAAGATAAGCATACAGTTAATCCCCTTCACCTATTTCACCCATCCCTTCTAATAACCAACAGTTGTTCTCTATAGTTAAGAGTCTGGTTTTTGGTTGGTCTCCTTTTTTTTGGTTTGTCTCTTTTACCATATTGAGTGAAATCATATGGTATGTGTCTTTCTCTGACTGGCTTATTTTGCTTAGCATTATACTCTCTAGATCTATCCATGTTGTTGTAATAGGCAAGATTTCATTCTTTTTAATGGCTACATAATATTCCATTGGGTATATTTACCACATCTTTTTTTTTATCCAGTCATCTACTGATGGACACTTGGGCTGCTACCATAGTTTCACTATTGTAAATAATGCTGCAATTAACATAGGGATGCATATATCCTTTCGAATTTGTGTTTTCATATTCTTTGGGTAAATGCCCGGTAGTGCAATTACTTGATCATATGGTAGTTCTATTTTTAAATTTTTGAGGAATTTCCACACTATTTTCCACAGTGGCTGCACCGGTTTGCATTCCCACCAACAGTGCACTTGGGTTCCTTTTTCTTCACATTCTCGCCAACACTTGTTGTTTCTTGTGTTTTTGATTATAGCCACTATGACAGGTGTGAGATGATATCTCATTGTGGTTTTGATTTACATTTCACTGATAATGAGTGATGATGTCCATGTGTCCCTTGGCCATCTGTATGTCTTCTTGGGAGAAACATCTCTTCAGATCTTCTGCCCATTTTAATTGGATTATTTGTTTTACGGGTGTTGAGTGGTAAAAATTCCTTGTTGTAAAAATGTTGTTATGGCCCTTGTCAGAGAAATTACTGCCTGTTCTCTCTTCTAGGATTATTATGGTTTCAGATCTCACACTTAAGTATTACTCCATTTTGAGTTTATTTTTGTGGATGGTGTAAGAAAGTGGTTCAATGTCATTGTTTTACATGTAGCTGTCCAGTTTTCCAACACCATTTGTTAAAGAGACTGTCTTTTTCCCATTGCATATTCTTGCTTCCTTTGTTGAAGATTAATTGACCATATAATCATGGGTTTATTTCTGTGCTTTCGATTATGTTCCATTGATCTATGTGTCTATTTTTGATTACTGTTTTGATTACTACAGCTTTGTAGTATAATTTGAAATCTAGAATTGTAATACCTCTAGCTTTATTTTTCTTTTTCAAGATTCCTTGGACTATTCGGGTCTTTCGTGGTTCCATACAAATTTTATAATTGTTTGATCTAGTTCTGGGAAAAATGTTGTTGGTATTTTGATAGGGATTGCATTAAATCTGTAGATTACTTTGGGTAGTATGGACATTTTAACAATATTTTTTCTCCCAATTCATGAGCATGGAATATCCCTCCATTTATTTGTGTTGTCTTCAATTTCCTTCATTAAGGTTTTATAGTTTTGAGAGTATAGGTCTTTCACCTCCTTGGTTAAGTTTATTCCCAGGTATTTTATTCTTTTGCAATTGTAAATGAGATTGTTTTCTTAATTTCTCATTCTACTGCTTCATTATTAGTGTATAGAAATGTAATGATTTTCTGTACATTGGTTTTGTATCCTGCAACCTTACTGAATTCATTTATTGGTTCTAGTAGTTTTTCACTGGAGTCTTTAGGGTTTTCTGTATACATCACATTATCTGCAAATAGTGAAAGTTTTACTTCCTTTTTACCAATCTGGATGCATTTTATTCCTTTTTCTTCTCTGATTGCTGTGGATAGAACTTGCAGTTCTATGTTGAATAAAAGTGGTGAGAGGGACATCTCTCTTGTTCCTTATCACAGGGGAAAAGCTCTTAGTTTTTTACCATTGAATGTGATGTTAGCTTTGGGTTTTCATATATGGCCATTATTATGTTGAAGTATGTTCCCTCTAAACCTACTTTGTCGAAGGTTTTTATCATGAATGGATGTTGTACTTTGTCACATGCCTTTTCTGCATGTATTGAAAGATCATATGGTTTTTATCCTTTCTCTTATTGATATATCACATTGATTGATTTGCAAATACTGAACCATTCTTGCATCCTGGAAATAAATCCCACTTGATCATGGTGAATAATTTTTTTAATGTATTGTTGGATTCAGTTTGCTAATATTTTTTTGAAGATTTTGCATCAGAGATAATTGGCCTGCACTTCTCTGTTTTTGGTAGTGTCTTTATCTGATTTTGGTATCAGGGTAATGCTGGCCTCATAGAATGTATTTGGAAGTTTTCCTTCCTCTTCTACTTTTTGGAATAGTTTGAGAAGAATAGGTGTTAACTCTTCTTTAAATGTTTGGTAGAATTCCCCTGTGAAGCCATCTGGTTCTAGACTTTGGTTTGTTGGGAGTTTTTTGATTACTTATTCAATTCCATTGCTGGTAGTTGGTCTGTTCAAATTTTCTATTTCTTCCTGATTCAGTTTTGGGAAGTTATATGCTTCTAAGAATTCACCCATTTCTTCTAGGTTGTCCAGTTTGTTGGCATGTAATTTTTCATAATATTCTCCTACAATCCCTGTGTTGGTTGTCTTTCTCTTCTTTCATTTCTGATTTTGTTTATTTGAGTCCTTTCTCTCTCTCTCTCTCTCTTTTGATGAGTTTGGCTAAAGATTTATCAATTTTCTTGATCATTTCAAAGAACCAGCTCCTGATTTCATTGATCTGTTCTGTTGGGTTATTTTTTTTAAAGATTTTATTTATTTATTTGACAGAGAGAGACACAGTGAGAGAGGGAACACAAGCAGGGGGAGTGGGAGAGGGAGAAGCAGGCTTCCTGCATAGCAGGGAGCTCGATGCGGGGCTCGATCCAGGACCCTAGGATCATGACCTGAGCTGAAGGCAGACACTTAACGACTGAGCCACCCAGGTGTCCCCTGTTGGGTTATTTTGTTTTTGTTTTTGTTTGTTTGTTTTTAGTTTCTATTTCATTTATTTCTGCTCTAATCTTTATTATTTCCTTACTTCTATTGGTTTGGGGTTTTGTTTGTTCCTACCTCCTTTAGGCGTAAGGTTAAGTTGTTTATTTGAGATTTTTCTTGTTTCTTTTTTTTTTTTTAAGATTTTATTTATTTATTTTGACAGAGAGAGAGAGACAGCAAGAGAGGGAACACAAGCAGGGGGAGTGGGAGAGGGAGAAGCAGGCTTCCGGATGAGCAGGGAGCCTGATGCGGGGCTCGATCCCAGGACCCTGGGATCATGACCTGAGCCGAAGGCAGATGCTCAACGACTGAGCCACCCAGGCGCCCCGAGATTTTTCTTGTTTCTTGAGGCAGGCCTATATTGTTAAAAAACTTCCCTCTTAGAACAGCTTTTGCTGCATCCCAAAGATTTGGAACTGTTATGTTTTTATTTTCATTTGTCTCCATGTATTTTTTTCTTTCCTCTTTGATTTCTTCGTTGACCCATTCATTGTTTAATAGCATGTTATTTAAACTCCATGTATTTGTGGTCTTTCCAGACTTGTTTTTTTGTGGTTGATTTCTAGTTTCATAGCATTGTGGTTGGAAAAGACGCATGGTATGACTTAGTCTTTTTAAATTTGTTGAGACTTCTTTTGTTGTCTAACGTGATCTATTCTGGAGAATGTTCCATGTGCACTTGAACATAATATGTTCTGAAAATAGAATGTTCTGAATATATCTGTTAGCTCCATTTGGTCCAATGTGTCATTCAAAGCCACTGTTTCTGATTGGCTGATCTATCCATTGATGTAAGTGGTGTATTAAAGTCCCCTACTATTATTATATTACTATTGATTACTTTATGTTTGTTATTAATTGCTTTATGTATTTGGATGCTCCCGTGTTAGGAGCATTAATATTTACAATTGTTGTATCTTCTTGTTGGATTGTTCTATTTATGATTATATAGTGTCCTTCTTTATCTCTCTTTATAGTTTTGTTTCAAAGTCTATTTTGTCTGATAAAAGTATTGCTACCCCAGCTTTCTTTTCACTTCCATTTGCATGATAAATGTTTCTCTATTCCTTTACTTTCAATGTGCATGTGTCTTTAGGTCTGAAATGAGTCTCTTGTATGCAGCATATAGATGGGTCTTATTATATTATCCATTCTGTCACCCTATATCTTTCGATTGCAGCATATAGTCCATTTACATTCAAAGCAATTACTGATGGGTATGTACTTACTGCCATTTTGTTCCTTGTGTTTTGGTGGTTTTTTGTTGTTTATCTCTGTTCTTTTCTTTCCTTGCTCTTTTCTCTCAAGATTAGTTGGCTTTCTTTCATGATATATTTGGATTCCTTTCTCTTTATTTTTTGTATTTACAGGTTTTTGATTTGTGGTTACTATTAGGTTTGTATATAACACCTTCTGCATATGACAGTCTATATTAGTTTGATGGTCACTTAAGTTTGAACCCATTCTTTACTCCTCTCCCCTCAGTGTTTTAGGTATATCATGTTATACTTTTCATCCTTTTATTTTGTGAGTCCCCTGCCTGATTTTTACAGATCTAATTATTTTTACTGCTTTTGGGCTTCCTACTTTTCTTCCTTTTACTTTTGGTCTTTCCTTTCCACTCAAGGAGTCCTCTTTAACATTTCTTGTTAAAAGACTGGTTTAGTGGTCACGAATTCCTTTAATTTTCCTTTGTCTGGGAAATTCTTTATCTCTGCTTCTATTCTGAATGACAGTCTTGCTGGATAGAGTATTCTTGGGTATAGATTTTTTTCCTTTTAGTGCTTTGAATATAGCATGCCACTTTCTTTGGGCCTGCAAAGTTTCTGCTGAAAAATCAGCTGATAGACTCACGGGGTTTCCCTTGTATGTAACTGTTTTTCTTTTCTCTTGCTGCTTTAAAATCCTTTCTTTATCACTACTTTTTGCCATTTTAATTACTATGTGTCTTGGTGTGGACCTCCTTGGGTTGATTTTGTTGGAGGCTTTCTGTGTCTCCTGGATCTGAATTTCTTGTTTCCTTCCCCAGATTTGGGAAGTTTTCAGGTATTACTTCTTCAAATAAATTTTCTGACCCCTGTTCTCTTTCTTCTCCTTCTGAGATCCCTATGATGTGAATGTTATTGTGCTTTATGGTTTTGTTGAGTTCCCTAAGTCTATTCTTATTTTGCATAATTTTTTTTCTCTCACCTGCTCAGATTGATTATTTTCCATTACCCTGTCCTCCAGGTTACTGATTCGTTCTTCTGCTTCCTATAATCTACTATTTATTCCATTTAGAGTATACTTAATTTCACTTGTTATGGTCTTCATCTCTGATTTTTTTTTCTCTTTGTTGAGGGTCTCACTGATGTCCTCCACTCTTTCCTTGAGTCCAGTGAATATCTTTCTGACCATTACTTTAAATTCTCTATCAGGCATATTACTTATCTCCATTTCACTTAGGTCTCTTGCTGTGATTTTTTCCTGTTCTTTCATTTGGGACATAGTCTTCTGTTTCCTCATTTTTTTTTCTAGTTCTCCATGTCTGTTCCTCTGTGTTAGGAAAATCAGTTACAATTCCTGCTTTTGAATGTAGTGGCCTTATGAAGAAGAGGTCCTGTAGTGTCCTGCAGTGCAATGTCCTCTGTTCTGTGGAACTTGGTGCTTCAGGGTGTCTCCAGGTGTTGTATGTGCCCTGCTATTGCGGCTGAGCCACTTTTTACTTCAGTCCAGTCATCTGCAGTGGCTTTCTTTGCCTGTTATGGACGGTGTTTGGTCCGTTTGGTGTTAGTTGGTCAGTCTGGGGCTGCCTTGGGCTTTATTCAGGCAATTTTAACAAATTGTTGGGAAATTTCATGAGAGAAATAAAAAAACATACTGTGTATAGTGGTCACCAAAAAAAAACACAAATAGGCTATAAAGGTATTTTAAAAAATACCAACCACCAACCTAATAGAATTCTCCCAACACATTCTCTAATCATAACACATTTAAAGAAGAAATAATGAAAATATAATAAATTGCTTAATTTCTTGGGATATTAAAAATACTTTTTTAGGGGCACCTGGGTGGCTCAGTCAATTAAGTGTCTGCCTTCAGCTCAGGTCAAGATCCCGGGCTCCTGGGATCGAGTCCTGAGTTAGGCTCCCTGCTCAGCAGGGAGTCTGCTTCTCCCCCTCCCTCTTCCTCTGCCCCCCCCCCACTTGTACTCTCTCTGTCTCAAATAAATAAATAAAATCTTTTTTAAAAATACTTTTTTATAAGTAAACATTGGCTTAGGAATAAAATTAAGAATGCAATAAAAATCTATTTTAAAGTAATAATAAACACAAGTCTGCATAGCAAAATGTGTTGAGATGTGGCCAAGACAGTGTTTAGAAGAAAATGTACTCATTTAAAGGTCTTTAATAAGAAGAAATAAAAAAGGAGATATTAATGAAAAAACTATTATACTGTAAAATTCTAGAACAAGACAAAGTATTAATCTAAAGCAAAATAGGAAAACAATATAAAAGAATAAATTAATAACATGGAAAATAACTGGTCTAAATCATACATAAAATTAAGAGCTGGTTATTGAAGAGAAGAAAATTGATAAACCTCTGATAAATATAATTTAATAGATGTAGAACAATTCTAGTACATAAGGAGATCTGAATGGATACCCATACATCTCCCATACATCTCTTGGATATCTGCAACATTTATCAATGAAAAAACAACAAAGTACAGACACACACACACACCTTAACATTCCCCAAATCAGTCTTTTTCCTGGCTTCTTCTCTTTCTGTCCATCAAATGTTGGAAAGGCCTATGTTCTGATCTCTTAGATTCATCCCTACATGATCTCCTCTTGTCCCTTGGCTTTAAAGATAATCTACTTAAATTCAAACGTCCAATTTGTTATGTCTATCTTTGACATTTCTGTTGATCTTTAGATGTTTATATTTAATTTCTTACTCAACACCTCTACTTCAATGTCTAAAAAGCATCCTTCAATTTAAATACCTAAAGCAGAGTTCTCTACATGTACCCACTCATCCTCACTCAATTTTCTTTCCCTTAGGAAATGGCATCAGAATTCATAGAGCTCTACAGGTATCAAATCTAGGTATTATGCTTGCTACGTCTCTCTCATCTCATCTCATCTCATCTCACATGGAATCCATCAACTGGTTCTATTGGCACTATCTTTGAATATATCTAGAATTCTACTGCTTCTTACCACCTCCATTGCTATTGCTTTAACTCATATGTTCATTTCTTGCCTGGATTTTGCAATGATTCCAATAGCCTCCTAACCAGCCTTTCTGCTTTTTTCAACACCACCTCCCCAGGTGATTGGCTAATACTTTAAAAATTGTCCAGTGACTTCCCATCACACATAAAGGAAAGTTCAGTCTTACTTCACATCACTTGGCTGACTCCTTCACTCCTTTGACACAAATACCAGATCACATTATCAAAAATGGTGCTGCATTACCACTGCCCTCCATCTCTCCCCTCTCCCCCCATTTCTGCTTTATTTTTTCTCACCACCTAAAATTGCAGTATTCATTTGTATACTTGTTTTGTCTGTCTATCTCTCCTTCTGGATGCCAGAACACTTCATATACCCTGTCCTGTCCCACCTCTATTACTTTTTTCTTTTTTTAGATCTACTCAGAAACTGAAAAAATATCTAAGCAAGAAGGTGAAGTGGATCGAGGCCTGGAGAAGATGGTGCATTCTTGGAGGCTGTGGAAGCTCCCATGTGTCATGCATGGTCAGAAGCAGGTACAATGAGCACGGTAGTTTCAACACATGCTGGGAATTAGAGTTTTCACACAAAATGGAGAAGCTATGACCTCAATAGATAACAGCTGTACTGATTAATGCCTACTAGAAACATAGAAAAGGTTTAAGAGTACTACCTGCCATCTATAAATAGGAGAATGGGAGTTGAAGTGAGCTTCACTCAGACTATCTTTCTAATCCTGGGGTGGAGCCAGAATGGATTCTTTATTTTTCAAGTGAGTTTCAATATATAAACAAAGCATGCTAGCTTTCATCCACCTCTCAGGGGAGAATCTTAAATTAAAGAAAGAATTAAAGAGTTATCTTATGGCTTCTCCAGGTACAGTGAGCATGGAATTCCTGCGAGAGAAGTTGGGCAGTCTCTTGACAGTCTTTGAGCCCTCAAGGGAATTTGCTGCCCCCAGGTTCATTTGGGGGAGGAATAGCACTCAGTAAGCTCAGGAGTAGTAGCCTGGACAAGGGTGCTTGTCCTGTAGTTTCAGACATTCACAATTAGTCAGCCTCCGGATCATCTCTTTTTTTGGAGAACCACAAGTGTGATTCTGATCCTTCTTAAGAGTGGTTAGGCATTCCAGGATCAAATAACCCACCAGTCTTTTAAACATAGATAGTACAAATCCAATAACATCCTTACATTTCAAACATAACATTGGCATCAAAACTCAAGCTGCTGTACTAAAATCAAGTGACATCTGCCAGTTCTATATTTATGGACCACAGGTAATAGAAAATGTACAAGACAATCTGGAAAGCACTGTAAAAAAAAAATCATTTCAAAATAGGATTTCCTTGGGAAACTCCAGCCCTCAAAAGAGAATTGTCCTGGAGAGAATTGCCCTTACCAAGATAGCTACACAAGTAGATCTAGAGCAGGGATAGAGGGAAAATACACATTTTTCTTAAATCTGGAAATTTCATCTTGTTTATGAAGAGAAAACAACTGGGGACTAGACTTCAGAGAATCTGATTTTAGGAACCAAATGATGGGATGAGGACATAGTTTCTCTCTCTCCATTGTTAACTCCATCTCCTGAATATAAGCTCTACTTCCAAACAGGCTTCCAGCAGATCTGGGGCTAAATCTTTCTCCTTTATACTAGTCAAACCTGGATTGGGGTGGGGGTGGGAGCTTCTCTTCTCCTAACACACAGGAGTCTTGGACTTTTTTAAAACCAGACCAATGTAGATCATGTGCCCACTCTTGAACCAATCACTGTGGCCAGGAGGATGCCAGGCACTGATTGATTATAACTGAGCTAATTGCATTGGTGAGGCAGGGGAGGGTGGGGGTGTGAAATGACTCTGATTGCCTTAGGTCACATGGGGCCTGCCCCAAGTATGGTGGTGGAGTCAATCCACCTAAACCACATTTCCAATGGGGTTTGAGTGGAAATGGCTATTGGGGAGTTCATTGGAGTTATTACTCGGTCCTGGATTTCAAATGATTTTTGTTTTCTTTTTTGTGTTTTTGTTTGTTTGTTTTTTTGTTTTGATTTTCAAATTTGCTATAAAGGAACGTGTTTTTTATAATAAAAAAGAAAATGGAGTGCAAAATAAAATAAAACTAGAAGCAAAAAGAACATATAGCAATGGAAAAATGTTAAAACTAATTTTAAAATGTTAGGCACAGTTAATACAATAAAAAAGATAAGTGAAATTTATGACTTTTTAATAAAAATACAATATTCAACATTGGATCAAGAAATAGAAAATCACAAGAACTGAGGGGGGAAATGGGTAAGTTATCAAAGAGGCATACTTCTTTCCTCTACCTACCCTATTCATCAGAATTTTAAATGTCTCTCTTTTTTTTTAAGACTTTATTTACTTTAGAGAGAGAGAGCAAGAGTGTGTGTGTGCGAGTGGGGGAAAGGGCAGAGGTACAGGGAGAGAGAGGCTCCCAAGCGGGCTTGTGCTGAGCAGGAGCCCAGGCGGGGCTCAATCTTATGACCTGAGATCATGACCACAGGGGACACCAAGAGTCAGAAGCTTAACTAACTGAACCTAGGGTGCCTGGGTGGCTCAGTCCGTTAAGCATCTGGCTCTTGATTTCGACTCAGGTCATGGTCTCAGGGTCATGAGATTGAGCCCTTCCTGGTCTCTGTGCTCAGCAGGAGCCTAGCCTGCTTGGGATTCCCTCTCTCCCTCTGCTCCCCCTACCTCTAAAAAAAAAAAAAAATGAAATGTTTCTTTAAATTTTCAAAAAGTAAATGATCTCTTGTTTGCAAAATATGACATTATACTTATGGTGGATATTTGTCATGTTTGTGGCTGACAAAGATCTTTTCAACACCTTTCTAGAGTTGGGGAATTTCCCATTTTATAAATCCCCCTTCTCCAGGCTAGAAGCCAGGAGGTGCTCTCCCAGACTCTCCTGTAGTTAGGCACAGGCTATGATCTAGGTTTTACCAATCAGAGACACCTGCACCAGACATCACTTGCAAAATGAAAAATAGTAGAAATAGTGTGGATCAACCTGGGGCAAATGTAGTGCCAGAGCTTCTGTTGTCTGTTTGCCAGCATCGCCAATAGGAGCCACAGGGTCTGCACAGCGGTGGTTGCAGGAGAGGTACGTTGGCCAGAGCATGGTGTGGTTCTGTTTTGTTTTGTTTTGTTTCTGCATTGCCTTTGATTCTGTCTCTCTGCCCATCCCATTGAAATTTGTGAAATTCCAAATATCATTGAATAGATTTCTTACTGAGTAAATTATACAGAATAGATTCTGTTGCTTGCAATAAAGAATTAGACTAATACATTAACCAGTTCATTCTATGGGACAATTATAGAACCTATCTTGTAACTTAACAATCATTTTTAAATTATTTTTTTAATTTTGAGATACTTGAAGGTTCACAGGCAGTTGTAAGGAATAATATGAGAGACCCATGTGCCCTTTACTCAGTTTCCCCCAATGGTAACATCTTATAAAACTGTAGTACAATTTCACAACCAGGATATTTTTTTGTAATATTTATTTATTTAAGTGATCTCTACACCCAACATGGGGCTCAAACTCATGACCTCAAGATCAAGAGTGACACTCTTCCAACTGAGCCAGCCAGGTGCCCCACAACCAAGATATTGACATTAATATGGCATTGATACAATTAACATCCGGAACATTTCCACCACAAGAATCCTTCATGTTTCCCTTTTATAACCATGCCAACTTCCATCCTATTTCTACCCCTGCTTATCCCCTGGCAACCACTAATTTGTTCTCCATTTCTATAATTTTGGCATGTAAACTTTGTTATATAAATGGAATCATTAAGTATGTAATCTTTTGGGATTGGCTTTTTTTCACGCAGCATATGATTCATCCAGGTTGTCACATGTATTGTTACTTTGTTTCTTTTTATTGCTGAGTAATATTCCATGGTATGGGTTACCATGGTTTAACTATCCACCCACTGAAGGATATCTGAGTTGTTTCCAGTTTGTTTATTATGAGTAAAGCTGCTGCAGATATTTGTGTACGGTTTTATGTGAACATAACTCTTTATTTCTTTGGGTTACATGCTCAGGAGTACAGCTGATGGATAATACAGTAGTAGCTTATTTAGTTTTTAAGAAACTGCCAAATAGTTTTCCAGAATGGTTGTACCATTTTACATTCCCACAAACAAGGTACGAGTGATCCAGTTTCTCTGCGTACTCCCTAGCACTTGGTTGCCAATATTTATTTTACGCATTCTGATACATAGTAGTGATATCTCATTAAAGTTTTAATTTGCATTTGTTTAATGGCTAATGATGTTGAACATTTTTCAGTGTGCTTATTTGCCAGCTATATATCCATTTTAGAAATACCTCTTAACGTCTACCCCCATATTCTAATTGGATTGTTTGTCTTTTTAATATGGAGTTTTGAGAGGTTTTTAAAAATATATGTTTTAGATACTAGTCCTTTGTTGGATATATAGTATGCAAATATATTTTTTTCCAGTGTGTAGTCTGTCTTTTCATTCTCTTAACATGGCTTGTTGCACATGAAAAATTTTAATTTTGATGAAATCCAATTTGTTAATTCTTTCTTTTAATGATTTTGCTTTTGGTCCAAAGTCCTGAGAACAAGGAGCACCAATGTCCAAGGGCATGAGAAGATGGATGTCCCAGCTCAAGCAAAGGCAGCAAATTTGTTCTTCCCCTATCTTTTTGTTCTATTTGGGCATGTGGCAGATTGCATGATGTCCACCCATCCTTGGTAAGGGTGATCTTCCCCAGCCCTCCCCACAAGCTTCATTGAGATATAATTGACATACAACATGGTGTAAGTTTAAGGTATGTAATGTGATGATTTGCTACACATATATAAAGAAGGGAGTGGTGGCATGGAAAAATACTACAAAATAAAGGACAAAGATCTTCCTTTTGAGACGCTGTTGACACGTACACATTTCAAACTTCAGTTTCTGGGGCATTACATTACCCTCAAGCTTTTGCCATGTTCAACACCAACCCAACTATTATCTTTTAAATATATATGTATATTTTATTAATCTGATAACCTAATTCAATAGGCATTATGTATTCTAGTCTTGTATCTATAAAAGAGAAAGTATATATGGAAATTAAAATATTAAAAGCAGTCCATCTAGACTTGTCACTAAAATTGTTTCAAAAACCATACATTTTTCTTTCCCAAGGGTGATCCCTAACTCTCAATATGGCTCCCTTTGAAAAAGCAATTAGAATGTCCTCAACCCTGACCCAGTGATCTGTTTCTTCCTCCTCTGGTCAGCCTGCCCAGCATTGCCTGTGACATCAAGGCTTACTCGGGTTCACTTGGATGGGATTTAGTGCTCCTTAGGAAGAACTTTCTTAGTTGTTATCACTGAAATCAAGTGATCTGAGAGGTAAATTGTCACTGATGTACATACCTGAGAGTGCTATGATATGTAGGTAAATGTCCCATCCTTAATTTTGATGCTTTTAGCACTGTCGATGAGAGCTGGTTATGGACAACAATAAAGACATGATCTTCAAAAGGCGAAATGGATGTTTGAGAGTCTGGAGAATAACAGCCCCCAAGGCAGTCATAACAAGATCAAGCCATGAAGAATAGGTGGAAGAGTTTAGACAGAAGAAGATTCTGTTGAGGAAGAACCTTCCCAAAATAGAAACTCAATGACTGAGGGCTTCAATAGTGAAGGTTTTGCTTCAGTCCCGGCTCTGCTGATTGTTGATTTCATAACTTGGGGCAAGTGTACTGTACTTCCATGTATCCCAGTCTTCTCATCTGTAGAATGGGGAAAATAGCTCTCATCTCCCTCATAGAATTGAAGACTGAATGGAAAACATGTACGGGAGCAAAGCATTTATTGGAGTCCCTGGCACATAGGCAGTGCTCAGTAAAAAGTAGATACTATTGTTATTATTATTATTATTTGGTATTACTATGGTATCAAACAAAAGATCCTGGAATTCGAATAGACCGCACCGAACACCGAGAGCTACCAGGAGGCGGTGTCTGCCAAGATGTGCCTGCTCCGAGAGCCTGTGGTTGCTAGCCTTGCTAGCCGGGGCTCTCTGGATGCCTATAGCTAGTTGTGCGGCTGCACTGGAGGTGTGTGGGGTGCCGGGGCCTGGCGGTGGTGGTGGTGGTGATGACTCACTACACAGTAGGACGTGGGAGATAAGGGGGTTATGCTCCTGAGGCAGCTCCCAGAACAGAGGCGACTTTGCCTCCAGGAGGCAGCAGGGTGGGGAGGGGCGGGCTGGCAACCCTGTTGCCATATCTCCATGGTTGGCTCAGCTTCTCTAGGAGAGACACTAAGCCCAGGCCACAGTGGCTGTTCACAGGGCTCATGGAACACAGCACACCTGTGTCTCAACCATCTCTTATCTAATCTGATTGTCCCTACTACCATTTTCCTAGAGAAACATCAGCCCAGAGGGCTTGACTGGGTAGGAAAGGCATGGGGAGGGGAATAGGTGTGAGGGAAGCTAGAAGTTCAGGGTTGATTACCTGGGGAAGGGGAGATCAAAGAGAAGGTACAATTGATTTGCATCCAAACAGACCGAAAACCTCTAAAATCCCAAGTCATCATTTTGGTCTCAAGATGATGCCTACAGCAGCCCTTAACCACAATTCCACTTTCTACCACCAGCATCGCCACTTTCTTGGTCATCCAAAAAAAAATTATGAAGCCCATCTGTGACTGTTACACTCACTCCCTCTTCCCCGACTCCATCAGCTTCCATGACTTTATTCCCTCCCATAAAGTTTTTCTGTCCATGTATTTACATCCCCTCTACTGTCAACCTGGGCCAAGCCTTCACTTCATTATTCCTGTACCACCCAAGTACCAGTGCGTCTCTCATCTTATCAATCCAGATCCCCAGTACCACCCCAGCTTTACATGGCTACTATTTTCATCACATTAAACTCTTCCTCAGAAGACTTCAATCTCTCCTTTTGTGATGCCCAAAGCCCTGACTTTTCTTCATGACTTTCCTGATACTCTATAATATGGCCTCCATAGGCATGTTAACAAGCTTTGTTCTAGTTCACTAACCATCCACCTCCATCCCAACAAATGCACCATAGCGCAGCACTGATGTGGGCAGGAACTACTGCTGAGGTACCATTAGTGCCACCATCCTGTTTTGCCTGGGATGGGAAAACAAGGGACAGAGGTGAAATACCTTCTCTCAGAAATGTGCTCACTGCGACTGCAGGGGAGACCTCATTATGATGTGGGAAAGAGAGTTTCTGGCTTGGGATGCAATTAATTCCTACAAATCTTTATAAAGCAACTTAGGTCAATAGGAAGGAAAAAGGGACACCATCCCTGCCACTAAAGATTTGCAATCACTAGGGAGATGAAGATGCATCTGTGTGGAAGAGAACACAGAATGAAAGACTCAGTAATGCCTCATTCTTCCTAGAAGGTATGAGACCCTGTAAGGTGGGCAAGGCAAATATTAGACTCATTTTCTAGATTATAAAACTTCCTCAACTGCTTGAGAACTTAAGTGGCTTGTGTATTGTCACAGGGCTAATAATTAGCAGATCAGGGTCTCCTGGCTGTGCACTGCTTTGCCTGCAAACAGTAGAGTTATGACATACCCTGAGAGCCATCAAGCATTCCCAGGAGCTGTGAGAGCTCCTGGCTAAGGTGGCATTTACCTGAGAATTGAAGGACCCGGGAGATTTCAATCATAGGAAAAAGGAGTAGAGAAAGAATATTCCAGAAATAAAGAAACTCCTTGAGCAAAGGCACAGAGCAGGACAAGAGGAGCCACCCAAGAGCAAGATTGCTTGAGGAGTGAAGACTCCCTCCCTTCTCCTCCCCTGAGAAGCTGAGATAAACGAGGAGGAGAGGTCTGGGTGTCTCCAGACTGATAAACAGACTCCACCCAGAGGCCAATAGCATGGGTATGGGGACAGGAGCGTCATGTGGCAGAAGTGCCCCTTCTCCAGGACAAATGAACTGGGGTTGGGGTAGGAGGGAGGCCATTTCCTGAACCCCTGTTTTCATACTCAACACCTAGGGCAGAACCAGGAAGCTTCTGGAAGCCAGGGAGGACTGACAGACGGCAAGTCCCCTGGAGAAAACTGTTCCCTTCTGGGGTCAGATGGCTAGGGTGGGGGTGGATGGCCCTGTGTGCGAGTGCTGTGCCCCCCCAGTAGAGAGGGGGGAATGTGAGGCTTGGAGAGCAGAAATGGGAAAGGAGAGGGAGGTATCCGGAGAGGGAGGAAAATAGGGGCGAATCCAGGGGAGGGGCCCGTTCTGAAGCCCGTCTGGGAACACTGCCCTGGATGATAGCGCTTGTGTGACAGGAAGCGTCAAAACGACCTGATATAACTCTTTAATGCACCCCCTTCCTGAACCAGCTTCTCTCCCCTCCCTCCTCCTCAGTTCAGGAGGGTGGAGACCAGAGTGAGGAAGAACCCGGGCCGGGGGAATGAGCCGGGCAGGTGGAATGAGACCTCCCTGGAACCAGGAGGTAAGTGCCGTCCTTGATGCTTGTGGGGCAGATGGATGACGTCCCTTCCAGCTCTAACATCCCACAAACTCTCACCCCTCACAGCCCACTTGGTCCTTGCCCATAACAGGCGGCGTTTCTTGTTTGCACATCTCTCACGGGGCCAAATAGGGCTGGGTTTGGGGAGAATGAGGAGAACTATCTCTCTACAAAGGGGCCCTGGCACTAACTTTTTCTTTCTCTCTCCTCTCCCCTTTCTCTTCCTCACCCCTCTCTCCCCATCCCCTCCATCTTGTGGTTTTCACTTCCTGGTTCCCTGCACAGAGATCTCCAGAAGAAAGGCTGCCCACTGCCATTGAACCTGGCAGACAGTGGTCCATGGTCAGGCGGGTGCTAACGGCTGGCCTGCTTTTCAGTGTGCTCCTTGGTTTCTCTGTGCTTTTGGTCTACATCTTCCGGAGCTGTGGCCCTAGTAAGCAAGATCCTGGAATCCCCCAACCTAGTCAGCCCTTCCTCATTAGGGGCAGCATCTGCCTGCCCATCATCCTGAGGCTTTGTGCTCACGGACATATTCACCACTCGTCCTGCCTGACCCTCACCTCCCTCCCTACTTCCACACTTCTTCCTCCCCATCCTGCTCCTGGTCCTGTCCTTCTCACAGGGTCCCTCTCCCCTTTCTTCACCAGGCCTTCCTTTGCCTAGCCCCTTGGGGGAGCCCTGTCCCTTTCTCTCTCCCTCTCTCCCTCTCTCCCTCTCCCAGTTCTGAGCTTTTCCCCACAGGCCCCTGTAAGACTCCTGTGTGTTGGGATCTCCTGGCTCGTTACCTGGCCTCTGGAAACACCAGTGTGGCCCCCTGCACCGATTTCTTCAGTTTTGCCTGCGGACAGGCCAAAGGGACCGATTATTCTTTCCAGGCTCTTGCCGAGGAGAACAAGAGCCGACTTCGGAGAATCCTGGGTGAGGCACTCTGGGCAAGTGGGTGGCTCTGAGCCTAGAACTATCTTGCTGTCCCAAACCTGTGTGCTTGTGGGACAGCTGGTTTGCTTCTCCGTCACCGCAGCTTGCACCTCAGTACCTCCCCCCTTCTCTTCTGGTCCCTCTCGTCATCTTTCCTTTCCTGCTTGCCCGGGACCATGAGTTCTCTTCAAGCTCTCCCCTTCTTTGTTATGCCCCTAAATGTTCTTTTTCTCTCCCGTGCCTGGGACCTTCCCCACCCATGTCCCCTCAACACCTGCTGCACATAAGCTCATGTGTCCATCACTCGCAGCCTCCAGCCCCCCACTCTGCTTGTCTTCTAGCGCCCCACCAGTGGTCAGTGTCATCCTCTCCTTCCCGGCAGCTCCCGGCCCCCTCTCACCATTATCTCCCGTTCTCCATGGAAACCTTGGACCTTGGTGTGAAAGCTCGACTGGACAAACGGGGATACTGGGGCTGGCTGGTTGGGATGACGTGGCCAGTGGGGTGAGAAGTTGGGGGGGGGTATCTGGCTGTGTGCCAGGGAATGGATCCAGACAGGAGCAGAGGGTGTTCTGGCAGAGGAGAAGGCCCACCTAAAGCCCCGGGGGTACAGAAGAGGCTATGCGTGGAGAAGACAAAAGAACTGACAGGAGAAGTCTGGGGGAGGAGCTGCGGCTGTCTAGGAGGTTGGAAGTGGGTCCCAGGAAGTCGGAGGATGGTGGTGAGGATGGGGGAATAAGATGGGGTACGATAGGCATGCATTTCCAGTGTCAGGAAGCCGAGGGAGCTGAGGGAGCGTGTCGCGGTATCCGCTGGAATTTGGGACACATGAATGTATCCCTCTGCCCTCCTATGGATGGAGAAAGAATGGAGGCAGGCCTTCCCTTGGTAGTGGGGCCATGCTTCCAGTTAAGGCCCAGAGATGAAAATGTATGCTCAGGACGAATGCTGTTGCCCATGAGAGAGTGAAGGGTGTAGGGGGCCGAGGGACAGGTGGTGGGTATTACAGGGTGGCTGATTCCAGAACATTCGCCTTCAGGTTATTGCCATGTGTTTGCTTGTTTCCTGGGGTCCCGAGAGAGGGTCTGGACCCTGTTTCTTCTCCTTGCTAAGCCTTTCCGGATGAGTTTTCCTCCCTCCAATCCCTCAATGTTCTCTGGTTTCCCCAATTTTTCTGATCTCTTCACTCACCTCCTCCCTGCCTTCCCTTTGTACCCTTTCTCCTGTACCCAGAGGTGCTGCTAGGTGTTCTCGTCTCTTCCTTCTTTCCCATGTCTTTTCCTCCCTGATTCTCTTTCGTGTCCCCTTTGTTTTTCTCAGTCTTGCCCGCACTCCCTCTCCCTACACTTGTTCTCGCGTCGAGCTGATCAGCCCTCCCATCATCCCACCTGTCTGCATCGCTGTGTTCCTCCCCTTCCTTCCATTTCCCTGGGGGGTCCTCCCTTTCTCACCCACCTTCTCTGTTCAGCTCTCTACTCCTCTAATTTTCTCATGCTTCCTCTCTAGAAGCCCCAGGTTCCTGGCACCTGGGCTCTGGGGAGGAGAAAGCCTTCCAGTTCTACAGCTCCTGCATGGACACAGATGCCATTGAGGCTGCTGGGGCTGCCCCCCTCAGACAAGTCATTGAGGAGGTGAGACCGGGGCCGGGTCTAGATACATAATGCATTTCTAGACACATAACACGTAGGATCAATGTGTGCTCAGTGCTGCCCCCCCTTTTATTCTAGAAAGGGGGGAGGGTGTCTCTTTCCTAGGGATCTCCAAGTTCCAGGAGGGAGATGGAAATGGCAGTACCCTCTGGAAGCATGAGGACTCTGGGTGCGGTAGAGAAAGAAGGATAGAAGTGGGGCCTGGAGGGCTCCAAGCACTGAGAGTAGCCGTCAGGCAGTAGCAGCTGTCTGAGGAAGGGGGTGGGGGCAGGTCTCCCAGGCCATCCCCCTATGCTGAGTCTTGTCTCTCTGCTTCCCAGCTCGGAGGCTGGCGAATCTCCGGTAATTGGACTTCCTTAGACTTTAACCGAACTCTGAGACTTCTGATGAGTCAGTATGGTTATTTTCCATTCTTCAGAGCCTATCTGCAACCTCGTCCAACCCCTCCATACACGCCAGTCATCCAGGTGAGGGATGCACTGGCAAAAATGCAGTAAGACCTGGGCCTGCCTCGTATTCTAGCCTAGCATCTCCTATGGAAGGTTGGGGGCTGGAGAGAGAGGACAAATGTGCAATGTGGGAAATATCCCTATCTTGAGGGAAAATTACTGATGTGACAGCCAGGGACACTAGGTGAAAATTAGGGAAAGAAGCAGTAGGGCCAGTCCAGAGAAGACAGACGTAGTTTCTCTCTTCCTTACTGTTTATCTGGATTATCCCTACTGCCTCTTAATTAGCCCTCTTATCTCCAGTATTGCTCTCCTCTTATCTACTCTTCATTTTTGCTAGAGGGACCTTTCTAAACCAAGAGCTAATTATGCTATTGGCTCTGTTTAAATGCCTCCAGTGCCTTACCAGGTCATCACGATCTAGTTCTTAATCCTTAGCAAAGCATTGCAAGTCCTTTTGTGATCTGACCCTTACACACTTCTCCAGCCTTATCTCCAGCCGCACCCCTTGTCCCCCTTAAACCTCAAGCCACGCTCCCTCATAACTTCAAGAATATTCCTCAATTCTTTGACTGTATGACTCCTTTTGCTTGCGACACTACTGCCCAACCCCCCCAAACTCAGCCTGGAAAACTCTTACATATTTTTCAGATTTGGGGTTTGATATTTATCTCTTCCAGGCAGACTTCACTGACACCCTAGTTATGAGATAGGTAGACGCCTCAGTCCCCCCCACTTCCCAAACTCATCATTGAACACCGTGTTAAAGACCATGAGCCCCTGAAGAATAGGACCACACCTTATTCACCTCTGTTCCTCAGGATCTAGTAGTGGGCCTGGCAGCCAGAGGCCCACAGCAGGTGTTTGCTAAACAAGTAAATAAATAAAAATGTTGAAGGTATCAGTATTGTGGTAGGCAATGGAATGCCATCTATTTAGCTCCTGCTCTCAAAAATTCCACAGAATTATATGGGGATGAATATACAAGAAAAACTGTTGTTAATCAGTATGAGGCATTGTAGATTTCTGTTCTAAAGGGTATGTTCAGGAGTTTAACTGGTGTGGCCTTTAGGGAGTAGTTAAGATCTGAAATGGTTAAGGAATGGCTCAGAGAGGGGAGAATGTGAGCCGAGCCTTGAAACATGGTTGAATCGCATAGCTGAAGGTGAAGCTAAGGGCATGAGGAGGGCTTTGGGAAAGTCCTGAGCTAGGGGAAGAGGCTGGGATGGTGTAACTCCTCTGTGGGGTCAGTGAGAAGGCTGGTTTATGGAACAGAGGATCTGGGGGAGGGGTGAGGTGCAGTGGGAGATAGATAAGAGCAAGACTGAAGACTTGAGGTTGGGCCTGATTATTCCTGGCCTCAGAAGCCAGATGGAGGTGATCACGTCGACTTAATAGAAAAAAAAAAAATGCTGCTGGGTCCTTTCAAATATGATGGCTGTGCATTGTACTTAAGCAGAGGCAGCAATTTTAGAGGTCAACCTGGAGATGTTGGAGTCTAGATGAGAAATTTGGAGCTTCTGAACTGAGATGATTGTGAGGAATTGAAATGGAAAGAAAAGGTCAGGCATGAAGAGTTAGGCAACTTCATCCCAGTGGTGATGGTCCATGGTGCTTCGAGAGGACTTGGCGACTGACTGAATGTAAATTCAGAAAATGGAGAAATTGGAAAATGACCCCAGAGTTTTGATGTGCTGTGAGTGGGAGGAGTGTGGTTACCATCCAACTGCAGACTGGATGGACTCTGAGGAGAAAAATAGGTAGACAGAATGGACTGCAGAGGGAGCACCCACATAGGGGTCTGGGGCAGGGAGGGGGAGTCAGACCAGCGTGGCTGAGCCACAGAGGATGGGGGAGGAGCGTCTCAGGAGGGATGGATCACCATGGATTCCAGAGATTTCTGAGCTCAGAGATAAGGAATGAGAAGGCACCATTGGGAAACTTCTAGAAAAGAGTATCAAAACAGTTTTGGAAATGGACAGATTGTACAGAGTTTAAGAGGAAGGCAGGGGGTTGAAGCAGAAACATAGATGACTTTTAGTTCTTCAAAATGTGGACATAAATTGTGACAGAGGAGCCATGTGAAAGATTTTTCAAGATGGGGGAAGTGTACAGCTCGAAGTGGGAGCGGGATATTGAAGTTGGAGCAGAAAAAGGCAAAGTGTGGGAGCAAAGATCTTCAGAACAGAATCAAGGACATGCCAGGACTAAGGTGGGGCAGATGAGGTAAGTCAGTCACTTACCTGTGCGTGAAATCAAAGAGGATACCAAAAACAGTAATCAAACTATTTTAATATTTTTTTAAAAAATCAAAGCCAATGCAAAAATCCCTTATAAACAAAATATCAAATTTTTGTTCATTGTGGATTTTTTGAAGAGATTATTTCTCCCCAAAATGGACCAAAATTTTATTGCAGACTTTAAAAAAAATCTTTAATTTTTCTTCAAAATGGATAAAAAATACACTTTGGATTTTCGGGAAAAAAATCCATGATGAAAAAAGCTTTGATATTTTAGTCAGCATGGATTTTAGCATTGATTTTTTTTTTTAAGATTTTATTTATTTATTTGACAGAGAGAGACACAGTGAGAGGGAACACAAGCAGGGGGAGCGGGAGAGGGAGAAGCAGGCCTCCCGCGGAGCAGGGAGCCCAATGCGGGGCTCGATCCCAGAACCCCGGGACCATGACCTGAGCCGAAGGCAGACGCCCAACGACTGAGCCACCCAGGCACCCCTAGCATTGATTTTTATTTTAAAAAATACCAATTAGGATATTTATCTTGATTACCATTTTCAGTACCTCTTAAATCTTGCACCTGAGACAGTTTCTCACTCCCTTAACTCTAGACCTGGCCCTAGCACAGGGGATGGCTCCCTTCAGGACACGGATTAGTATGCTTCTTTCTTGATGAGCACCCCCAAACTGGTTGAAATACCCACCTTGTCTTGACATTTCCATGCCTAGACTCTTTTTCTCCGTCACTGGCCCCAATCCCTCCCTTTCTTTGTCCTCTCTGCTCCTTCTCTGTGTCCTGAGGCCATCTTCCACGGTACATTCCCCTTCTCCCCGCACCTGTCCTCTCCTTCCTCCATGCTCCCTACTTCTCTCCAGTATCTCTTGTGTCCAGATAGACCAGCCAGAGTTTGATGTTCCCCTCAAGCAAGAGCAGGAACAGAAGATCTATGCTCAGGTAAGATGGCTCCATGCACAAAGGTCAGGTCCTGACCTCTGATGCTCAGAGAAAGGCAGGGGCCTCTGGTGGCTGTGACTGAGGTTGCCCCTCCCCCAGATTGTGCGGGAATACGTGACTTATCTGAACCAGCTGGGAACCTTGCTGGGAGGAGAACCAAACAAGGTGCAAGAACATGCCTTCCTGTCCATCTCCATTACCTCGCAGCTGTTTCAGTTTCTGAGGCCCCTGGAGCAGCGGCGGGCACAGGGAAAGCTCTTCCAGATGGTCACTATTGACCAACTGCAGGTGCCTTGAACTGGGGACTGGAGGAGGATGGGCATGAGGGTTTCCCTCCTAAACTTTCTTATTCTCCTGATCTCCTTTCTCTTCATTCCCCAATTCCTTCCCATCCCTAACTTTCCTGGTTCCATCCCTTCCCCCCAAAGCCCCCCTCCCCACTCCCTGTCAAACCCTGAGGGAAGGGAAACCTCCTCTCCTCAATCCCATCCCCCTCAGCCTTTGTGTCCCTCCTCTAAGGAAATGGCCCCTGCCATCGACTGGTTGTCCTGCTTGCAAGCGACATTCACGCCAATGCCCTTGAGCCCCTCCCAGCTCCTCTTGGTCCATGACCTGGAATATTTGAAAAACATGTCTCAACTGGTGGAAGAGCAGCTGTCGAAACACAGGTTTGCCTCAGGTGGGATCGGGGAAGTATAAGGGCAATGGAAAAGGTCTGAGGACCCAGAGGCCTCAGGGACAAAGGAGATTATGGAAAATGCATGCTGATAAGGTCCTCCCAGGAAGATGGTAAGGGATCCTCGGACACAAAAGGTTAGAGAAGGGTTGGGGTGGATGGCCCAAGAGGGAATGGAGGGAACAGGAAATATGAGATGTTTGTGGGGCACAGGAAAGGGAAAACACACATGAAATGAGGAATACAAGTGCCCAGAAAGATACAGGGTTTGCTGGGAGTAGAACCCAGCCTGTGAAGAGCCTCTAAGCTATAGGAGATGCTAGATGGCCAATCACTAGGGACAGGGAAGGCATTTGTGTCTTGTCAGCAGCTGGGAGGTGTGGGCAGGAGGTGGAGGCACATGAGGCCAGTGGATGGATGAGGTGAAGGCTGGGGGTTCTCTGGGGGGAAAGCTGGAGGAGAGGCCATTTCTCAGCTGTGAGAGGATTCTGAGGTCCTTGTGGGTAAGGGTCTGTGTTGGGCTGCCATCCCCAGTGCCTGGGTGGCCACTACCTGAAGACAGCAGCTTCCTTCCAGGGGCTCGGGCTCAAGGCCCTTCTTCATAGTAACTCAGTGGCAGCAAATTCTAGAAATTCTTTGTGAAGGAAGCTAAGGGCCATTCTTGTGGGTGTGAGCAAGTTTATGTAAGGTTACAAATCAGATGTAAAGTGAACTGAGATTTCTTGGTTGTGGAAGTAGATGAATCTCTTGGTTAAATTCTTTAAGTCCAGTGTTCCTCTAGCTCAGACCCTTCACTCCCTGCGACTTGAGAAGTCACCTCTGCATCTAGTTCCTTCTACTACTGTTCTCCAAGTCACACCAAGAAAAGCTCTTCTTAACTTATTCCAAGGTCAAGCCCTTATTTTCTATAGATACAGAAGAGAAGGGCCTTCCCCCGGGGGGTATCACGGTGACAACACAAGGGGAGGCTGTTCTCGAGGCACCCCCAGAGCCCTGGGTGTATGTGTCCATCTCTTTTCCCTCCGCAGAGACTTTCTGCAGAGCCACATGATCTTGGGGCTGGTGAGGACCCTTTCTCCAGCCCTGGACAGTAAATTCCAGGAGGCACGCAGATCGTTGATCCAGAAACTGGGGGAGCTGACCGAAAGACCACCCATGGTGAGGAGAGGAGGGGATGAATTTTCCCAGAATGGGGCCTAAAGGAGCATTTGACATTTTGAGGGATAAATGTTGGCATATCTCTCCCAGGGAAAGGGTATGAGGGCAGTGCCCTTCAATGTCTGGTATTTCTATAGAAGCAGACAGGTTGGGCATACGGTACTTATATTGAGGACTGAGATGCCAGGTACCAGACATTTACACACATCTGGCTACTTTTATGGCCTTTGGCTGAGTATTAAGGTATAAATATAAGACTCTACAATGATCAACAATTGCTTTTCCTTTGTCATGACCTTTAAACTATTTACCTAGTTATCCAGAGCTCTGTGATTTAAGGACGTGGACCTAAAGCTTAGGATTCACTGGGATGCAAGACATGAGTAGCAGGCAGTGGCCTTTCCTCTATCTACGTGATTCCAGTGTTTGATGTTCAAATGCACTTCACAAAGAGTTCATCTCTGACATCTAGTGGGATCTGTTGGGCCACAACATGGGCTTTGTGGTCCAGATCCCAATATATCTGAGGTGGTGGCTGTGTAGCAAACACACTAACCCGGGTCTCCTATGTCACATAAAATGTGGAGACACTCCTTTACCAAGAACTTTGAAACCCTAGGTCAGACACGTCCAAATGCAAGCAAAGGTATCTAGAACATTAGATATGCTCCAACCTCAGTCAAGGCCTCAGTGTAGTCTTGAAAATCACTGCGGTTTCTTTTTCTTAGTCATTTGTGGACCCTTTCTGTGGCTTGGAGAAACTCACTGCTTTGGCGACCCGAAGCATCTGTGGAATTCAGAGAGGGAAAATGTATGCATAGGGACTCCGATGTCGTTATTGAGTATTGGGAGTGAGATATTTTTCTAAACCCTTTAGATATGTATGAACTGATTTAATCCTCTGAAGAGTTTCATGAGGTAGGCATATCATTTATTCCTGTTTTATGAGTGGGAAAGTAAGCTTCAAAAGCTAAGTAACTTGCTCAAGGTATTATAGCTAGTAAGTTGGTAGAGCTAGGATTTGAACTCTGGTAGTCTGGCTTGAGGGTCTGTGCTTGATCGCTGTGGTAAGAATAAAACAAAACAAAACAAAACACTCCTTTTTAGGACTTTCACTCAGGTGGGCAAGTCCCCAAGAAGCTTCTACCCAGCCTTTCTCTTGACACAGATGAAGCAGACAGAGCTTCAACTCCTCTTAGTTGGCATTGCTACAAAATCCCTGGCAACAAACAGCCTCCTGTCAATCCCAGAACCATGGTCTGATGGCACTTCTTGAAGGATGTAAGTGTGCCGATATTGAAATCACACTTGAAGAACTTAGAAGACTTACAAATTGCTAAAGTTGCCATCCTTTATATACTTATATACCTCCTTTATATCCAATTTGTCCATCCTCTTATACCCATTGGATTATAGCTGTCCTTGGGCTTGAAAGCTGAGTCAAGTTCTACCAACAAATAGAATAATAGCTAATGAACAGTGAATGTTACTGTATGCCAGGCACTGCTTGGAACTCTTAGCGTGGGTGCTTTTATTTAACCCTCCAGAAACACTCCGAGGTCCTCAGAAAGGGCAAGTAACTTTCCCCAGACCACACAGCTCATTTAGTGAAGAAACAGACCCCAAAACAGACCTGTCCACCTCAGGAGGCCATGTTTTTAATTACATACTATGCAGGATTGAGAAATAAGTGAGTAGGAAAACAGAAAATGGGTTGGAAAATTCTTTCTACAAAGGTCAAGATAGTAAATACTTTTGGTTTTGTGGCCCATATGGTCTGTGTTGCAACCACCCAGCTTTGTCCTTGTAGCACAAAAGCAGCTACATGCGGAGTAAATGAATGGGTGTAGCTGCGTTCCAGAAAGACTCTGGCTCACACAACAAACACTGAGAGTTCCCAAGAGGGAGACCTGAGGGAGGGTTTGAATGGCAGTGGGATCTCTGTGCTGGAGGTAGGACAGAGGCAGTTACCTAGAGAGTTGAAAGGGTTTTCTGGCAAAGAAAGGGACATCATTTCTTTGGGACAAGGCATGGAGCAGGCTGGCTAAATTTTGGGGCCATGTGGGGGATCCCCCTGTAGCTCTGGCTGAGAAGAGATGACGAGGCACGCGTGGAAGGTTCTGCCTGCTTCTGCTGGCACAGAGAACCAAAGGGAGGAAATCAGAGAGGGATGGAGGGGGCCCTCTGCGGCCCAGTAGGCCACTGGCAGGCCTTGGCTTTTCTCGGCATGAAATGGAGGCCTACAGAAAGATTGATCTGTTTTATGTTTCAAAAGAACATATTTTGAAGGTAAGCAACAGGCTCTCTGATGGATGTGTGCCATGAGGAGAGGAGAGTTGGACATGTCCAAGGCGCCGGCCTTGGACACACGAACAAAAGACAAAAGCTCCTGCCCTCAGACACTGATATTCTGATGAAGGAAGAAAGACAATAAACTAAGTAAATAAAATATGTTCAGTGGCAATTACTGTTACGGAGAAAGAAACCAGGAAAGGGCGAGATGGCGTGCTAGGTGGGGAGCGTGTTGCAGTTTTTGGTAGGATGGTCAGGGAAGCTCATGCGGACTTGGAGTCATTAGTCACTGAGGTTTCATTATGGTTCAGCCAGCTAAAAAGTCACACAAATTACACTACCTTCCAACACAGATTTCTGCATCTCATTCGCAAGGACTTAGTTTATGGCTTTACCAAATGCCTCCATGAAACCAATGGCAACACAGTGAGGGAGTACATTAAGGTTTACAAAGTGCTTTCAATGTAGTGTTTCACCTGGTCTCCCAAGCAATGCAGTGGGGGAGGCAGGACAAGTTTTACTCTCCCGTGGACAGCTCCTGTAACCAAAGGGCAGGGGTTAATAATCCACATTTAGTAAATGTTGAATTCTCTGTTCAGGGATAGTATCATGGTGGTTCCTTGAGGATAAATCTGGCCAGTTGACATGTTTTCTTGGCCCTAAAGCTTTTGACAAACTTTTAGCTAATCACCAACAGTTAAAAATTAGGAGATCGCACGCCAACAGTCACATCTCCAGCATTTTTGTGTGCGTCTGTGGTAAACGTAAAGCGTAGACAGCAATGGGCTAGCCTTCTTCAGGGGTCACAAATGAGCGGGTGCTGAGTGAGGCAGCTCTATTCAGCCTGGGTGTGTTCTGCCCATTGACCCTTGTCCCTCTGTGCCCCGTGGGTCTGACGCTGCTTCTCAGTTACGCCACCACGTGGCCCGTATCCGAGTCTGTGACTCCTGGTCTCTGGGTTATCCAAGTTTGGTGAAGATTTTAACCAGAAAAATTGTTCTTATTTTGGCATCATTTGTCCTCGGTGATCCTCAGCGGATCCCTTAGTAGTTATATGCTGTTTCTCAAGTGTTCAGAAATGATCGGTTTAATGACACATTCTAGAATTTGGTGTTGAAATTAACATTAAGGATTCCTGGCTGACCTGTAATCTCTAAAATTTACTTTCCCTCTATGGCAAGTTAAGAAAATTTGTGCTTCCCTCCAGAGTCCTAGAATTTTTTTCTGATTTCTATTATTTCTTAAATATTATTTGTGGTTCTAAGGTTATATCTGCAACTTGTCTTCTGTTCCCTAAAATTAATCTACTGGGCTTCATTATCTTGACTTTGAAGTATTTCTTTCATCTTTTATATTTTGGCAATGATTTTTCCCCCCTATATTTCTTTCTTTCTCTCTTTCTCTTTTAGAGAGAGGGAGCACACACGAGAGAGAGTTAGGGGGAGGGGCAGAGGGATAGGAAGAGAGAGAATCTTAAGCAGGCTCCATGCCCAGGGCAGAACCCTATCTCATGAACCTGAGCTGAAATCAAGAATCAGACATAACTGACTGAGCCACCCAGGTGCCCCTCTTTTTCTCTATTTTTAATATATATGATATGCTCTATCATTCCATGTCTTGAAAGACAGCGCAGATGCTCAGAACCCCCAGTAGAGGAATATATAACCTGTCAACTTTCACCCCAAGACCTACATTTATTTATTTATTTATTTTTTTAAGATTTTTAAAATTTATTTATCTGACAGAGAGACAGCGAGAGAGGAAACACAAGCAGGAGGAGTGGGAGAGGGAGTAGCAGACTTCCCACCAAGCAGGGAGCCCGATGCGGGGCTCGATCCCAGGACCCTGGGATCATGACCTGAGCCGAAGGCAGACGCTTAACGACTGAGCCACCCAGGTGCCCCAAGACCTACATTTAGTTATAGATTCTGGAAGTTATTTTCCTGCTCATTGGAGATGGGACCCAGCACAACTGTGACCAAAAGAATCCCAGAGTTTCACAGGGGTTAGCAATGGGTAGTTTGAGGTGGCATCTATGCTCTCCAGTAACCAGGTCAGAGCCTGCTGGGGCCCAGGCTATGGGGACAGGCACAGAGGAGGCAAAAGCTGTTGGAAAAATGGGCAGGCATCAGCAAAAGGGATCAGAAAACAACTCAAGAACCAGGAGTTATAGAAAGGGCAGGCAGATCACACTACCAAACTCAAGGCTGATGTGTTTGTTGCTGCCCCGGGGGTGGCCCCTACCTCCCCCTGAACCCACCGCCAACAGCCTGATGAAAGTCAGTCTCAGATCCAGGCCTGTGATCAGGAGGACTGTGGGGGATGGACAGACACTGAAGGTGGCCAGCAGAGCCTGCCCTTGACCCAGTCATGGCTCTCAGATCCAGGTTCTCTTTCAATTCATCTTTGCTGTGCACGTTTGTGTTTTAGAGCTGCAACCAAGACACTATAGAAAGTGGCTGAGTCCTTATCCTCACAAGAGGGGACAAGAATAAACAAATGTGGGTCGCCGGGTCTGGGGCAACCTTCAAAATTGTGAACGTCAGAACAGGCAGGCCCAGAAGTGTCTTCTTCAATGACAACAATACTGGCCTTCGCTTTTTGTTTCCTCTCTTGTGAGAAGCCTCTTAAACTCTCTCTCCAATCTTGGCACCAGAAAGCATAGTGGCAACCTAACTACCTTCCCTGCGAGGAGATCTGTGAGGAGTAAATAAGTTACAGGAATGAAGTCTCGTGACTTCATCCCACTTACCCCAAATTAGCATAGTAGCTATTTTTCCAGAGTCCCAGATCAACCTTCCCCTAGGCCAGCTCTCTCACCCTCGGCCCCATCAGCATGTTTCTCAGTCGGCCTTGTGTCATCTCTGGGCCCACTTCATGGTCAGCTCCTCAAAGCCATCCACACCCACCACAAACACCTCCCCAGCATCTCTCTTGTGTTGCTCATTTTTTCTGTTCCCATACTAAGAACACCCCAGTTGCCAAGCCCCTACTGAGTTTTTGTCTAACCATCTGTCTGCCTTTGAAGTTGACAATATGTCCTTCATCTCATCCTCTTTTCCCTGATTTGGCCAAAAGTTTCTTAGCTCTCTGAATTCACGTTTAGTCTTTTCTTTTTTCCCCTTCTCTTGCCAAACAATATGGCATCTAAAATCCATTTTCACTCTGATCATTTTCTTCTTTGTAAGACAAAGTCCTACCAGATGATCCACGATAACCATTTGGAGAGTGGGGGAGGGTGGCAGAAAGGAGAGAGGAATTACCTTCTCCAATTTCCATTTTAATATGGGAGGTTGGCAGCCTTTACTGGGCTACCAGCGTGGTGCATGTGGCGGGTGGGGACTGGGTGGCCAACAGACTTGCTGAGGTGAGAGGTTTGGTATGTACTCCTCTCCTAACCAGGAGCCTTTCTGTCCTCCAGAAGGGTACCTCTGAGAGGACTTGCTTTCAGATTCAGTAGTCAATAAATAAGGATGATCTGCCCAATCCAGGCTCACGAGACTAATCCTGGAGGACATAGCCCTTTTTATTACCAAGTGGTAATAGCCCTATGTGTATCACCAAAAAGGATGGTAGAGCAAAGTGAGACAAACCCAGAAAGACGGAGAAGAGAGCCTCTTCTGGGGGTAAAGGTCTAGACAAGATAGGCCTGGGGAGATGGATGAGGAAGAATGCTTGATGGGAGCCATTCATTCCAGCTTTGTCTCCGTAGCCTTCCCGCCCTCGATGGATGAAGTGTGTGGAGGAGACAGGAACCTTCTTCGAGCCTACCCTGGCAGCCTTGTTTGTCCGTGAGGCCTTCAGCCCGAGCACCCAAAGTGCTGTATGTGAGGGCTCTTCCCCAGCCCATGTCCCTCCACCCCTTCCCACCCAATCATTCTCTCTTAATTCTATTGACTGTGTCCTATTCAATGGTCTGAATGGTCGGGGAGTTAGGCAGTCACAGAGAGAGAGAGAGCACTATGAGAGAGAAGTCAAAGGTGGCCAGGCTGCATCCCTAAGGTTTGCATAGTTTTGCTATGGGACACAAGTGTGCACAACATGCACGGAATTTGGACAAGTTACCTAACTTTGCTGCTCTTGTGTTTCTTCAACCATAAAATGAGAAAATTGAACTCCATGGCCTTTAAGGCTACTCCCTGTTTATCTATGATTCTTTAACAACACAGGAAACGGCAGGAGAATGGAATGATATAATCTTAAAAAGTGCAAGTAAATGAATACTGAGTAGTCTTTGAGTGCCTACCATGTGGCTGATACTCTTGTAAGCACTTTGCATGAACTACTTTAATGACTAGTATCATCCTAATTTTAGAGAAGAGAGAACTGAAGCACACAGAGTTTAAGTAACTTGCCCAAGATCGGCTGCCAAATAGTAGAGTCAGGATTTGAGCTCAGGCTTCTGATATCGTCATCCATTTACCTCTATCAAGAAAGGATGCAAACAAGATGGTAGATGGCTGGGAAAGTAGTAACCACACAGTCAGTTGTGAAGCTGGGAAGATTTTAGCTTGTTGGAAAGCTGAAATGCCCAGGAAGATGGAGAGAGGAAATGCAGGCCTTAATAAAGAGAGTGTGAGGACAAGGGCCCTCAAGAGCAGAGAAGGGAATGATGGTCCTCTTCCTCCCTCTGCTTTCTGAGTGGATTGCCTGGCCAAGGGTAAGGCCAATGGTGTCTCCTTCCCCTGGCAGGCTGAGATCTCTCCATGGAAAGGAACTGTCTCCCCTGTTGACCTCAGGAATGACCAGCTCCCATCCTCCCTTTCTGTGCATGGCACCTCCGTTCTGTCCCCACAGATCTCTGTGCTCTGGGTTTCTAGTCACCTAGTAAATATTCCTACTTTCTCTCTCAGAGATCTTTCCCCTATTCTGGTAGCTCCTTGGGGCCAAGGCCCTTCCTAGAGGCCCAGTGGGCAGGACCCCAGACCGAGGCCAACCCTGATCCTGTTTCTCTATCCCGGCCCCTTCACAGGCCATGGAACTATTCACTGCGATCAAGAATGCCCTCATCAGCCGCCTCAGAAGGATTCCCTGGATGGATGAGAAGACCCGGAAAGAGGCCCAGAACAGGGTAAGCTCAGGAGTGAAAGACAGGAGTCAGAAGGGGTGGAATTGAGTATTGGATCCAGAGATCACACTGGTGGGAGGAGAGTGCAAAGGCACAAGGACACATGGCAAGTGTAAACACCCATATGCTGCACACACACACACCCTGGTGACAATATAAAAGGTGGGACCAGGGCAGTGAGCATGAGAAATTCCCTCTGATAGACTTGGAGTAGGTAGGTTTCTTCTACATTTTGTGTCTCTCCCCAGGTCACCCAACTGCAGGTGAAGATGGGGGCCCCAGAATGGGCCCTGGAGCCATCACTGGCCAGACAGGAATACAACGATGTGGGTCCCTGCCCTTGCCAGCTCCTCATTAGTCCTCAGCCCCCTGACCCGCCTGATTGGCAGACAATCTGTTTACCCGGGGCAATCCTAACCAACCCCTTCCTTGCCCTGGTGTTGGCTGGGTTTTATGGGTGAAAATCCACACTGTGGGTCTTGCCAGCAGAAGAACAGAACCTTCTCAGGTCACGCTGAGTGTGTGTGCACGCATGTACACATGCATTCTTGTGACTTGCCTGAGTGTGTTTATCTGTGCACTGATTCATGTGAAGCCTGTCTGCCCTGACATGTGGTGGTGTCATTGTGCTGCTGTCCACTGTAGTATGGATGTCTGTGTGTTGGGGCTTATCTGTCTATGTTCAGATGTACCCATCAGGGTGTGTCAGTGGGTATCTGTGTTTGTCTCTGTGTATCTGAGTCACCTCCTGCTTCTTCCCAGATACAGCTTGGACCCAGCTACCTGCAGTCCTTCCTGAGCTGTGTCCGATCCCTCCAAGCTAGAATTGTCCAGAGCTTCTTGCAGTCTTTCCCCTACCACAGGTATAAGAGCAAGGGGACATAGACCCTGCATCTCAGAGATACCCATTCAAGATTAGCAGCAAAGATGAGGGCTTGGGGAAACAAGAACAGCAACAGAAGTTGAGCGGGACTTCATGTCTGGTGGGTGGGACCATAAATGATGCAGCTGGTGTTCATATGTGCTCTTCCCATAGGTGGCAGGTGTCCCCCTGGGGGGTCAATGCTTATTATTCAATACCTGACCATGTGGTGGTCTTCCCAGCTGGACTCCTCCAACCACCATTCTTCCACCCTGGCTACCCCAGGTAGGGGCTGTTCCCTGAGGGTGGGCAGGGGATTTCCCAAGCGTGATGGACAGATGTTACGATGGATGGGACTTGTGGTCGGAGAACTGGGGTCAAAAACTTGGAAGGACTCTGGGAGTAAGACAAACCTCTGTCTCCCCAGAGCCGTGAACTTTGGCGCTGCTGGCAGCATTATGGCCCATGAGCTGTTGCACATCTTCTACCAGCTCTGTGGGTAACAGTGGACCACTGGGAGGTGGGGCCATTGGGAACCCAGGTGAAGGCCCCAAAAGAGGCCAAGAGGAGGAGAAAGGGAGGGCTTCAGGTGGGACAGTTCTGACTCCTTTGCAATGCTTCTGGGGGCCAGCCCAGTCTGTGGTAGCCAATTGTCCTCATCCTTACATGGCCCCTCACTATTTCTTTACCTGGCCCCATTTTCAACAGTACTCCCTGGGGGCTGCCCAGCCTGTGACACCGGTGCCCTACAGGGGGCGCTGCTGTGCCTGACACACCACTATGAGACCATTCCGTTACCCAGTGGAACCTCCTTCAATGGCTCTCGGACATTCCTGGAGAATGCTGCAGACATTGGGGGGCTGGCCATTGCACTACAGGTAACTCCCCTCCCAGGAGCCAGGATCTGTTAATAGCCTTCTACCATCCCTCATGCAAATATAGTTGTAAAGCCTTCTGCCCTTCATTTCCCCACGGAACAGATGGGGATCCCCCTCCTACCCCGCAGATCCCTCTTTTCTGGGATATCCATATATCTCTCACAAGTATGTGAGATCTATAGATTTTTTTTTTTCTCCCCTGGCTTAGACCAGTGTGTCTGTGCAAAACTTGGGCAAAAGGGCCACAAACTGGTTTTGGGTGTTGTGTGTAGGGCATCAGACTTGCAAATGGCCATGGGTCTGGAGTCTAAGGGCTACTCGCCATCCCACCCCCATATCCAGGCATACAGCAAGAGGCTGTTATGGAACCATGGGGAGACCATCCTGCCGAATCTGGGCCTCAGTCCTCAGCAACTCTTCTTCCGAAGCTATGCCCAGGTAGACTGCTGCCACCTCCCTCCACGGCTCTCTCCATGTCAGAGAAGTATCCTACTGCTAACGCTTAAAGAACGGCTCCTCCCTGAAACGCCTTCTCCCAAACAGCCCCAACTCTCTGCCACAGAAGTCCCCACTGTCATCCTTTCATACCTACCACCTGGGACCATCTTTTCATATTACTATAAATTCTTCTACCAAATTCGACACCCCCTTCAAATAAAGAAAAACAAACTCTACTGCCAAATCCCTCTCTGAGATGAGCCCAGCTTTTTCTTCTCTCATTTCTTCTCAAAACCGAGCCTCCAACAGACTGTCTCTAGACCACATTCCTTCTCGGAGACCTCACCCCAGGTGTGGTCCCCACCTGACAGCACCCCCTAAGTACCATGTGCTCCCCCACCAAGACACTGCTCCCAATTCCTCAATACACTGAAAGACCCCCTCACAGAGTTTTTCCAATAAACCCCACCTCTCAGTCACTGACAAATGGTCTGAGTGCACAGCCCAGGCCTTCCCTCACACGCCTCCTACCAGATTAAGTGACGGACGGATGTGTGGCCTGATCCCTGCTCTCATCTCTGTCTGCTGTCTTTAGTCACCATCCTGGCATTGTTCAGCCTCGTCCTACTGACCCTGACCTTCCCTACGATTCTGCCTTTCTCCTTACCCTGGGCTCACCTCTCTTTCTCCACAGGTGATGTGTAGGGAGCCTGGCACCCAGGAGCCCCAGGATCCTCACAGCCCACCCACCCTTCGAGTCCACGGGCCCCTCAGCAACACCCCAGCCTTTGCCAGACATTTCCACTGTCCACAGGGTGCCCTCATGAATCCCTCCAGCCACTGCCAACTCTGGTAACCTGGCTACCACAGAGACTTCAATTCAGATGTCACAACATCTCCCTGCTCCAACCATGGGATCAGGCAATAATCTCCTTTCTCCTTCCCTTCCAAAAATAAAAGCTGGCACTTGGCATCTTCCTGTCCCTTAGTGACTCTTCCTTGATATGTTCTATGCCTAGAAGTCAGAAAAGATAAGAGGAGAAAAGGCCGAGAGAGTTCCAGAGACACAAGAAGAGGAGAGAACCAATGATTGGTGAACTAGTGGGTCTAAAGGTCAGTGGGCCACAGGTCCAGCAGTCAAACGAACCAGTCTGAGACAAAAGGGCTTCAGTTAAATTTCAGAAAGCTGCCCCCAAGTGTTTTCAGGATTTTTTTGTTATTACTTTTATTGTTGCTGCCCCCTTGCCCTAATGTGCTCTCCCGAGCAGAGCCAGGAGAGGTGTGGGAGAGAGAAGTGCAAGGGTCTGGTGTCTCAGGACCTGGGAGATGGAGCTCAGAGGGTGGGGAGGCAGTGAGGCTGTGGCAACGGGTGGTTGGAAGGCTAGTGCCAGGATCTCTCGGATGTCGCATCCTGAGGTGAAGAGCCACTGGCCAGAGGCAGGAAGCCATGCATATGCCTCCCGTGGGAGCAGTGACCTGGAGCCCAGTGAGGAGAGAGGGTCAGTAAGCTATCATGAAGCGGAGGTAGATATCCAGGTCCTCATCCAGAAACCAGGCCACCACCTCAGCCTCAATGTCCCTCATAAAAAAACCATGATGCTGGCCAGATTGAAGCAGAAGGCTAGGTCCAATAGGTGGTCACGAAGAGCTGCAGTGTTTGAAGTCTTGTCATCTTCCTGCTGGGCCATGTCCACAATCTGCCACATCTCACCCACTGAGGAGGCCACAAAGTGCTCTTCAAAGTGCTCTTGATCCTGGTCTGGAACAAGGGAGAGGGGAAGGCACTGAGGGGGCTGATCCTAACCTGCCCCTACCCCGACCCCAACCTGTGCCGGAAATGGGACAATGTTGGAGAATCTGGGAAGAAGTTAGGGCCTGGGGCTTTTAGCCCAGTTGTGCAGACCCTGTCCTTGACCAAGGGGGCAATGCTTCATCTAGAGGTCTCTTCCCATCTGTGTTCAACCACAGCACACACACCCCATTTCCACTTCAAACTGTCTCCTCCAAAGCACAGTACACCATTCAGAGATGGAGGGACCACCTTAGAGAAGGACGGAAACCAGAGACTCTTCCCAGACAAATGCACCCATGCCTCTACACACACAAGACGCTGCACTTTCGGCTAGCCTGTGGTGTGCCCCTGAATATGGCCCTGGCCAAGAACCCTGCTCTAAACCCTTTCCCCGACCCTTTCACACTACAATAATAGGGGGCTGGGCTTGTCTCCCACAACCCAAACCTATCTCAGGTTTCACTCCGGCCTGATAAGTAGTGGGGGACTGACTCCAAAGAGATCTGATCCTTAGCTCCAGACAGCATCCTCTCTTCTCTACCTACCTGTAGAGGGTATCTTCTCGTTCTGACTCCTCTCGTTGGGGTCCAGGCTGCCTTTCTGAGGCTTCACTTCCTTGACCCACAGCAGCAGCAAGATGGTGGCCAGGAATGCTGCCTTGCAGAGCTGGGAGCCCAGGGAAGTCATGGGCCTGCCCATCTGCTGCCTTTGGCCTTCCCTACTCCCCAGTGCCCAGCCGGCTCCCCCGCCTCCCTCCCCTGCCCCTGTTCCAGCCCTTACCGCTTCCCAGCACCGTTTTCTTCCCTTCCCTTCCATAGGACCTCTGACTTCATGAGCTTTGTGACATCACAGCCATGGGACTGCCCCTCATTCAGGTCATTAGAGAGTTCCATTGTCAGGCAAGAAAGTGGTGAGTAGCCAGCAGCAGACGGCAGAGGCTTCTAGGATGATCGTAGTGGGTCATCCTGTGGAGAGCAAACAAATGACTGAAGAGTTTGCCAAGTACTTTCACATCCATTTTGTCATGAGATCCACATAGCAACCGGGACTCAAAGTCAAAGGATCATCATACCCATTATACAGATGAGGAAACTGAGCTTCCCAAAAGACATGACTATTGCCCTTAGCATCACCCAGACAATAGGGGTAAAGCAGGACCCTTGACCACCTCTTTTCATTCTAGACATCACCTCTTCCTCTCTTCCATGTGGCCTCTCTCCAAGGAAAGTGGCTTGTAGAGGCTGAGGCCCACAGCAGATGTGAAAATATCCGATCCCCAAGCCCTGGGCTGTACATGAAACTCAGGCCCATCAAAAATGAGGGAGGTGGAGAGGCACAGGTGGAGAGGGAGTAAAGTGTACATGGTGTGTGTATGTGTGTGTGTGTGTGCGCGTGTGTGAGTATGTACATGTGTGCGTGTATGAGAGACAGAACAGGGTCCCCTCCACCCAAACAGAAACCATTCCCTCATTCTTCACCCTCCCCTAGACTTTCCTCTCCCTGAGCCTTTGCCCTCTTGTACTGGTAGACTGAAACCCCGCTTCTCTAGTTTTATAGCCTCTTATTATTCTCAGATACAAAGAAAAACTTGTTAGATGCTCATTCTCTAAACTCCTTGCTCGATGGAAGTAGAGTCCTTAGAGAAGAACCAGTGTGGCAGAGAGGTGAGGATCCAAACAACAGATCTCAAGAAACCTGCCTCAGTGCCCCAGGCCCGCCATGCCCATGAACCTGGTGAGCACAGATGTGTCGGCAGTAATGGGCTGTGGCTAATTACCTCCTGGAGCAGAGATGGTTTGGGATGGAGTGGGGAGGGGTGGGGTGAGCTTGGGAGTTAGGATGAAGATCGGCCTGGACAACCAGAAACCAGTGCAGGCCATGAGCTACAGGAAGGGTGCTGGGGCAGGTGGGAGAAGATTGCAGGCACACCTGAGCTATCACAACCAGCTCACACCACTCCTGGAGCCCATGCATCCCAACCTGAGTGAACCACCAAATGCAGGGGCTGGGCCATGCACAGAAATGTATACCCTTTCTGGAAAGAGAATTATAGACATGGGAGTGCAAGTGGAGACTCCTTCCCACAGATGGACCCCTGCTAGCAGATGAGCTCACCTGGAGGCTCTCAATGCCTCTTGTTTTCTTCCTGCTGATCCAGCCCAGGTGACGAGGTGACTGGGTAGTGGTACAGGAGGTCACTTGATGGTGGGAGAAGAAAGATTCAAGGAAGCAAGTGACCCTGCTCACCCCACCTTGCACTCATTGACCTTCAGGTCCAGGAAACAATGCTTGGGTGGAAAAAAAAATCACTAATCTGGTTACTTTGGGGGAGGAGCCTCTTGGTTCCCGGCAAAAAGAGAAGCCCTCTCATGCTCTGTGCATATCGATAGGGAGGGCTGCTGAGGGTGGGGCACGCTGGTATGGAAAGAACTGGGTTGTACTGACCACCATTCCTCATATTTCCTCACTACCCACCTGCCCCATTCCCTGCGCTGGAAGAGATAAATCCTGCAGGAATGTAATTGTTTTTATTATAAAAGTATTTAAAAGTAGGAAAAGCAAAAAGGGCTAGTAATTCCACCGTTCAGTGAAAATCACTATTAATGTTTTATTTTTTTTAAATTTTATTTATTTATTTATTTTTTAATATTTTATTTATTTATTTAACAGAGAGAGAGATAGCGAGAGCAGGAACACAAGCAGAGGAGTGGGAGAGGGAGAAGCAGGCTCCCTGCTGAGTAGGGAGCCCGATGCAGGGCTCGATCCCAGGACCCTGGGATCATGACCTGAGCCGAAGGCAGATGCTTAACAACTGAGCCACCCAGGTGCCCCAATCACTATTAACGTTTTAAAGTGTAGTATTTAAAACCTTTCCCTACATGGCTGTGGGCACATGGAGTGGGAGAGTATTTCCTAGAAAATAAAACCCAGGTATGATTCATTTTCTTTCTCCTCATCACATCAGAACATGAGGTCTGACTGGTTTGGCGCAAGGGGCTCTGGGACCTGACAGTGTAATGAGGGGCTCTTTGGCCATCATTGAGTCTCCCGAGACTGCAGGGAAGCTGCTACCTGAGGGAGAGGGGTCGTAGGTGTTTGTGTCCACAGAAGCCTGAGGGAGCATGAGAAGGAAGGAGGGAGAAATAGGGTTGTGGTGGGGGATATGACAAGGGTGGAGGAGTGAGGGGAAGAAGCCAGAGGAGAGCAAGGAACTCCTTAAAGATGAGGCGGTAGAGTTGACCCCCCACGCAGTCAAAAATCCCAGTGTGACTTTGGACTCGCCCAAACATAACTACTCATAGCCTACTGTTGACTGCAAGCCTTACCAAAAACATAAACTGTCAACTAACACATATTTTGTATGCTGTATGTATTAGATATTGTATTTTTGTAGTAAAGTACACTAGAGAAAATTGTTAAGAAAATCGTATGGAAGAGAAAATATGTTTACAGTACTGTACTGTCTTTATCAAAAACTATCCACATAGAAGTGGCCCCGTGCAGTGGGCCTGGGCAAGTGAGAGGGTGGAAACCCAGAGGTGGGAGCCCGTTCCTGGGCCCCCCTCTCTCCACCACCCAAGACCCAAGGACAGAGCCCTTGGTAGCGAGCCCCCCTGCACCTGCTCTGTGCGGCTCTGACCGGGCCAGCCCCTCCCCGCCCCCACCGCCTCCAGGATTAGCTTTATGGTTTGAGTGTTGCCTCGGCAGGCAGGTGCTCCTTTCTCTGCCAGCCCCCTGCTTATCAGTGCATCTACAACCCCCACCTCAACCTTATCGCTCCGTCCATCTCCTTAGACTGGAAGTCCCAAGGCTTCAGAGGCCATTACCATCCCACACCGCCCCAGTCCCCAGCAAAGCAGAAAACTGCCCTACAAGGTGACTGCCTCCCCCTTCCCGGCTGGCACCTCCCCACTCCCTGGGTGAGAGCATGCTTCCTCCTGTCTCTGGCATCTCTTCCTTTCCTTATTTGTCTCCTTTCAATTCTCCTCTAAAGGTCGTTTTGTCCATCCTTCAATCTTACACTAAAAGAAGGGGGGGGGGTCCCCTGCTCTTGAAGACCCCCAAGGGGAAGGGTCCCAGCCCATGTCCCCCCAAGTCTCTTACATCTGTGCAGGCAGAAGGTTCTCAAGAAACAACAGGTTGTGGCAGATGATTTGGAGCTAAATTTCCAACTTTAATGCCAGTTCTGGTTTTGCTACTAGCCACGGGCCATCACCCTCCCCCTCTGTGCTCTGTCTCCTCATTAGAATATAAAGAGAGCCCCCAACCTATTCCCATGTACCTCCCTGGCCTCCTGAATGACTCCAATTCAATAAATGCATTTACAATCCGAAGAGAAATGGAACCCATCCTATCAGAAAACAACACGAGGTCTTCTGTCCTCAATCTTCCCGCCTACTCATTCCTGGAGAAAGTCCCAAGATTTCTCCATCCACCACCTTGGCTCAGCTCCTATGGTTCCACCTCTGGGGTCTCCCCTGACTGGGGATCCATGAAGCTGGGAAGGAAGACAGAGGAGGGCGGCCCGGAAGCCTCCAGGAGGCTGGCTGTAGGGTTGAGGACAGAGACAACCACAACACGGAGAAGCAGCCCCTTGGGGCTTGGAGCCTATCTGTGGAAGGAGAACCAACAGTCCCTGAGCTCTTATGATTATGCTTTAAGGGACACTTCCATGAGACAGTACAATTATTGGCCTGATTCTACAGATTGGAAGACTGAGGCGCAGAAAGCTCACCTAACTGATCTGTAAGGGCCAAGAGCCAGAATTCAAACCAGGACCTGCCTGATTGCTGAGCCGGAGGGCTTCACTTTCTTACTGTCCTGTATCCCAGTAAGTGCTCACCTTGCTTGTGGGGCCCACCTTCTGGGCTCCATCCTTGCTTCCCCTCTATTTTCCACTGTCTCACCCTCCCTCACCTTCCCCTGTCTCACTTGGGGCCCCAGCCCACTGCCAGGAACGAAGATCCCTCCCCTCTCCCCTCCCAGCTCTAGGGCAGGTTCTGTGCCCCAGGGGCTCTCTAGAAAGAGCTCCGCCTCCTCCAGGTAAAGCTGCTTTCTCTTGGCAGGGCCCCCAGTCCCCTCAGTGCATGCAGGCATGCACGCGCGTGCGCGAGCGCACAGACACTCACACACACTCCACCCACAAACCGCACGCTGCATACACAAGTCACACAGGAGATAGACTCTCAGTCCCAACCCCAAACAGACTCCGCCTCCTCCTCAGTTGAGGAGTCCCAGACTGGCTCCTTTTACCACATTCCCTAACCTGCCAGTGCCCGAAAGGAGAAGATATGGGGGCTCCTCCACCTAAGGCAGAGGGACCCTGGGTCCAACTCCAGAAACTGCTGGCCTCCTGGCTGGTCAGAGAGCAGGACTGGGATCAGCACGTGGACGAGGCCCACATGCTGCAACAGAAGAGGTAGGCTGCCCCAAGTCATGCTGCATCCCACCCCTCACTGACCTCCGAGCCCTCCGATCCATGCGGGTGTATCTCCCCCTTGGAGCAACCTGACATTCAGTGCCAGGCACCGGGCTGTACCCAGCCCACTCGTTACAAACCCCAGCTGCCTCTTTTCATGGGCAGGGCAGGAGGACACTCAATGCAGATTCAAAGCCAGGGACAAAATCACACCACAGCTCTAACCTGCCCGCCTGGTGGCGGAGGGCTGCGGGGGACAGAAAGGGACCAGACTGAGGAAGCCTGACCGTGGAGAGAGGCACGTGCAGGCTGAGGGGGAACAAGTTACTGGGGGAAGGCATGAGATCCTGCAGGGTTTTGAAGACTTGTTGCCTTGAGAAAGAGTGAGGAATTCCCACGAGTATGAATGAAAGTTGACTGTGTGCAAAAGGGGAGGAGAGTTCTGCTTTGTATTACATCTGGAGCTGACCAGCTGATAAGGGAAACTCAGCTTATCTACCTTTTATTGAGAGTCTACTGTATCCAGTCCTTATCCTGAGGACACAGAGATTGAATGAGGCCTGTGCCTGCCCCTGGGACGCCTTCAGGTCAGGTGGGGCTGGTACACCTGGGGACAGATCATTTTATGGAGAAGTGGCCAGGGCAGGGACCCATCCTGCAGGTGGGCCTCTGCCTCCGAGCATTTGGGGAACTGGTCGCCCATCAGAGAGCTACCTAGGGATTGGGTGAGCAGACATTAACAATCTGGGGGCCAGCCAGGGCTGGCTTCATGCGCGGCTGGCCTCTACGGTGGCACAAGATCCCTTGGTTTAATGAGCTGCTGTTGTCAACTTGAAATGCTTCATTTTTGAACAAGGAGTCCTGCATTTGCATTTTGCACTGGGCCTCACAAATTGTGCAGCTGGCCCTGGGTACACTCTAAGCCCTCCTTTGGGAAAGGCTCCCTGCTTGCTCACCAACCCCCACCCCACGCCCTGTGAGGGAACCTTTGGCCTCCCTACCTCCCTCCAAACTTCTGGGTGAGAGTAGGGCCGTCTTAGAGAAAGAGCTGGGTTCTGGACCTCCCCTCTGCAGACAGCAGTGGGCTAGAGGCCTGGCTGCTAGGGCTGTGTGTAGTACCCTTGGAAGAGGAGGAAACTCTGGAACCCTAGCCCTGGTTGCCCTGAGCTGGGCGGACTCCCACTAGGTGAGATGCGGAGGGGGCTGGCCCTTACTCTGCTGGTCCCTCCTGAGAGTACTTTTCTAACTGACAGACTCGAGCTCCACCTTTAAGATAAAAAGCTTCTTTAAATAAAAAAGTTCTTCCCCCTGGCTCACAGGACAATGGGAAGAGAGGATCTGGGGCCTTGCGGACATCATGGGAAGCACTGGTCAGTCTGTTTGTCTGCCTTTCATCTCTCCCTCATGACCCTCACCTGCCTTGTGTTCACCTTGGGAGCCCCCACGTGCTTGCCCAGCAGGATGGGCTTCAGCTTTATCTCTTGTTTGGTTCAGCGAGGAGGGGAGAAACAAAGATTAATTGACAAGAGGTGCCTCAGGTTGGATGTCTCCACAGGGTTTCTCCCACTCCCAGTTGCAGAGAAGCCCGAGGCTATGCTCCTCCTCAGGCAGGAACAAGGTAAAACACAGAAGGACTAGATCATCTGTACCCCACGCCAGAACTCTCCCCCCCCCCCCCCCCTCACAACAGGGGTATGTATCTAAACAGCCCGGAGGGTATCTGGAATTTTGGCAGCTTGTAAATCTCCCAAGTCCCAACAACTGGCCCATTTTTGCCTCTCTGCCCCTCTGGTGTCTCAAAGTTCCCCTTGCCCAAGGAGAGCTGGTTCAGCAGGCCTGGGAGCAGGGGTGAAAACATTTACTCAGCTAAGATGGATTCAGCCAGGCCAGGCCTGATGGCCTCCTGTCAGGGTCACCAGGGCCACTGGCTCAGCAGCTCAGGCCTTCTGCCCCCCACAGAGTCTCCCACCCACCTGAGCCTTCAGCACCCTCCGCCTCCCCCACCCCCAACTGGGAAGAGCTGGTGATGATGCAGCCACAGGGGGAGCCCTGAGCCCGGCTCTCATCCCAGTCTGACCCTCAGCTAGATTCCGACAAACAACTCTTTCCAGCGTGTCACTGCGCACCTTGTGTGACTCGTGTCTGTTTCACGTAGAGAACGTCTCTGATCCTCTCTCTGCCGTTGGCCTCTCTGTGATTCTGCCTCCACCTGACTCATGTTCATCTTCTCCCAGGATCCAAGAGTCTCCGCTGCTCCAAGCAGCCAAGGAAAATGACCTGTGTGTCCTGAAGAAGCTTCTGCTGGACCGAAACTGTGACTTCCGGCAGAGAGGTGGGACGTAGCTGGAGTGTGACGGGAGGAGGGCCGGAAGGGCCTGCGGCACTGAGGAGTTCTGCAGGGCTGGTGGACAGTACCTGCAGCTGGAGCCCCTTCCCCGAGGGGCTCCAGGAAGTGCTTGACACCCCTGTCTTACCCCGCTCCAGGAGCCTTGGGGGAGACGGCGCTGCATATCGCAGCACTCTACGACAGCCTTGAAGCGGCCCTGGTTCTGCTGGAGGCGGCCCCGGAGCTGGTCAAGGAGCCTGCCTTGTGTGAGCCATTTGTAGGTGAGGAGTCTGCGCAGTAATTCAAGGAGGAGACAGGTATGGGAGGGGCTGATGTCACCTCTTAACCTGGGCCTCTGAAGGGGGTGCTGGGAAGGGGTGACAGAAGGTTCAGGAAGGTTGCCCTTGAGTTGGAAGGAATGTAGAGGTCCTGGTCTTGGCCTTTAGCATCCAGGACTTTCTTTACCCTTCCTTATTACCTTTCAACTCCTCTCATGTTCCCTGAAGGACAAAACTCTGTTTCTCTCACAGCAACATTAGAATGATCACATATACCACTTACCACAATAGTCAAGAGTTGGGGACACTGAGGTGGACAGCCTATGGGACTAATCGCCCTCAGTCCCAGGCCACCATGCTGGGCCGAGGGCAGAAATCTATGCCAGGATCTGTCAGGGACCTCCTGTCTGCCAGTGGGATGCTGTGTCCCTGGGAGAACTGGGGCCACACCCCGTGACTGAGAGCTGTCTCTGGGCCAGGTCAGACTGCACTGCACATAGCCATCGTGAACCAGAACGTGAACTTGGTGCGAGCCCTGCTTGCCCACGGCGCCAGCGTCTCTGCAAGAGCTACAGGCACAGCTTTCCGCCGCAGCCCCCGCAACCTCATCTACTTCGGTGGGAGCAGGGCCAGGGCTGGGAGGAAGGGGGCGCGGGGAGGCGGGCAAGAGCAAAGGCAGGGGGGCTGAAGCGGGCTCTGGCCCTGGGAAAGCTGGAAGGGGTCAGGCCTTACAGGGCTTAAGGCCAGAGCCGGTTCTCCCCACGGTGCTTGCTCCATTCCTGCCTCCGGTTCTGCTGACAAGTGTCACCAAGCCCAGAGCTGAGACGTGGGGGGCAAGGAGGCGGTCGCTCAGGGACACTGCCCGTCCCATCGGGCACTCACGCCACGGCGCCCTCTGTGTCCACAGGGGAGCACCCTTTGTCTTTTGCTGCCTGCGTGGGCAGTGAGGAGATCGTGAGGCTGCTCATTGAGCACGGAGCTGACATCCGGGCCCAGGACTCCCTGGGTAAGAGCTGGGGTCGGGAGGGGAGCCGGGATGCCGGGGGCCGTGAGGGCAGGGCCCCGGGTGGGCAGGGCAGCGGCGGGGCCTTGGGTGCAATGGCCACGCGACACCGCGTCCCGCCCGCAGGAAACACCGTGCTGCACATCCTCATCCTCCAGCCCAACAAGACCTTTGCCTGCCAGATGTACAACCTGCTGCTCTCCTACGACGGGCGCGGGGACCACCTGCAGTCCCTGGACCTCGTGCCCAATCACCAGGGTCTCACCCCCTTCAAGCTGGCCGGAGTGGAGGGCAACACTGTGGTGAGGGACGCTGCCCTGGCCCTACGGCGTCCTCCTAAAGACCCTTCTTCCCGAGCGCCCCACAGGGCGGCGTCCCTTACCGCGCACTCCACCGCTAACCGCGCAGCCTCCCTGCCCGGGGGCTTGGAGAACGGCGCTCCTGGAGCTCTGCTCTGGTGCCCCGAAGTGCTGTTCCCTTGGCCTGTCCTCTTCTCTCCGATCTTTAGAGGGTCTGTGGGAAAGAAGGAGAAGCAGAAACAGAAGGAGGTTCACGCACCAGAGGCGTGGGGATCGCTGACTGCCCGTTAGTGCCGAGGAGCGGGCAGCGGCCCTCTTGGGTGGCGTGGTTCCCGCGGCCGCTTCTCCCACTGACCCTCCGACTCCCCGCTGTGTCCTCCCAGATGTTCCAGCACCTGATGCAGAAGCGGAAGCACATCCAGTGGACGTACGGACCGCTGACGTCCACTCTCTACGACCTCACGGAGATCGACTCCTGGGGGGAGGATGTGTCCTTTCTTGAGCTCGTGGTTTCCTCCAAGAAGCGAGAGGTACAGATGCTACAGCGGACCAGGGGCTGTCAAGTAGCTGAGCAAAGCCTGTCCGTTTCCTTAGATCCTGGGTCCAGACACTTCCCTGCCTTTTAATAGTTGGGGATGAGAACAGAACCCTTGGGAGAAAAGTCCAGTCTGACTGCATTTTCCCTCTGCCCATCTACAGCCCCTCTGCTTACCTTTGTCATACTAATGTTTTAGCTGAAGACCTCTCCAAATGGAAGTCGCTTCCTATCATTCATTCATTCACTCCACACTGAGCACCTTTTGAGTCCCATCTGCTGTATGAGGAACTGAGACTACAGAAATAAATCACAGTTCCTGTCAGTCTGCTTCCTCAAATTCTGGTCACTGTCCTTAGTAATTGCAATGGGTACAACATATGCCATCAGAGAGGTCTGGATTATGCACAGTGGCAGCAAAATGGAGGTCAAGCAACTTGTACTGTATGGGCCAGAGAAGATGTCACAGAGGAAGGGCTTGAGCTGAGTCTTCAAGGGGGAGTTTGAAATCACCAGAAAGGAGAAGAAAAAGAGAGCTTTCCAGAGTGGGGGGAAAAACTGACACCATTCAGATAGTACTGAACTGAGTTACAGGCAGGAAAGGGAAATTTGTTGAAGACTCTAGTAGAGAGGAGATAATGCTTCGAGCCCTCAGGAACCTCCAAAATAGTGACAAGATATAATTTCCATTGTTTATCTGCGACACGACAATCCTAGGAACGCTTCTAGGACCGTAAAGCTCAGACAATTGTTAGTAGTGACAGACAGAAGAAAACTTGAAAGGCCAGTTTGTATGATTTTGCTCAGAGAATATTCCTGGAAACAAATAAACTTCAAGCAGGATTTCTTAGAAATTAGAACCCCTTAGATTCTAAGGGGTTCTGGGTGTCTCAGTCATTAAGCATCTGCCTTCGGCTCAGGTCATGATCCCAGAGTCCTGGGATCAAGCCCAGCCCCGGGCTCCCTGCTCAGCAAGGAGTCTGTTTCTACCTCTCCCTCTGCCTGCCACTCCCCCTACTTATGCTCTCTCTCTCACTCTGTCAAATCAATCAGTCAATCAATCTAAAAAAAAGAACCTCAATCCCTCTGCATGAATTGTGCCAGCACAAATCCTGGGTCCCCAGTTTCAGTGAGCTCTCAGTGTTCTCCAACAGGTTTTATTCTTGCCTTGATCAACTACTTTTCCCTTCCCTCAAAATTTCGAGGCCCGCTTACATCCCTCCCAGCTCTCCCCCTTAGCTCCATCAGAAGTCCAGACTCCCACATTAAGGCAAAAACAGAGGCTCTCTGGATGGAGGTGCTTCCACTTCCTGCCCTGACCTGCCAAACATCTTAGAAACTGCCCACTGCCTCTCCTTCCCTCTGGGTTCATTGGAAAAGATATTCTTTTTGCTAATGGTTAATTCCTGCAGCTATGCTTTGAATTCGACTTTTCTTACTTTCTCAGGTGCCTCATCCCCTCCATCCCCCTCTCTTGTTTGTGCTTAACCCCTCACCATGTACTTACATCAGAGCCCCAGCCCACCCTGGGGGCTTAGATTATGGCCACATCCAACCCTCTGTGCCTGTATTGCTCCTCTCCCGTCCACGACACTTGCAGAGCAAATGTGACTGCTTCCTTGCTTGAGCCCCCCAATGCTCCCCACTGCATTCGGAAAGATCATTCAAACTCCTGACTGTGGCATTCAGAATGTGCCCTGGTCTGCCTCTCATCTATATTACCCCCTTATAACTCCTGCCTGCCACTCCCCACAGGTCCTCTCATGTCCCCAGACACACCTAGCTTGCGTTTGCAGATGACCTCTCCCACCTCCCTGCCTTGGCAACTGCCGCTACTTCATGGGAAGATCTTCTCTAGCTCCTTCTCTTCACTCTACTAACTACCGCTCATCCCTCAGAACTTCACTGGTGCTCAACTGCCTTGTTTTACTTCTATGACAGTTCCCCTGCAGCACTCACACGAGGCTCAGCGTAGAGTGGAAATTTACTAGTTGTCTGAAAATGAAATGGCTAGCTAACCAAATGAAAGATGATGGCGCTGTTAGTGCCCTGCCTTCTGGGACCCGGTGGGAAATCCTGCACGCCTCACTACACTGGTCACCCCCATCTATGCTCTCCTTCCATGCCAGGCTCGCCAGATCCTGGAGCAGACCCCAGTGAAGCAGCTGGTGAGCTTCAAGTGGAAGAAATACGGGCAGCGGTACTTCTACATTCTGGGCGCCTTGTACACGCTCTATATGATCTGCTTCACCACCTGCTGCATCTACCGCCCCCTCAAGTTCCGCATGGGCAACCGCACAGACCCCCGGGATAACACCGTCCTCCAACAGAAATTACTGCAGGTGACGCTTCTTGGAAGGGGATGGAAGGGAGTGGTAGCAGGGGGAGCGGGTGCTTGGAGAGCAGAGGGGGAAGTCGGGAAAGGCACTCTGCACTGAGCTCCAGCAGCTGCAGGCTCCTGATCACCCAGACACAAATCAGGCATGAGATAGGAGACCAAAAAAGGCGACCTAATGAGCAAAAGTGCACTTGTCCAAGGAGCTGCTGTGGTTTTTCTCACTAACCCTGAAAGAACGCTTGGTATTATGAACACCATACATTTGTCAACTTCCTTGTAATTTGCAAAGCCTATTGTTCTAAAGGGAGGAAAATTGTGCTCCAGGTCCATTTCTGAGTCCATTTCTGGTCTGTGAGGGCAACACAGACATCCCTCCTGGCCTGTATTCTCCTCTGTCAATATGAGGGCGTTGGCAATAATGTGTCTGCTGTCTGACCACCTGTCGGATCTGCTGAAGAAGGATGCCTGGATTAAGTAGCTGGTGGAAGTAAATAATTTTTGAGGTTCCTTTGACGCCTGTGGGCTTGCCATTCTGTATGTCCTTCAGAGACCCAGGGTGGTGAGGATGGCTCAGTAGAGGTGTAGAGGAGCTCTGAGAGTCTGCTGTTGAAGGGAGCAAACTCTCCTTTGTGGGTGACAAATGAGTAGACTCTGGTGAGTGCTCCCAAGTGTATGTGGTCAAGTATGGCTGCACTGGGTTGGTTTACCGTTCATGGGTAACCAAATTTGTTGTCCCAGTGACCTGAGATAGCCAAAATTGAGTGCATGTACATGGGCAGACAGCAAAAGACAGAGGAAGAAGAATTTTTCCAAGCAAGTAAGAGCTAGGTGACTGGAGATTTATGTTCCACCCAGGCTGGGCCAGCCACAGGTATGATGGAGCCTAGGCTAGGAAGAAGGATCATTTGGGTCAGAAAGAGGACATAAGCCGCTTGCCCAGTCAAGGAGCAAAAACCCTGAGTCAAGTTAGTGGAAGGCACAGAGAAGCAACAGAGTAGAGCTTCACTGTACCCCAGAGTAGGTCAAGACACTCCATCTCTCTTGCTTCTGTAACTGCCTCTCAGTATATATATAGTGTGCTCATGGATCCAGAGCCAGTCTCTGACGGAGTCGGATTTGCTCTCTGGGGAGGATGATCCTGAGTGTGGTGGGGCTGCCTTGGGTGGGCACCAGTGTGCTGGGGGGAGATTGTGTCCCATGCGTCTCAAACTGGGCATGAAGGTTGGCCCCAGTATAGAACCCACAGAGGGGGAAGTAAGGACATTGAGGAGATGGCCCAGTGGGGTGGGCGAGGGACTAGAAATGGGGAAAACTCATACACATGAATGAGTTGAGGGCAGCTGGGTTTTTCCAACCTTCCAGGCCCTATTTCTCAGATGTGTTGTTTTCCCAGTCCTCCTTTGTCTTAAGCTTACCTGGGATTTTCTGGATTTAGAATGTAGATAGCATTCTGGCCTAAGAGTTGGGTGATGCTAAACAATTGATTGCTCGGAGTCTCTTCTCTATGTGCCCCCTTTCTCTTTGGCACAGGACTAACCTGTTCCTTTGATCCAGATAGTCTCTGTTTAGAAGATCCCCTCCCCCTTGCTGCAGGACTAGGTGGAGCATAATTATAGCTGGGAGCACCTCCCCTTCCTTTTTTTTTTTCCTCTTCTTTCCTCCCCCACCCTTACCATCTTTACCCTTTTGTCTTCCACCTAGATAATAGATACTTTAGGCCAAATAGGAGACTCTTAACTTTCAAATGTTCTTTTCCTGGTGGGAGGGAGGGGCTCAGAGATTAAGAATGCTTTTGGAAGGGGTTCAGGTAGCGAGGACCACCAGTGGAAGCTCCCTACTGTTTGGCGTTCCTCCTTGAGCCTTGTCCTGAGTTTCTGGAATATCTATGTCCTCTTACTCAGTAGTAAGCCCATCTGGATAATATCAGGGGCTCCTGAACTTATCACCATGATCTGAAAGATCCTGCTTTCACAATGTACCAGGCTTGTTAAATAATAGGAAATTCTCCCTTTTTTTCCCCTACTTTTTATTACTTGAGAGTCTTAGAAAAATGAAAATGCACCAGTAGTGTCTTGACTTGATTAATATAATTGTTGACATGTTGGTTAGCCCATGGAGCTTTATCTTAGACAAATGAGTGCTTTACTATCCAATTATACTAACAAATCTGGATGCACAGGGCTCTCAGTCACTGAAGGACTTCCTCTGTGGATCTCATGGGATCCAGAGAAGTTACCAGGTTCCATGAGAGCAGCCCAGCATCACCTTCTCAGGACAGTTGAAACGAGAGGAAAAGCTCGTCTGTTCATTGCAGTGGCGCAAACGACAGAAATGCAGACAGAAATGAGGATGGAGTGAGTGTGTCTGTCCAGTTTTAGAGATATCTTAGGGGGTTACTGCACTCTAAGGTGCCTCATTGTTCAGCCATAAAAGTTGTGCTTTTCCAGAGTTTCCTAAGAACTCTATTAATTGAGTTGATTTCCTACCTCCATTCAATGTCTACTTGGTTTAGGCAGAACGATATGCACTGTAATGCTAGGTCTCTTGGGTTTCCAGGTGAGCGGAAAGCGCCAAGTGTAGGGGTCGGGTGGCTTGGGTTTTAGTCCTAACTCTGAAACCAAATAGTTGTTTGACCTTGCACAGATCCTACCTCTTACTAGATTGGTGGCTTTTAACCAAGATGGGAAACTGGTAACCATACTAGTTTCTAATAAATCAGAATGTCTGAGGCTGAGGCCCCCTGTCAAGGGTCTTTTTAAGAACTCTTTGAGTGATCCTAATATTCAGCCAGGGCTGAGAACTTCTGGCTTTTGTTTCTGATACCTATTCATCTACAACTTTCCAGTCTTAAGTCAATCCCTCTGATCCTTTAGATTCCTGATGTGCTGTTCAGCAAGAGGGCAATGCTCTCTCGTTGAAATTCCTCTTTTGTCTCCTGAAGATTTCCTCGATCTCTCTCCTGCCCTTTTCCCAAAAACATTTCACTAATTTGTTCATTAAGCAAATAATCATAGAGAGCCTATAGAGCCTGGACATTGTTGTAGGCATTAGGAATTCAACACGGTCTGAGCAAAACACACATGATCTCTGCCCTTTGGAGTCTACAGACTGGTTTACCTTAGGTAAATGAATAGATATTTCATCACAACCTGTGATCGTTACAAATCACATTATGGTTTCGTATGACAAGAAAAAGGACAGGATGCTACGAGAGCTTGTAATAGGGACCTAGGCATGCTGAAAAGCCAGAGGCGGCTTCCCCGAGGAATATACCAGCTAAAGGTGGGGAGTTAGTCCTAGGCAGTAAGCATGCACCCAAAAAAACCCTGCCGCAGGAAGAACTTGGCCAACATCTGAGAACCGAAAGAAGAGCTAGAGCACAGGAGCTGGGCTGGGCGGGAGCTGCCAGATGAGGTTGTCCAGGCAGACCCTGCTCAAATCCTGAAGGGCCTTGCAGGCCATCTTGAAGATTTTACTTTCTATGCCAAAGGTAATGGGAAGCTCAGAAGGATTTTAAATAGGGGAGGGACTTAACAAGACATTTGATTTAGAAAAAAAAATTTGTAAGATGGAGAACAGATTTGAGGACACCAGAGTGGATGTGGGGAGACCAGTTAAGAGGCTGTTATGGTTCAGCAGCAAGAAATAATGGTGGGTTGGCCTAGAGATGGGCTGGGGGTCGGGGGTTTGGCATCACTACAGCACAATGGATTAGATGCAGGGAGGCAGGGAGCAGACTGTGGCACGAATGACTCCTAGATTTCCATTCATTTAAAAGAATGAAATCTTGCCATTTGCAAGGACATGGACGGAGCTAGAGAGTATAATGCTAAGTGAAAGAAGTCAGTCAGAGAAAGACAAATACCATAGGACTTCACTCACATGTGGAATTTAAGAAACAAAACAAACAAAGGAAAGAAAAGAGACAAACAAAAAAACCCCCACTGTTAACGATGGAAAACAGATAGTTATCGGAGGGGGTGGGTAAAATAGGTGAAAGGGATAAAGAGTACACTTACTTATCTCGATGAGCACCAGGTGATGTATGGGATTTTTGAATCACTATATTGTACTCCTGAAACTAACTTAACACTGGATTTTAACTATAGTGGAATTAAAATTTTAAAAAGGAATAGAAAGAACACTGTCCTAAGAATAACTAAGAAAGCAGAAAACAAATTGAATAATTCAAGAATCATTTATTAAATATTTGCTTTGTGCAAAAAAAAAAAAATTGTCTTCCACCTGTCGTGGTCAGTGGGATTGATTTGTTTACACGTCATTATTCCTCACAAGCTCTGAATGACCCAAAGCACCGCAGCTATTTGAAAACCCAATTGACATCCAGCTCTACACAATGCTGTTCAGGGATCCTAAGCACTTTATTGTGGGATAAGCATAGCAAATTAAAGAGGAAAAGAGATGAACAGAAGAAGGGAGGCTGGTAGGTAAAAATAACATGTGCTGAGTGCTTGCTTTTTGTACTTTACAGGCATTTATCAGTGCTTGGGGGAGCTGGTTCAAATGCAGATTCTGACAATAAAGCTCCAGTGCGACCCGAGATTTCTAACTAGCTGCGGGGGGGATGCTGATGTTGTGATTCTGTGGACCACTTTTTGGATGACAAAGCCTTACAGCATTTAATCCACATAGATACCCTAATTATTAAGGAAAAAATATCACCATTTTAAAGACGATCAATCTGAGGCCAGGAGGGGTTAAGTACTTTGGCAAAGACACTCAGCTGGAAAGGGCAGCCCTGGGATCAGGGATTTGGTCTGCTTCACTTCCAAACTTCACCTTTCCCTACCAGGCTAGGTCATTTCTTTCTCCAGAGTGATGTGCTGGATCCCAGTCATCTTTCTTAGTGGCCCAATTGCCTGAGAAACTCATGTCTCTGGACTTTGAGGGCCCCCCAGGGCCTGCCACAAGCTCAACTTTGTCCAGCTATACCTCATCTCTCGCTGTCAGGACAAGGGACGCCGAGTGTGAGGGGCAGCCCTGGTTAGGAACCCCTGCACACTCTGGAGGATCAGAGTAACCCCTCATTACGAGCCAACAGGACTCTTTCTGAGAACTTCATTCCTTTGCCAGCTGGGGTCTTGGGGAGGAAAAGAAGGTCTAGGACTGAAATTTGAGCACTGTTTCTGCTGTCTTCCCACTTCCTCTGGGTTGCCCACACTCCCTGCCTGTCTCTGCAGTGGTGCAGGTGACTCTGACCCTGCTATGCCCACCCCTTCTGGGCATTTTCTCCAAGGCTATGAGCTCAGCCAGCTGGTAAATGAGAGCAAGGTCATTAGGCTCACCTCCATGAAGTATGAATGATCAGCCTCCTCAGGGGATTTGGCTGTTGACAACTCCTGAAATTCCAGGGCTTATGATGATGTAAAGAATTCCAGTCATTAATGAAAGACATTTATTTTTAGAGGAGCCGGGTAGAGGATTTTCTCAGTGCATTAATAATGCCAGGCCCTCTTAGGTGACCTTGAGCTACAAATCTCAAAATCCTGGAAAAGCCCAGTTCTTTGTGACCTTTTCCCCATTCGCCTCCAGATGGGCTTCCCCAGTCCTGCTTCCCGATTCCCTCTTTATCTCCCTTCTGCAACTCTCAGATCATGTTCAGCTTGCCCCTGCCTGCTTACCCCCTCCTTTCCCTCCTTCCTTCTTTCAAACCAATGGAGCCTCCGCTACACTGTGCACTGTGCATTGTGGATAAAAAGGGGTGAGATGCCCCTGCTCTCAGGGAGCTCTGAGATTACGGGTGAGGCACGGAGTACCCCGACAATCACAGTGTGCTGGCTGAGGTCTGTAAGCAGAGTGGTGCCAGGTGCCTATGGGAGAACCCCTGAGCTGGGGTGGAGGGGCAGGAGAGGAGCCCCAGGAGGAATGCCATTACCTGACTCTTTTTTTTTTTTTATTCTTATGTTAATCCCCATACATTACATCATTAGTTTTAGATGAAGTGTTCCATGATTCATTGTTTGTGCATAACACCCAGTGCTCCATGCAGAATGTGCCCTCCTCAATACCCACCACCAGGCTAACCCATCCTCCCACCCCCCTCCCCTCTAGAACCCTGTTTGTTTTTCAGAGTCCATCGTCTCTCATGGTTCGTCTACCCCTCCAATTTCCCCCACTTCATTCTTCCCCTCCCGCTACCTTCTTCTTCTTCTTCTTTTTTTTTTTCTTAACATATATTGCATTATTTGTTTCAGAGGTACAGATCTGAGATTCAACAGTCTTGTACAATTCACAGCGCTTACCAGAGCACATACCCTCCCCAGTGTCTATCACCCAGTCACCCCATCCTTCCCACCCCACCCCCCACTCCAGCAACCCTCAGTTTGTTTCCTGAGATTAAGAATTCCTCATATCAGTGAGATCATATGATACATGTCTTTCTCTGTTTGACTTATTTCACTCAACATAATACCCTCCAGTTCCATCCACGTCATTGCAAATGGCAAGATCTCATTCCTTTTGATGGCTGCATAATATTCCATTGTATATATATACCACATCTTCTTTATCCATTCATCTGTTGATGGACATCTTGGCTCTTTCCACAGTTGGCTATTGTGGACATTGCTGCTATAAACATCGGGGTGCACGTACCCCTTCGGATCCCTACTTTTGTATCTTTGGGGTAAATACCCAGTAGTGCAATTGCTGGATCATATGCCATTACCTGACTCTTAAGCCTTAAGGTGAGCCAGGAACTATGATGGAGGAGGGCATTTTAAGAAAAGGGCACAGTCTACGCAAAGGCCTGGCTTAACACCCAAGGACCCCAATAGTCCAATGTGGCTGGAGCCTCACACAGAACATGGGGACATGGAGGAGGAGCCAGGCCAGCAAGTGTTCTGTACATCACGTGTGGTAGTCCAGGTCTTATTTTTTTTAATCCTCATCTCCCGGTGGCCCTTCTAATTAAAAGAATACAGGCATGTGATGTAAAAAAATCAGAGGGCAGGTATAATTGAAGAGCAGCAGTGTAGGGGCCGGCCCCTCCTGACACACGTCTTATTCCATGGAGGCAACCAGTTTTACCTCTTTCAGCTTTTCATTCCTGTTGTTATCTCCACACTGCTGAATAATATGCTTCCATCTTTATTCATTGATTAAATTTAGACATTATCGATGGACTTTCTGCTATGATAAAGACCTAGAGAGCACCCCCATTCCCATCTTCCCTTAATTTCCTTTTTTTAAAGATTTTATTTATTTAGTTATTTAGTTATTTATTTGAGAGAGAGAGAGCATGCAAGTGAGGGGAGGGGCAGAGTGAGAGAGAAAATCTCCAGAAGACTCCCTACTGAGCACAGAGCCCCACATAGGGCTTGAGTTCACAGCCCTGAGATCATGACCTGAGCTGAAACCAAGAATCGATGCTTAACTGACTGGCACCCCCCTCCCTTTCACTTCTATTCTGAAGACTTCAGGGAACCAGAAATGGTAGTGAGCAGAGAAGCCATGTGATGACATTTGCATTTTAGAAAGACCAGTCTAGAAGCATGGTGGGGAGTGGGGCAAATGAGGGAAATGGCTTCATGGTAAACCGGATGACAGATGCCATGGGTTTGCATTAAGGGAGTAGTGCTGTGAATTGAGGGAAAGGGTAACATTTGAGAGAGAACTGGGAGACTGAATGAACAGGACCTCGAGAATGAGTGTCTTCTACTTTACTTTGCCAAACACAACCTTGATCCCAAAACACTTTCATAAAGACCACAAATCCCAAAACCTGTGGTTCAGCCTCTCAATACAGAAAATCTTGAATACAATCTCCAGAGAATAAAGTTCTCAAAAATTCAAAGGAAACTCATTCCCAGCTTGAGTTTAGGGTTTAATTCACAGAGGTGGTTAATGAAGGGGGAATTCTTGTTATCAGTTCAATAGACATTTGATAAATCATTCATCAAAATTCAATGCTCCTGTCCATTTTTAAAACGTGAAAATCTCAACTTTGAAAAGAGTTATCCCAAAATGAGAGCCAACCTTATATACATCGGTGTGAAACATTAGAATTCCCCTTAAAACCAAAAGAAAAACAAAGTGTTTTAAAAGCCCAATAGTTCCATTACTTTTTCATTTTATTGAGGTATAATTGACAAAGAAAATTGCAAGATACTTAGGGTGTACATTGCAGTGATTTGGAGTATGTATACAGTGTGAAAGGGTTCCTACTGTTTAGTTCATTAACACACTCATCACCTCACATATTTATCTTCTTTGTTAGTTTTTGGTGAGAGCAATTAAATTCTACTCTCTTAGCAAATTTCTTTTTTTTTTTAAGATTTATTTATTTATTTTAGAGAGAGATGGAGAGCACAAGCAGGAGGGGCAGAGGGAGAGAGAGAATCTTACACAGACTCCCCGGTAAAGGCAGAGCCCCATGCGGGGTTTGATCTCATGACCTTGAGATCATGACCTGAGCCAAAACCCAAAGTCGGACACTTAACTGACTGAGCCATCCAGGCACCCCTCTCTTAGCAAATTTCAGTTATATAATACAGTGTAATAACCAGCTATAGTCATGTTGTACGTTAGGTTCTTAGGTCTTATTCATCTTATAGCTTTAAAAGTTTATACCTTTTTACCAACTTCTCCCTATTTCTTCCACTCCACAATCCCTGGCGACCACTTTTCTATTCTCTGTTTCTAGGATTTTGACTTTTTTTTTTTTTTTTTTTAGATTCAACATATAAGTGACACCGTGTGCAGTATTTTTCTTTCTCTGTTGGGCTTATTTTACTTAACATAATGCCCTTAAGGTCCATCCATGTTGTCCCAAATGGCAGCATTTCCTTCTTTTCTGTGGCTGAATAATATTTTATTGTGTGTGTATATATATGTGTGTGTGTGTGTATGTGTGTATATATATATATACCATATTTTCTTTATCCACTCATCCAGTGATGGACACTTAGGTTGTTTCCATATCTTGGCTATTATGAATAGTGCTACAATGAATATGGGAGTGCAGATATCTCTTCAAGATCCTGTTTTTATTTCTTCTGGGTATATGCTCAGAAGTAGGATTGCTGGATCATATGGCGGTTGTATTTTTAATTTTGTGAGGAACCTCCATACTGTTTTCCATAGTGGCTGCACCAGTTTGCATTCCTACAGTACATAAGAGTTCGCTTTCTCCACATCGTCACCAATATTGTTATCCCCTGTTTTTTTTGATGATATTCATTCTGTCAGGTGTGAGGTGATATATCATTTTCATTTAGCATTTCCCTGGTGATTGGTGATGTCATGCTCCATTATAGGTCTTCTTTGGAAAAATATTTATTCAGTTCCTCCGACCAGTTTTTAATTAGATTGTTTGTTATTTTTTGCTATTGAGTTGTATGAGTTGCCATTATTTTTATTGCAACTTTCACACATATATATTATCTTTTACTTTCTAGAGAGAGCAATTAAAGACAAATAAAACCCCTTACATGAGGGTCTTGTGTGGTGATCTTGGACAGCAGTGAGGAAGAGAGCCCTCAGGAGACTGCGGCACTGTGCAGCCTGGTTTAGGGGAGAGGACTTTTGGGGACAGAGTTGTGGAGGCAGCTACTTTAGGGCAGTCAGATCCCAGGTGGAGCTGTGACAAAGCTTGGGACACCTGTTACTCACTGGGGAACTTGTGCAGAACTCCTACTTGGTTTGTTTTTGTTTTTGTTTTATTTGAGGGAGAGAAAGAGAACTCAGGGTTGGGGTGGGGGACAGAGGGAGAGGGAAAGAGAATCTCAAGCAGACTCCCCGCTGAGCACAGAACCCCCGTAACGGGGCTTGATCTCCCCACCCTCAGATCATGACCTGAGCTGAAACCAAGAGTCCGTCTCTTAACCATCTGAGCCATTCAGGCACCCCAGAACTCCTACTTGTAAAGGAATCTGTTAAACAAGCAGAGGGGTGGTGGTGAGGGGAAGCCCCAGAAGAAGATTATGGTGAAAACTGTCCCCAACCTTCTCCATCAGTTGGGGTTTCACCTTTTCATCTCCTGAGGGAATAGCCGATGCCACTCTCCCACCGTCCTCTAGGGGCGCTGTGATCCCCCACAATGCTCAAGGCCAACTTGTTTGGTTCCTTTACTTAGTTGAGTCAAGAAAGAAAGGTTGGTGGCAGTTTTCCAGACATAATTTAACCAAGATACAAACTTGTAAAAAAGAATTCAGAATTTTTGTACAGACACATATTTGGCACAGATGCAGTTATTTTATTTCTATATTTAATGTTATTTTGTTTCTATAGTTAATGTACTTATTATTTATCCTACTGCTCACTACCTGATTCTCAAAAGGAGTTGGAATGTTTTACAAATAAAGAGAGATGCTATCAGAACATTAAAATAAAGAAAAAGAACAAGGTCCATGAATTGAATTTCAGGACCAAGGTGGGGGGATTCAGTTAGAGCACAAAAACAAAAACAAAAACAAAACAAAACAAAACATACAAACAGCCTCTGAGCCTCCTTGGAAACAAGGCAAAAGGGAAATTGTCCATTAGATGATAAAATAAAATTGACCAGTTTGTCAAGAGAATATCAATTCTTTAAACAACAAACAACGACAACAAAGTCACTGAAGTCTAGCCACAGGTTGTTAGATCACATTGTTTACCAGGAACATAGACACCAGCTCTTTTTCTGATCTCTCCTGGTCCCATAGGATTTCCCTGAAACATTTCCACCCTCTGTTGGTAAGTCTGGTCCTACTCTTCCGTAAAGGCTATATCTTTGGCTTCTTCTGAGCTGTCACTTTCTGAGCAACCATGGGGCTCCTTGTGGGTACCTTCTTTATATCATTGATCACCTCCTACCACATAGCATCTCTTCCTACTTCAAAGCTATGCCTCTCACTGGACCAGTGAGTACATTCTGAAAGTACCCTGCTGAGGGATGCTTAGAGGTTCCAGTTTATCAGCAGAGCAGAGATGATTAGCATTCCTTATGCCTAATGAGGGATCACATCCTTCCTAGCTTAGATCATCAACTTTCCCATTGGTGCCAGGGGCTCTCAACTCCTTTCTTGGGTGTACCACTCAGAGAGGTGACCTTAGATTAGAGAGTTCCTCAAAGTCTAAAGTGTACTTGAATGTGTTGAAATTATTTGTACAACTTCATGTGGGGATTACATATATATGAACACAGTTCTCTGGTAAGAGGGTCCACAGTCTTAATGATACTCTCCAATGGACTCATAACCCCAAAGAAGTTAAGGATCATTATTGTAGAATTCTATCACTACATATGTGTAATGTATAAGACTTTCACTGTGAAATCACGTGCACATAAGGAGGATGGTCTTCTATCTTGACCTTAGGGCTATATCTTCTATACCCACTGCTCGGGATAAGGCAGGGATCTTCCTTAACTAAAGTTAAGTTTTGGGCCCTACCAAAACTAAAATCAATTCAGTGTCTCTAACCCTTTTTTCTGAACTTTTCTATGTTGCCAAATCATAATAAAACTATAATGAATATATCTATAGTGCTTTCTGGTTTCTAAACTATATCCAGATACATCATCTAATATGATCTCCACAATAACACTGAAAGGTAAAGCATTATAGTCTCCATTTTACAGATGAGAAACCTCAGACTCAGAGAGATTTAGTGGCTTATTGAAGGTGTTGCTAAAACTAGTTGGCTCTGGGTCCGTTCTGGAATCGAATTCTGTGATATGTTTATAGTCTAGTCTATCTTCCAAGGACCACAATGAAATTGGAAAAACTGGACTTTCAGCATAGTTGAAACCATCCCAAACCACTAATACCTCTTCCTGTTGGTTTAACCTTCTTAACTCAATGCTCTGAAATGTGATCTCAGCCCCTTGGTACACACATCATAAATTACTGCTCACCATGTATATTATAGTGATCCACTGGGGGTGGCTCACATTATTAGCATGTACAATGTATATTAAGCCTTGGATACATAGACTAATGCCCTGATCAGAGAGTTAGCCACAATAACAAATACAATGGTGGGGGGTAGGAGGTCTGATGGTGGTAATGGGAGCTTTTCTTTATCTGAGATGGACTTCACTTGCTTTAGACCACTTGCCCGAAAATTATTTGACTCTTAATCCATCAAAAAGTACTTACCCTGAACTTACCCCCACAGGAGGCCTACGTGACTCAGCAGGACAAAATCCGTCTGGTGGGGGAGTTGGTGACCGTCACAGGGGCTGTGATTATCCTGCTCCTAGAGGTGAGGTACCATCAGGGTCCAAGCCAAGGCCATCCACCTGGGGTCCCAGACTGAACTGCAGTCTACATTGTCTTTTTGTTTTACTGGCCTCTTCCTAGATCCCAGACATCCTTAGGGTTGGTGCTTCTCGATATTTTGGACAGACTATCCTCGGGGGACCATTCCATGTCATCATGTGAGTGTCCCTTCCTTTCAGTCTTTGCCAGAATTGTTCTAGGTCTCCCATTTACTCTCTGGGACCTAGACCTCAGTTGACTCTCAACTCCAGGGATTTCTCTCCAGTGGGCTCATATGTGTGTTTTGGGTGTAAGGACTAAGCCTGAGGGGGTACTACCCAAGTTTTCACCATGCTAGAGGGGACCAAGAGTATTTCCTCTCTCACTGCTTGTTCTCTGCACCTCCCCCCACCCCCCCCCGCAAGCATCATCTATGCCTGCATGGTGCTGGTGACCATGGTGATGCGGCTCTCCAACATGAACGGGGAGATGGTGCCCATGTCCATTGCCCTGGTGCTGGGCTGGTGCAGTGTTATGTACTTTGCTCGAGGATTCCAGATGCTTGGTCCCTTCAGCATCATGATCCAGAAGGTCAGTGCTTTCCCCAAAGCTTCCTCTGGCTTCAGCCATAGCACCTTTCCAGACAGAGTGAGGAAGTCAGAGCACACAGGAAAACACTGCTCTGAGTGAATCTAATGGAGCTAGGGGGCCTCCAATCTAGCAGGATGGCTGCAGAGAGGCAGGTGGAGAAGGGTCACTCCACCCTCCTTCCCCTTCCCTTTCCTGTAGATGATTTTTGGAGACCTCATGCGTTTCTGCTGGCTAATGGCTGTGGTTATTCTGGGATTTGCCTCAGGTAAGAGCACTATCCCCTCTTCTACTAGGTCATAGGGTCCAGTTCTTCAGAAAGTTGGCTCGCTCTTGCTCAGTTCTCATTTGTACTCTGTTTTGCTCCACACCCCAGTAGAAACTGAAGCTCCACACCCCAGTAGAAAAAGCACACTCATATCCATAGGATCAGAGTCACTCAGGTTGGCTTAGAAGGGAGACCATGTGCTCTGAATTTATGGGCCAATAATATTCATGTTGACTAACCGCTCTGCAAGATCTTTAAAGAAGAGATAGAAGAAAGGCTTTGGAGAGAGAGGGCCATGAAATAGGAAAGACTGGCCAGTTGCAGATCTCAGAAAACTATGTGGGCAAACAGAGACAGTGCAATATTTAACTCTTCCATGTTTACACTTCAGAAGAAGAAACTGAGAGAATTCAATAACACAGAAACATACTTTTTTTTTTTTTTCCTATGTGTGATCGCAGTTGGGAGAAAAAGAATTCAAAGAGGAGGTATCAAAAAAGATTTTAGAGAGTTTGAAAATGAGAGGAAAACAGAGAGGAAAACAGAAGAAAAAGAGCTGTAAGGAGAGATTGAGGAAAGAGGGAGCAGGGACTCAGTCTCAGCCCAAGCTGCTGGTGGGGAAGAGTGGGAGCGTCAGGGTAGAGAGAGGAGCATAGTCAGAAAATAACAGCCAGAGCCAGAGGGAGGGTGAGGGCAGTGAATGAGTAGGAGGAAGTTCTTAGGGAAAGGTGCTAAGAGGATGGCAGAGCAGTAAGATTGGCAACTCAAATCCAGTCTTTAATGTCTGCAACTAAACATCCGTAAGACAAGGGGATGTCCTAGCAGTATTTGAAGTCCTCCCCCACCAACTCTAAAAGACCATGGCTTTTAGTACAAAGGACACTATTCTTGTCCTACGAATTCCCATTTAACAGGGATTCCCACCACACTAGACTAAAAAAATGCCCCAAGATTGAGCTATGAATGGGTAAAACTGTGGTAGTCTGCCTATTTGGAGTATTCCTTATATTTTCTTTCTTTGCACTCTCTACCCCATCTGCACACATCATAAATTACTGCTCACAACATGTGTGTATAGTTATATAGTATGCATATGTTGCAGATAGTATACGTATATCATGACTTGCCGATTACAAAATGAGGTCATGATGACAGAGGAGCTTTCTGTAGATGTCCTATACCCAGAATCTCTGAAACCATCTCTTCTTGGTTGTTGCACTTGCTTTTTGATGCTTTGTCATAGACCCTGTTTCCATTCTTGAGATCACTTTGTTTATATTTCAGTTCCCCATATGGACAGGAGTCTTTTAAAGGTTCTAATGCTGTACCAAAGTTCCAGGATGCATAGTATTATCCAGCAGGCTACACACTGAACAGGGAAACTTTCTCCATGAGGGTCCAAGCTCACCCAGGGAATCTCAGAGTGATGGATGGTTATCTAGAGGTCACTGAGATTTTTTTTTTTTAAAGGTGCCTTTCTTTTAGTCATTTCATATGTTAGTTCTTTGAAATTGTTGGAGATTCCATGCATTCTTGTAACAAGTTATCTTTTAAATATTCTATTTTCTAAGATGTGAAAAGCAGTTAGGTGACTTATTTTGTGTGTGTGTGTAACGAGTCACCTAACTGCTTTTCACATCTTATATGTGTGCGTGTATATATATATATATATACACACAAATATATATATTTATAATACACACACATAATTTATATACACATTTTGCTAAATGGCTACATATTACCACTGTCCAGAGTGATGAACTTGGTCGTTTGACATCTCAGGGTTAGCCAGGTCCACATGTAGAATATGACTTACATGCATACAGTCACATATTTACATTTATGGGCATATCTGTGTGTCTGCAAATGTGTAAGTATGTGGAGATATGACTAGGCCCATACTTATTGTGATAACTCCCTGTTTCCCCATCTCCATGCCCACTTCCTGGGCGGAGCAGCGTTCTATGTCATTTTCCAGACAGAGGACCCAGCCAATCTGGGGCAATTCTATGACTATCCCATGGCACTGTTCAGCACCTTTGAGCTTTTCCTCACCGTCATTGATGGGCCTGCCAACTACGAAGTGAACTTGCCCTTCATGTTTGGCATTGTCTACTTTGCCTTCACCATCATCGCCACACTGCTTATGCTCAACCTATTCATCGCCATGATGGGTGACACACACTGGCGGGTGGCCCATGAGCGGGACGAGCTCTGGAGGGCCCAGGTGAGTTTATTAGTGTTAGTCTTACTAAGGGGAAGAGTATGGAGAGAAAAATCAAAGCAGAATATGTTATGGACTCTCTTAGGAGAATCACAGAATAATCCAGTGGGGTTGTCACCTCAACAAAGGTATATATTTGGATAGAGGAGGAGACAAAAGGAGGGTAAAATGGTATGATAGGGGTAGGTTCAATACCCAAGAGCTGACATATTGATCACAGGGGAAAAGTAGATCTAATAGTCAACCTTGGGTCCAGTGAGAACTAGAAACTGTCTTATTCTTATATATTCTAGTTTTTATTTTTTTAATTTAATTATCTTTTAAAGATTTTTTATTTTTAAGTAATCTCTACACCCAACATGGGGCTTGAACTCACAACCCTGAGATTAAGAGTTGTGTCTCATGCTTTACTGACTGAGCCAACCAGGTGTCCCTATATATTCTAGTTTTTAATTTGGACATTATCTTCTATTTGCTTCTCTCTGATTTTTTTCTTTATATCATTGAGGATAATACAGTTTTAGAGTTGGAAGTACCTTTAGTGGTCCTCTAGTTGAGCTCCTACCCAGAGATTAATTATTCATTGGTCAAAGGGTAATTTAATATCTTCTTCAATGCTGATTAGGGCCTTATTATCATATGGATTCTGATAGTGATTAGGAGGAGGAGAGCTTTGTCCTATTTCAAAAGTTTTTGTAACTAGACATGTCCATGTTGCATTCAGCTGAAACCTATCTTTCTACAGTTCCATTCTGTGGCCCCAGCCTTTTCTTCTCATATAACACAGGACACACCCTTCTGTATGAACACCATTCAGACATTTGAATACAGCCATCATTTATCCTCTGAGACTTTCCATTCACTTAATAATAATTACTTAGAGCCTGTGATGTGTTGGGAAACGTCTAGGAGATGGGGACACCAGCATGAACACCACAGTTGCCATCTGTGTCTTCATGGAGCCTACAGTCTGGTTGGGAAGACTGCCGTTAAACCATGGACTCCCCAGAAGCCTGTACAATTACAGTAGTAAAAGTGTCACAGAGAAGTAGAGGATGCTAAGAACAGGATGCAACAGAGCAGTCTGATGGGAAAGTAAGGAAATGCTTTCCTGATGGAGTAGCATTTAAGATGAGCCCCTAAACTTGGGTAAGAATTAGTCAGTTAAGAAGAATGAGAGAAAGGGATGAAGGTTAGGGGTTATATCAGTCAGGACTCTTGGCTACAGGGACAGAAAACCAAACTCAAATAGACTTAAATAAAAAAGGCATTGGGAGGAGGATGTGTCGGTCCTCATAACCGGGAAGTTTAAAGAACTAAACTAGCTCTAGTCATATCTGGCCAGAGCCTGTATCTCCATTTCCCACATGACATTAGTTTCTCTTTTCTGCTCTCCTATCCAGACTCTCCTAAGTCAGTCTCTCCCATCATGTTGGTGAGATGTCTTCTAGAAGCTCCAAATTCTCAAAGGAATGAGCAGATGTACTGCATTGCACAATTCCAATGGCCCCTTTCCTGTTGTATTCTGTGTGCTTCCTGATGCTGTGCAACATGTAACCCCTTAAAGAGCATCTTTCCCCTGAGAACCCAGTCTAAGTTCCATCTCACTGCAACAGGTTTGAGCCATAAGTGCATCCCTGAATTTGAGGTTAAGGCCAAGGACTGGAGAGTGGTGATGGTGGTGATGGAGTTTAATGAAGAATGGACTAATTAGCCAGGCCTGAGTGCAGTCCAGTCTACTCTAACTGATGGACAGAGTGATGAAGGGGCAATGCTCTAAGAGAAAGGGGTTCTGTTAACAGAACAAGGTGGGAGGGCTGACTTATGGCACAATAGGACACATAAATGTCGTTTTCAAGATAAAGAAGGAGAAGGGCTGTATAGGAAAAGGGAACAAATGATTGAAAGTCCTGAGGTTGGAGGGAACTTGGTGCAAGTAAGAAATCGAGTGGAAGAACATGACATGGGGAATTGGGCTACTTTAAGGATTGCTAGTGCCTTCAAATAACCAAGATCATGGTCCTTTCAAAACTAGAGTGGTCCTAACAGGATTGGAGGAATGCAGTATAAAGAGGGTCATATCTTTCCTTGCTTGGGACACTATAGTATAAGTGGCACCTGAAATTGAGCCAGGTCTTTTAGCAAATATACAGTTTGCCCTTATCAAGGTCATGATCAACTAGAACCCCTGCATCTTTATTATGCAACTTAATTAGTGAAGCTCCTTGGCCATTCTCCTGTACTTACACAGATACTTTGGTCTTAAACATAAATGTGTAGGACCTTACATTTGGTTCTCTTAAATTTCACATTATTGGTTTTTGACCAGCATTCCAGTCTGGTGAAATCATTTTTATATTGCTTCTGTCACCTCACATATTACATATCCCTCCCAGTTTTGTGTCACAGGCATATTTGATAAGCTTGTCTTCTATGTTTCATCTAAGTAATTAATGAGGGCTGGTCAAAGGACAGAACATGTGATGTGCCACTAGAATTTTCCCTGCCAAGTTTACAGTCATTAACCCACTCTTTTCCTTTGTAGGATATGGGTATTTAATTTGCTGCAAATTCCCTAAACACCAGCGGCATCATTTCATCTCCACCATCATAGAAATTCTATTTAATCATTTCATTTAAATCAAGATAGCTAGTCTATGGCTTTCCTATGAAAAGGCAAATGAAATTAGTTTGGAGTGACTCATTTTCTATGAATGTGAATAGTAATGTAGGGGTCACGGTTTTATTGAAAACACTCATAAAATATTCTCTCTCTCCTGGTTACGATGAATGATGAGTAAAGCAGATAGCATGATGCCTGACACAGGCTAGGGCATGGCTAAAAGACTGTCATCTTCCCCAATCCCTGGTATCCCCATCTGACAGGTACTTCTTGGTCCCTATGTCGGTGGCCTCCAGTGTCCCCTGAAACCTCATGACTCTTGCTGAGTTTCCTCTACCTTTCACTCCTCCCAGGTGGTGGCTACCACGGTGATGCTGGAGAGGAAGCTGCCTCGCTTCCTGTGGCCTCGCTCTGGGATCTGCGGGTACCAGTATGGGCTGGGGGACCGCTGGTTCCTGCGGTGAGTGACAGTGTATATGGGTAAACTGCCAACAAGTGTGAGGCCATGGGAGTGGGATGACCAGTTCCACATTTATCACACATCTTTTCATTCCTGAGATCCCCAATTGGATCCAAAGGAGACATCATCACTCTATAAAGTAAGACTGCATTAGCCTGTTTAAGGGAGGTGGGTGGAGCTGATGAGGAGGGTGACAAGACCACTAATAGCTGATGCCAGGCTGCGAGTACAACAGGGCAGTAATGTGTGTGAGGCTATGTATGTGTCCATGCTCAGATGTGGGCATGGGCTACCCAACTTTTTCTAGTCTTGTTCCTACCTGACCCCCATTTCTAGTATATTCTTGCCTTGAAGCTAACCTTCTCCATACTCTACCTTCAGCTCCTGACCATGGCTCTCCCCTCTCTCTCCATTTTCTCTTTCATGTTCACTATTACACACACACACACACACACACACACACACACACACGCAGGCTCCACTACTCTCCAAATCCTGACTGCTTACCTTTTTGGTCTCTATCCCACTTTACCCTCCATTCTACTGCACTTCCCTTCATTTGATCCTGGGACTCTGGTCCCTTCCTTCCCCTGTCCTCTCCTTTTCTCTTCACCTCAACTGAGTCCATTCCCCTTTGCCCTCCTCAGAGTCGAGAACCACCATGATCAAAATCCTTTGCGAGTGCTTCGCTACGTGGAAGCTTTCAAGGGCTCAGACAAGGAGGATGGACAAGAGCAGCTTTCTGAGAAACAGCCCTCTGTTTCTGCGACTGAAAGTGGGACCCTAGCCAGAGCCTCTCTGTCCCCCCTGACCCCCTCCCTGTCCCGGACCACATCTCACAGCAGTAGTCACCGGGGCTGGGAGATCCTTCGTCGTAACACCCTGGGACATGGAAATCTTGGGCTGGACCTTGGCGAGGGGGATGGAGAGGACAATATCTATCATTTATGATGAGGACCCTTGTTACCGTTGGCCTGACAAACAGGTGGGCCTAGATGGGGAACGGTATCTAATTTTCATGCCTGTTAACTGTGGGGAGGGGGTCAACAGAATAATTCTTAAAGGCCATGTCTCACCTTCACATCAGCATTTCTGGAGATGGGCAACGGGCATCTGTTGCCCCACATAGCTCCTGGGCTCCTGGAAGTCCCACATCTTGAGAAAAGAAGGTATCTCTTCAAGGAAAGTTGGACTTGGCCATCAAAGACAAGAGATAGGGATGCTAGACCAACATGTGGATCATCTTTCTTTCTGCCTCATGCCAGCCCTAGACCGTAGTAAGCTGTGAAGCCTGCCTGGTTCCACAAGGCTTACCGTGGGAAGAGCCAGGTGTGGCACTGAAGTGGCCCCTCCCTTTTTCTTATACCCCTGTAGGACTCTCCTTTCCTGGCAACCAAATCCCAACTAGAAAACTGCAAGAAGAAATGTCCTTTATTCTTGCCTTATTTTTAAATAATTTGATTGTGGGAAGATACACATAACATAAAATTTACTATTTTAACCACTTTCAGGGATACAGTTCAGTGGCATTAAGTCCACTTACATTGTTGCATCACCATCACTGCTCTTCATCATAGGACAATTTCATCACCCCAAACTGGAATTCCTGTACTCCTTAAACACGAAGTCCCCACCATACCTCCGCACAGCCCCTGATAACCAATATTCTACTTCGTGTCTATGAATTTGCCTACTCTAGATACCTCATGGAAGTGGAATCATGGTTTATTTCACTTAGCATAATATTTTCAAGATTCATCCATGTTGTGGCAGGCATCAGAATTTTATTCCTTTTAAAAGCCAAATAATATTTCATTGTATGGATAGACCACATTTTGTTTATTCATTCATCCATTGGTGGACATTCAGGTTGTTTCCACCTTCTGGCTATTGTAAGTAACACTGCTATGAACATTGGTATATAGTTCTCTTTGAGTCCTTGCTTGCAATTCCTTTGGGTATATTGCTTGATGTGGAATTGCTGGATCTTATAGCAATTATTGTTTAATTTTTTGAGAAATTGCCACACTGTTCGTTGTTTTTCTTTTTTCTTCTCTCCCTCCCCCTCCCCCTCCTCCTCCTTTTCCTTCTCCTCCTCCTCCTCCTCCTTCTTCTTCTTCTTTTTCTTCTTCTGATAATAACCATCCTAATGTGTATGAAGTGGTGTCTCATTGTGGTTACGATTTGTATTTCCCCAATGACTAATGACAATGAACATCTTTTCATATGCTTATTGGCCCTTTCTATATTTATTTTTGGAGAAATATCTATTCAAGTCCTTCATCTCTGTTTAAATTGTGTTGGTTTTTTTGTTGTTTTTTAGTTGTCTTATCCTTGCTTTTTGAGGCTCACAGTCTAACGTGTTTGTATCTTATTTGTGTCCAGGTGTATGTTTAAATAAGTGTGGTAAATTATGCCTTTCTGTGCTTGAACAGCTCAATCATTTCTTTTATGGGACTGTCCCTGGTCTGTCCCTCAGGTGGCTCATTAGCAGCTAATCATCCTTGTGCATGGAGGTAGCAGGCTCCTGGCTACGTCTCCTCCAGCAGCCATCCTCCACCCCCACCTCCCTCTGCCCCTGTGCTGAGTTGTGGGGTGGCAACAACAACGCAGGATGGGCCATCCCTATCTAGGGAGGAAACTGGGAGATAGTGTCCAGGGCACCCAGTACTGGGCTCAGGACAGTCTCCCTCTTGTCTCCAGTCCGTTGCACCTCACCCTAGCCCTATCATCACCTTCACCCGAAAGCCATAATATCTTTTAGGAGGACTGTGGTCTGGAATAGCAAAAAGGTACATGGGATTTATGAAACCACTGGTAGATTCTTGTAGATACTCATACAAAGCACAGATGAGTGTGGAACAGTGAGGGATCACACAAATGTACAGGCACAGGGTCCTACACACTCGGCCACAGGTTGCAGGGTTTCTAAAAGTGCTCAGTCATCGTGATTCCTCTTATTTTCCTTACAATGGAAGCACTTCCTCTCTTGTGTAAAGCTAAACTCCCATCTGAGTTCCAGACTAAGTTTTCTTTCTGTCTCTTCAGACAGCCGTGTCCATCACTGTCCCCTTTTGTGTATCTTCTCATTTGTGTATCTCACCCCCTCCCTCTCCACTAGCTCTGGGGGTTAGCAAATAACCATGCTCTATCCTTTCCCATATTCAAAGAAATGGCAAATACCCTCCCTCAACCCTTCTCCCTCCTTCCAGCTACTGCCCTCTTTTCTATTCCCTATTCAGGGCCAAACTTCTTAGAGACGACTCCATTGTCTACGGACCTCACACTGAGTCCTCAACCATTGTGATTTGACCTTGCGTCTCCATGCTACTGACATCTCTCATGTTATCTACCTCTGGCTAAGCTCACTGAAGTCTCAATCTTGCTTGAACTCTCGGTAGCCTTCAGACTACGGTCGACCACTCACCACCTCTCAGCACATTAGTGCCACACACTCCTACCATGCTGGCTGCTGCGTTTCTACAAAAATCCCATAAATATTTTTGGTCCACAAGGCTCTCTGTTTTTCTCACCACTTGGGCAGTCTCACCTGCTTCTGCAGATTGTATTAACATGCACATGTTCATGACTCCCCACTCCCTATCTTTGGTTCAGATCTGTCTCTTAAGCTCCAGGCATGAACAGCTTGGATGCCTATCTATTAGACAGCTAAGCTTGGATATTTTACAAACACCTCAAACTCAACATGTCCCAAATGGAACAGCTTTTTTTTCCTCACCAAACCTGCTCCTCCACCAGAGTTCCCTACCAAATAATAGGCAACGTTGCCTAAGCCAGAACTTGGGCACCATCTTAAACACATTTCTGTCAACTCTCAAGTCCTATAAATCTCAAATCTTGTGGATTCTGTTCCCTAAAACATCTGCTTTGAAAAGAATTAATTTTGGTTAGATCATACATGACATAGCACAGAATTCAACAAGCACACAAGATATACAGGGGAAAAAACTTTCCTACCTCTGTCCTAGCCCCTCTGGTGTTCTCTCCAGGGACATTCATTAATAAAAGTTTAACAATCCTTCCAAAAATACTCTGTATATATCCAAGCATATGTATGTATATATTCCCCTTAAAAAAGCATGTAATGGTACAGCTTGTTAGAAACAGTTTTTGCTTTTTTCACTTAATACATTTTGAAGACTGTTCCATACCAATATAAAATCTTCCATTTGTCTCTGCCTCTCTGAACCCTACTGAGTTCCAGGAGTAGTTTCTTAACTGCTTTCTTTGCCTGCAGTCTTGGTCTTCAATCCATCATCCACACTATGGCCAGAAGGGTCTTTGTAAGACACAAGTCCTGCCCCCAAGTGTGGTCTTCTGGAAGCCCTCCCTAAGCTGACCCCAGGCAACCCTCCAGCCTCCTCTTCTCTCAGGCTCTATTTCACCAAGCTGGATTTCTCTTAGTTCCTGGATAGTGCTGGGTTCTTCTTTTTCTTGGCCCTCACAATTTCTGGACCTTTCTACCTCCCTGTGCCCATTCTCCCTTCCATCTTTCTGACTTCTAGTCATCTTGTTGGTCTCAGCCTCATGATCGTACATTGGTTGTGTGTGCATGTGCGGGGGTGCTGACCAGTAGGCTAGGTTTGAGTCCACCTGCTCTATGTTTCCAGGCTACCTACATTTTCTTTTTTATCACACATCCTGCACCTTATCAAACTTATTTGTTTCAATGTCTGTCGTCTTTAGTAGACTGTAAGCTCCACAAAGACAGAGATAGTGCTTACTTATTCATCACTGTGTTCCCAGTGTCTGGCATAATTCCTGGTACAATGTAGTGTGCAATAAATATTCATTAACTAGATCTATGAATGATTGACTGGTTTTTATTCTAAGCTCTCTCACTGGCCATACTTGAGTTTTTTTCCACCTGTCAAAGGTGGTAAAAAAAAAAAAATCTGCCTTTGAGTTCGGTTGTAATAATCAAAGATAATCACATAATATGGGTAGAAACACTTTGGAAAGGATAAAAACCAATGCAAATGTGATTATTGGGCATTTTTTTTTAGGTTAAAGATGCTTCTGTGTGTGTGTGAGAGAGAGAGAGAGAGAGAAGAGCGAGGGAAGGAGGAGGAGGCTGAGGAAGAGGAGGAGATGTGGAATATCATAAGGAAGAGGGAAAGGAGGGAAGAACCCCAACAGCAAAGCTCTGGGACAGATCTTACTGAACCTCTGATATGTGGGTCCCTCTGAAAGAAGCATTCGAGGCAGTAAACCAGATTCTGCCCCTGCCCTCCGGAGCCCAGGTGAGCAAGAAGCAGCCTGCACGGACATCGGTGTCGTGCACAGCAGATGCAGCTAGTGAACCGTGTGCTGAAGGGTTAAAATAGCTGGCAGATGTTTTGTGCTGCCAGGCAGATGCCAGGTTTATTCACGGGGCTCCAGAGACAGGGACGGGGAACAGGGCAAAAGAAATGCCGATGTTCCCGCCTCAGGAATTCTTTGGGTACCCCAAACGGTTACCATTCTCCCTTCCTGTCTCTCCCTCCCTGGTTACTTCAAAATACAGAATGCAGGAAATCCTTGCTCCTGGGCGCCTCACAGACCAGTGGCAGGAAGGCACAGGAGGTTTTGCTCCCACAGGCATCACTGGACTTGAAAAATACGTCCTCTCCTAGCTGTTGACGAAGGGTTTTATTGGCACGCTGCTTGGTTCTGGTGAGAATGGTTGGGTAGCCCTGGGGGGATGGCCTGCCTGCGGCCTTGGGAAGCAAGCGCAGAGGTCAGGGTCCCTCCCTGGTGCTGCTGTGCTGGAGAAGTGCGAGATAAGGTCGGGGGCGCTGAGACTGACCAAGCGGGGAGAGCGGAAGAGAGAGATGAGGGAAGTAAGGGCTGGCTCTGGAGGCCCCTGGGGCCGATGCACAAGGCAGAGACAGGCAGAGAACTGGAGCTGGAGGAAGGGCAAACTGTGGTACCCATTAGGCCCCTGCACACCCGAGATCACTCAGTGGACAGCTGAGAAAATGCTTGACGGGGTGTCAGTAATCCTTGACTTCTGGCCAAGCCCATTCTTAAAGGCTAATGAAGGAAAAATGAGAAATGTGCAAGGAAAGAAATACTTTGACCGGTGTCACACCAACAGGAGAGGCCGGGTAACGTGGCCCCCTGTCTCTGCCAGGGAAGAGGGGGGGCAGCCAGGCAGGAGCCACCCGGGGCAGGACTGGACACACCTGCCTTTGTTTGTGCCACTTCTTTGTTAACCCTGGCGCTGAGGAGGCAGCAATTATGGCCACGGGCCCGAGGGAGCAAGGCTTGTGCAAGCCAGGCTGCAGCTGGAGGGACCGAGCGTGGGTCCCCACTCGCCCAGGCAGTGCTCGGCTCCGGTCACGGGAGACTTGCGCATGCGCGCGTTCCCGGCGATGGTTCTCAAAGGGCCGATCTCCCTCCAGCCGTGCTTCCTTCTCCTTCCCTTCCTGCTGCTGGACGGGCTTCCCTAACTGCTTCCTGACCAGGCTGTGGAGCCCTTTAGGGACGACAGGTGCAGGTAAAACCCAGTTGCAGTTCCCCGACTCTGCCGTAGTATTAGCTGATCGCCTGTCCTGCCACGGTCGTGGTAATAGCAGCACGCACGTGGAAGCACGTGGGTCACTGAGATTGTCCGGAGGTTACCAGTTGTCATGGCAGTATCTCTGCCTTCCCCTAGTTCACTTCTCTGATGCTCTCACTCCCTCTGCTGTTCCTTAACCCTAATGGAGCACCTCCTTCTGATTCAGAAACAAGAAGGTAAGGGAGAGAGAGAGAACTCGGTGACTGTGGATCCACTAGGTGACCCCTGTCCGAGTCCTTAAAGACTGCCTCCACCCTGGGTCAGAGAACATCACTCCCAGACTCCGACACCTGCTCACCCCACATAAACCAGGTCCAGAGAGGACAGTGGCAAATTGTTCTTCCTTTGCCCAGTCTGCCTCTTCACCTTCTCTCTCCCTCCTCGTGTGAACCTGGTAGGCAAGAAGATAGCACCCAGGCCCTGTGGCCTCTGTCCCAGCATCCTCTAGGCCTTAGGTCAGGGGGACCCCTCCCCCGGGGTCCCCAGCCAGCCGGGGAGGTGGTGCTCAGGGTAGGAGGGTGGGCTGGAGGGAATGGCTGCTGCCCCAGATGCTTCGCCTCACATACCACACCCTCCCCTCCATCCCAGGGGCTCCTCCTTCCCCACCTTCTGCAGGCTAATGAATCCTCCAAGGGCAGAAGTCATTTTCTCTATGTGTGGGCTGGGGATTGACAAACACACCCCCTCCTCCCAGGACACACACACATACATACACATGCAGGGTTCCCTGCCACGCCCCCTTGTTCCCCTGTCACTTTCGGGGCCCCTCTCTTGCACACTGACCCACCTTTGCCTTCGGGCCCAGGAATGGAAATGTACCCACTAAATACCTTGCAGTTTCCTTGGCACAGATCATTCTCCATAAAACACAATTCAACATATACTCTATACCAGGTGCTCTGATGGGGAGAAAGAAGATGTGATGTGCTCTAACCTCTTCCTGTGAGGCTCTGCCAACTGGGGGAGACAGGCAGGTAAGGGGACAGTGTTAATGCAGTCCTATCCTTCAGATGGGGCATGAAGAAGGGACTAGAGCACAGAGGAGGCGGGACCAGCCCTGGCAGAGGCAGGACAAGAGACAATGTGATTTTGAGTTAAGCTTCAAGGGATGAGCTGGAGTCTATGAGCCAGATAATTAATGTGAGGCCTCTTGCTGAAATGGGGCAGGATTGACGTGGTTCTGAGGGCTGGTGTAAAGGAAATGCCACAGACCCTATTTCATCCCTGCTCAGTTCGATGGAACTGTCTCTGGGAGGGACAAGGGGTGAGGTCTGTGGGATGGACGGTACAGAAACCCACTCTGTGCAGGTGGCAACCACCCGAGGTCGGGGCTGCACTGGTCCCATGGAGGGGGGAGGGGGATTTGCCCCCCCGGAGGGTAAGCTGGTTACTGAAAGGGCTTCAGGACACAAAAACAGCAACGGAAGAGAGGGATGAAGGACTAGGAACAGAGGCTCTCACTGTGCGTTTCCTGTGGGCCAGGAGCCTCACGCGGGCTCACAAGGAGCCTGCGCGCCAACTCCTGTCAGCCTTTTATAGACAGGCCGTGAGAGCCCAAAGCGGGGCAGCTCCTTGCCTAAGGTCACATGAGCATGACTGCTCATTTTGTGGACAGGGAAACTGAAGCTCGGAGTGGGTGGCCTAATTTACCCAAGCTCAACTAGTAATTAGCAGAGTCTGACCTGCAACCCAAATGTATTTGGTCTCAAGGCCCTTGCTCCTTCCCCTACAAGATTCACGGCCCCTAAAACAAGAGAGTCTAATGTTTCTACTAGAAAGCTATTTCCTGGATGTTTCAATTTCAAATACTCCCACCCAAGCAAAGATGATAAAGCAAATGACTTGCATTCATGCGACACTGTGGGGCACGTAAAGTCTTCTGCGCCCATTATCTTCTCTAACCCAGAGAGCAACCCTGTGGAGTAAATAGGGTAAGATTTCTATCCTCATTTTACTGATAAGGAAGCTGATTCTTGGAGAGATTGTAGGATTGAGGTCACAGATCTCACCAATGCAGAGCAGGACTTCTGGGCCCCTGGAGAGACCTATCCCCACAATGGCTCCCTCGCTCGCCTGTGTGGACAGATGGGCAAATCCGACCCAGGTGGGAGGGGCGCCACCCTCTACACCCAGCCTGCAGTGAGGGCTGACACGGAGGGTAGAACGCAGAGGCACCCAGGCGAGATACTAGCTCATGGCACTTGCATACCTAGCCAGTAAGCATTTTAATACATCCATCAGCCTCCCTCGACAATGGGCACACAACCTCGAATCACACGCTAGCACTTTCCACGTAGACTCCGACAGGCAGCCTGTGCTCTGATGTCTCCTGTACTCTGGTCTGTGTGTAAGGATTTTAGGCCCAGCCCTGAGTGCGTCATGGTTCTTGGACTTCCCTGTAGCTTGGGGACACATCAAAGTCAGCTCTTGGAGTTGGGAATCTCAGCAAGGCCAGGAGAAGGGGGAGGGATCAGGGAGGGGACTCGGTGGCTTGAGAACTGTCCTCAGGGCACAGCATGTGGATGGCAGTGCTGATTCCCCAGGGCCTGTGAGCCGATCCCTATCAGGAGATTCCACCAAGCGCTCCCATGCACATACCGGTACCAGCCACAATGCCATGCACACAGGGTCCCACACACGGCGGGCACCATGGCGGGAAGCCCATGCCTTGTGGGCGCGGCTGGTGGGGGAGGCTCATGACAGCGAAGATCTTTGCATTTCCTAATTTCCCGGTGTCTCTTGCTGTAGTGCCTGACCAACGACCTCAGGCCCTTGGTGCCTAGGGTAGGTCTGGAATAGCCCAACAGCCTTCTGCAGAACGCTCTGCTTGGCTTCAGTCCCTCCCTTGTACCTGCTGGCCCCCTGGCCCCTGCCTCTCCACCTAGCTCTCAGCCTCCCACCACGCCCTGCTCAGGTATCTGCCCCAGAACCTGCCTTGCCATGGGGGGAGGCCTCCCATTCTCCTCGCTGCAGTCCATCCAAGCCCAGCTTTGGGAAGAGGAGCCCCAGCTCCTGCCCGGGTCTGCCTCCCAGAGTCCTGCACCCGAGCCCCAGCCATTTCTGCCTCCCCTGTTCTGCTCCTTCCCAGCTGCTCCCTGAGTCCTCACCCGGGGCTCTCAGGAGAAAGCAGACTGCTTGCTCCCACCTTCCCCTCCCGGTGTGCATGCGCCTGTATGTATGCGTTGAACAATTGCCCCTACTTTGAGAACAAGTCTGGCATTTTGCTTGTTTTTTATGACGAAGGCGCTGGGGTGTCTGCGTGAGTGCTTCAGCTAAATAAATAGAATTTGAAAGAGTTCTTATCATGGCCCGTTGCCCTTTCACTGAGTTTGTTGGGGTGGGGACAGAGGAAGAATAAGAAGTGCAGGTGGGGACAAGTCTGGGGGCAGATCGCTGATAAAGGGCTGCCACCGAGGGCCGCTGTGGAGAAGGCTATGGCTTCCAGTTTGAGCACATACTTTTGGTTGGGGTTTTAAATAACAGTGATCCAGTTTGGGATAATGGCTAGACCCTTTCTCCTGAGCCCAAACCAATGCTGTTTACTCTGGGTCCAGTGGACCCACGGCTCCCTCCGCACACACCCCGAGCCCAGCATGGAAAACACTGCCCAGAGTGCAATGGAGTGGAGTGGAGAGCCGGCCCCTTCCTGCCTTGGCAGATGATCACAACCTTGTCTCTGGCTGTCAGCGCTCTGGGAATTGTCCTGGTCGGGGAGCTTTAGCCTCTCCCCACTTAGAACTTCGGGGGTCATGGGATCCTGCCATTTATAAGGCTAGAGGGTGATCAGAAGCCATGGGGCCCCAAGTCCTGCCTGCTGAGCTTCTCTCTCTCTCCTCTGCTTGGTAGAACATCTGCTTCAATGATGCAGAGGGAAAGACAGACACATTCCACTTGAGAGATAGGAGGTTGCTCTGAGCTCCATCCTGTCTGCACCTAGAGCTGAGGGAGGCTGTCTGGGGGAGTGGAGTGTGGAAAGGAATAGGAAAACTTGAGAACGGAGGAGTCCTTATTTTTGCAGATTGGGAATCTCAAAGGTAAGTGACTTGGCCAAGGTCCCATAGTGATTTCTGGTCCAACTGTGGTTGGAATGCAGCCATCCGGGTTACACATCTTGCTCTCTTTCACCTCTTCCAGAAACCAGCCTCATGGCACATTTGGCATCTTTGGAAAAGTCTTTGGGGGCTGCACACCCTTCAGCCTCTTTTGTGGCTGGCTGAAGCACCTGCTGGAGAGGAATGTCTAAGTTCCAGGTAAGGTGGGGCGAAAGAAGGTGGGGCAGGTGGCTGAGCAGAGGGGTCCAGGTTTGGGAGGGATAGACCTCAGGGTCTGGGGAGGAAGGAGCAGGAGGTTGGGGCAGAGCTCGTCGGGGCTCCTTCTAAAGCTTCACCTTCCAGATGGGGGGTTTAGGAGACAAGATGCTCTGAGGAGGTGCCGGCCCAAGGAGAACTCTCAAGGTTGACTCAGAAAATCTTCCATTTGAGGGGGGATGGAAGGGGAGGGGAGAATGGCTGACAGTGGAGGGACATGGGCATGGGTCAAGAAGGATCCTCCCCTCCTTCCCACAGCCCACCTATGCCCTTCAGGCATATTCTACAAAGAGATCAGGGTCCAGGAGAACTGAACCAATACCTGTGAATTTAAAAATCTACAGACCAGTAACACAGACTCACGTACACACACACAGCAGAGCTGCTCTAAAATCTTGCTATGACACATTGGTCCATTTGACATAAATATTCCAAGCATAAATACATGCCAAATACTGTGCCCATGCCTATCCGAGGAGGTGGAGCCAGCAGCAAGATGCCATTTGTCGCAGCCTCTGTCCTTTCTCCCGGGCCCCGTTTCTGCCACCAGCTCAGCGCCCCAATCGTGTTCCCCTGGGCCTTGACCAGATGTTGTCAAGCAAGCAGAGAGAGGCTGGAGCTCCTGCCCAGCGTCCCTGATGGTGTGAGCACATAGGCCGGCCCGGGCTGGAGGGTGCAGGAAATGAGGGCAAAGGGATGGAGCCACGGGTAGCAACAGGGACAAGGAAAGGGGGCTGGGGACGAAGGTCACATTTTGGGTGAAAGTATGTGACCCTTCTGTAACAGTGTAGACCTCCTGACCTATGAAAGCTGAAGGAACTCAGGTGACTCCTCTTCGTTTGGAATCATAGGATGTTTGAGTTGAAAAGGACCTTGGAGGGTTTCGAGCACAAACTGCCCCCCAGGTAGCCCCCGATCTGGCCCTGGATAGAGCCCAGCTCCCAGTCAGGCGGCTCAGCAGTCCACCATCCGCAGCGTCCCTGGGTAGTGCTCAGCGCATGCTTGTGTGTGTGTGTGTTGGGGGGGGGTGCACACCCATGTTCACCTGCTGACCCGACACCCACTTCCATGCAGGCTTTATGAGCTGGCACACAGGGCTTGTGAACCCAGTGACTGGAACAAACTCCAAGCTGAGTGAGCAGCGGTTTTGACCTCGCTGCCCTGTGCTGGCTCCATCCTCACAGCCTCTCTCCTGTTTTTCCTTTGTCGGCAGCCCTATGCACACCACATACCACACACCACACTGGCAGAGCGAAGGAAACACCCTCCCAAAGGGCGTGGGGAGCAGGGATGGGGTGACGGCAGCCAGCCGGACAAGGAAACAAAGAACAGAGATCAAAATAAGAAAAAGAAACCGAGGGTTCCAGAGAGATCATTCAGAGTCATGGACACAGATACATACATATCCCACATTATAGACCACACACACACACACACACACACACACCCCACATCACATACCACACACATGCACGCATACACACGCACACCTAACATACGCATGCACACAAACCCCACACAGGCTAGCACAGTCTAAGACCGAGGGAGCGGATACAATTGCAAAGAGAGCCAACGAGAGAGGAAAAACAGAGGGAAACATAGATATAGAACAAACAAAAAGCGGGACAAAACCAGAAAAGAAGAAATGTATATGCTTTTTTGCCCTAAATCAGTGGTTTTCTGTGGAGAGTGATTTTGGTCCCCAAGGAACATCTGGCAATGTCTGAAGACATTTTTGGTCATCACAACTGAGGAAAGGGGATACTACTGTCACTTGGTGGGTGGCAGCTAGCCATCCCGCAATGCAACCATCCCCAAAAAAGAATTACTCGTTTCAAAAGAGCAGTAGTGGCCCGGCTGGGAAACCATGCTGGAAATGCAGAAGTCAGCCGCATGCAGCGTCTGTGTCCCCCGCAGGGCTGTGCTTCCGTCCTGCCCGCACTGATACACACATCACTCCCGGCCACCCAGCCCCGCCAGCGTGGCCGTCACCGGGGGCCCGTCATACCCTGGTAGACCACTGCCCCTCTGCCTGAGGACCTCAGTAGCCGTGCCCAGCCTCCCTCTCACCTCCTCAGCCCCTGGACCCACAGCCTCCTGTATTTGCATACTTGTCAGGCATTGCAACCGAGTCCTCCCCCATGAGGAGGTGCTGCCCAGCATGGACTCGGAGTGGGCTGGGGAGCCGTGCAAGGCTCCTCAAGACAGGAGGAGCACCAGGGCATCCTCCCTGTCCCCTCAGAGCCAGCAGCCCCGTGGAGGAACAAGGGATGTGGCTTTCAGATGTGAGAGGACCTGTGTGGACAGCGACAGCCAACCCGAGGCCCGCCTTCCCCGTCGTCCAAGCACAGGATGTTGGCTCCAAGCATGGAGAGGACACTGTTGGCAGAAGCTTGAATCCAGCCATCTGCCCCCGCCCCTCCCAGCCCTCCATGCCCATTTTGAATCTCTTCTCAGTTTCCCATAAGTCACGGTGCCCCATGCCGAGGCAGCACCAGGTGGAGGAAGTGGAGGAAGGAAAAGAAAGTTGGGAATGACCGTCCTCCCACAGGCTCCCTCCTCCACAGGACAAATATCACATTGCCTTATTCCCTTTCCGACCTGGGACTGAACTGGGGTCTTTGCCTGGAGCCCAGCAGTAAAGAGAAGGTGGGCGGGTCAGCAGGCAGACACACACTGGTTTAATGGGCACAAAGGTCCTGGTTTGGGTCCCAGTGCCTCCCCCCCACCACCCAACCTGAACCCACTGACCCTTGGGTGGGTGGGGAAGGCAGCTAATTGAATTGCACTGTTTGCTCAGGGCTCTATGGCCTGGCCTCAGGCCCAACAGGGGAGACAGGAGTGTGGCTTTCCTTCTAGATTTGAGGGCAGCCGTTCTATACCCTGCCCACAGACACACCCCACCCCTGCCCCTCAGCCTCCCTCTCTCCCCTACACATACACACCCATGCACACGTGCACATACCACACACTCTCTCTCTCTCTCTCTCTCTCCTCACTTTGTCCTCCAGCTCTCTGAATCAGAGACAGGTGGTAAAAAACAGACTCTGCAGCTAGGGAGTGACCCACATATACCTGTGACTCTAACTGCCCAGACACCCAGGCCGCAGGCCCCTGCTGTGCCATGGGACCGCACATCAGCCAAGGCTTTGGTCTCTTTCCAGCAGGAAGGCCGAACTAGCTGACCATGACAGCTTGCTCCTGTCAGAGTTCGATGCGGTGGGACCAGGATGGGCATCGTTCTTCCCTGTGACTGTGCAAGCCACCACGCGCCCCCCCCCCTTGGGCCTCCATGTACCCACTGGATACATGGGAGTGGGTCTGAATCTGGCCACCACCACGAACTGGCTGTGTGCCTTGGGTGATTTACTTTACCACTTTGGGCTTTGTTCTTTTTTTTTGCTTTTTAATCTGTAGAGTGTGGACAATAATACCTGCCTTGCAAGTTGGATGTGAGTTTACATGGGAACATTCAGCTGGGCCCAGCAGGCAATAGGAGGTGAATAGAGGCTCCCCCACCAGACGTTGCAAGAGAACATACCTGCAATATCGGAGGCATATTTATACTAAAAAAAATCTTTGTTGTTTATCTGAAATTCAAATTTAATTGGACGTCCTGTATTTTATTTGGTAACCCAGTACATATATGCCGTGTTAGGGAAGGGTTCTAGAATTCCAGGGTAGGGGTCTGTGAAGTCCAGGGGGCCAAATCCTGCCCACAGCTTCACTTTATGCCCTGGCCGTGGAGCTAAGAATGGATGGTGCATCTTTGAAGGGTTATCAAAACAAAACAAACAAAACAAAGCATGTGTGTCAGAGACTATATGCCTCTATGTGGTTTGCCAAGCTTAATATATTTACATGTACTATCTGGCCCTTTATAGAAAAAGTTTGCTGATCCACACTGTGTTTATATACCTATTCTGGGCCAGGCTAGAGATTAAGCTGGAAGCGTGAAGGAAAGCTAAATCTCCAGGAGAGAAAGGCCCAGAAAAGACCCTGGGACAGAGGTGCTACCCCCTCCCCAGGGGGCCCCTCAATCCCGAGGCCTGCCTGACTCCTCCCCTCCTCCCTCACGTTCAGTCAGGCTAGTCTGACTTGTCCAGGTCTTTCTATAAAAGGTCACCAGGTGTCCCAAAGTCCAAGGGAGACGCCTCAACTCTTTGAAGGCCTCCCCTTCCTGGACTGGCCCCTGGGGCAGGGAGAGAGACCCAGGTGGGGAAGGAGTTAAAGCCAGGCTGCAGCTTGAAGGCCGGTCTGCTGGCCTGTCTCTTTAAATCTCAGGTAATTTGGGAGGAGGGAGGGAGTGTCTGCACAGGTCCTGCTCACTCCCAGGAGGAGCTCCTGAGGAGGAGCCAGCAGGAGGGAGTCCCAGCTCTGCCAAGTGTAAGAACCTCAGAGCCCTCTGCAGTCCCGCTCTGGCTCCTCAGGGAGACTCCGCAGGGACCCCGAGAGGTAGGAGACTAGGAGACGGGACCCCTACAGGGAGAGGGCAGGCCAGCCCTTGGGGGGGCTGATGTGGCCCCAAGGCTGAGTTCTGTCGGAGTCTGGCCTCGGCCTCAGCCCCCCAAGGAGCCGGCCCTACACTCTATGGGGTTGCCGCTGCCCAAAGAGAAGGGGCTCATTCTCTGCCTGTGGAGAAAATTCTGTAGATGGTTCCAGAGACAGGAGTCATGGGCTCAGAGCCGAGATGAGCAGAACCTGCAGCAGCAGAAGAGGTAAGCTTCAATCTGCTTCCCCTGCACCCCCCAGGCATGCCCCTCACGCCCTCCCAGCTCCCCCTCTTTCTCCCTTCCCCACCCCTTTTCCCCTCCCCACTCCTCCTCCCCCCTCCCCCAGTCTTTGTTTGGCACCTCTGTTTGAACAGACTGTGCTTCCAGGCCTGGCTCCTTGGGATTATTTTGCCTCAAAGGTCTTGGCCTGTGGGACTAGCTCCCCAGGATGCCTGGTGGAAGCGGAGGGGGCTGGAACCCACACAGGTGCCTACTATCTTTAAGATCCAATTCAATTATGCAAGCCTCTTGCACTTCCCTAAAGGCCAGCCACCTTGCTGGGCCTTGAAAAGATTATGGCATCACAGAAACACCACCCCAGAGGTGCTGGTGGGTCAGGACAATGCCCGGTATCTCTACTCCCTGCCCCTAGAGCAGTCTTTCCTGCAGACACATGTAACACATACATGGACGCATACGGGAGTGAATGAATGAGGCAGGAAGGAACTACAGACACTAGGAGCCACAGACGACAAAGTGCGCTGCAGTTGTCTTTCCTGTGCATTATCACCATCATCAGCCATTGCCCAGGGCCCTGCTGAATGCCGGGCACTGGGCGGACATGGAGCCGAACAAAGCTGGGACCCAGCCCTGGGGTTCATGACTCTCCACTGGGGGGAGGGGTGTGGATGCCTGGCCACGTTACCAGTGCTCACCCACTCTCTCATTCAGGCCGAGGAATGGGAGAGGAGGCTCTAAAGTTTGAGCCCCAAGGATATTGTACTTGTTGCTTCCAGCCCCTGAAAACGTCCCTGAACTCTGATGTCCCCCCCCCCCCCCCCGAGGGAGAGGAGAAGAGAGGAGAGGGGAAAGCTTGAGGCCTTCCGCGCAGGAGATGTCCTCTCGGAAGACTCCATGGGCCTCCCCACCCAGGACCTGGCACGGTAGCAGGAAGTGCTCCTGTCGGGGCGTTTCCGGGGTCCCTACCAAGGCAGATAATACGTACAATTCATAGAGGAAAGCCCAAGGATTTTGTACCTGAGGGTCTTTCTCCATCTCCGAGAGCAGAGGCCTGCCCGAGCCTGATGGGAGTGCCTGTGTTTCTTCTCTCTTTGCCCCAGGATTCTGGGCTGGGGGCGTGCTCCTTTCTGAGTGCTGGCTTCCCCGACTCTCAACACCAGCCACCCACTTCTCTCTCCCCGGGCCTGGGAGAGTAAGGGCTGAGCGCATGTTTGGCTGATGACATCTTTAGGCACAGAATGGCACTGTTGTTGGAGAATAGGCCATCCCTGGTTCTACTCCTCCCTTCCCACTCAGGACCCCGGGGCTGGGGGAGCCAGACACAGAGCACAGAAAGGCCTGGGGCTTGGAAGGGGCGGCAGAGCTGCTGTGTGTGCCAACAAAGCAAAGACCGAGTGAAGGACCACAGCCTGGCTGCTTCCACTAGTCTTCTCTGCCCCTGTCTCTTCTCTAGACCATCGAGGGGGCCTGCTCTAGCAGCCTTGGTCCAGGAAGGCCTGATGTCGCCACTTGGAGGGATCCCCTCCTTTCCTGATCTCCCTGCCTGCTTCCACAGTGTCTTAGCCCTCTCCTTCTCCCGCAGAGCCTGGGGTACTGACTCCCCACTCGGTGGGCCCTCCCAGGAAGGAAACTGAAATGGCCGGAAAGGGAAGCGTCCTAGGCTGAGCAGTGAGCCAGCCTTAGGGAAGACTTGCAGGCAACTAGATAAATAGAGGACTGTGTAAGTGAGGACAGAACTGACGGGCGAGGAGGTGGGCTGATGGCAGAAAGCAGCAAACAACGTGACGAGCACCTACCTCACCTTCTATAACCCCAAACCTATGGGAGGCTTGGCATGTTATCCCCTGGGGAACAAGGCAGACCCAGAGTGAGCAAGGGATGAAGTCAGAATTCGTGCCAACAGCTCAGAGGGGGCCTCTGGGTGGGGTGGGGGAATCCAGGGGTGTGGAGCATGGTCCAGTGAGAGGGGCAGGCTTTATGGTCTCTCCAGGATGATCAGGAACCCAGCATCCCTCTCCCTCTCTAGCAGATGTGTCTTGGGTCTTAGTCTCGCTACCACCTCTGCTTAAATCCACATTGTCAGACCCAAGCTGAACGATACCTTTCTCCCATTTCTTCTTCCTCTCTCCCTGGACCTCAAATTGTCTTATTTCCTGAGATTCAATGTATTAACTACTTAATGAGCATAAAGCACTCTGTTAGATTTGCAGAAAATGAACGCAACATCCCTGCTCTCGAGGAGCTCGCATTCTCTCAGGCAAAACACACCAGTATGTATCTGCTTGGGTGACAAGGGAGCCTGGGGAGTGTCCTCACCAAGAAGGGTATAAGCAAGTGCCGTGGGCCACAGAGGAGGATGCTGTGGTATCTGCTTCTGCCCTGTGTGGGGTATGCTGGCCAGCAGCCAGAGGCTCACACCCGACCCTGTTGCTGGCACCTTCTCCCTCCCTCTAGACGGTGGGAAGGCAGTGATGATCACTGGAAGTTCTTCTCTGTTTGGATAGATACCTGTATAAATACATGTGAAGTGATGTGTCTGGGAGAAGTAAGCTCTGGGGCTCTCCAGTCTGTTGGGACTCCACGCCTCAGTAAATACACGCAGATGCATGCTTGCGGGCACGTGGGCTAGAGCTGCAGCCCTGAGAAGGACGGCCCGACTCCAAGTCTGCAAAAAACCACTTTCCCCCTGAGCTTGGGCTTCCTCATCCAGTCGCCAAGAGCTCGAGCTAGGGGGAAGTGGCCCACAAGCGGCCAGTGCATGCCTCCTCCCCACACAGGACTGCTCTTTCCTGCATCTGTGGTCACGGTTCTGGGCTGACCCCCTCCCCCTGAGAAAGATTGGAAAGAGCCATAAAACTAGAAGAACCACATAATTGAGTGGTGAGAGCCCGAGGCTAGGTTCTTGGCCAAGCATTCTGCTTTTAACTCTGTGTGATCTCCTCGCAGCAATTTGGTTGTGCTGCCTCAGTTTCCTTTTCTGAAAAATGAAAGAATCATTCAGCCTGTGTGACAGGACTGTAAGGAGCAAGAGGGGTAATAAGGAAGATGCTGCTTTGGAAGCTGAAAAGCACACTTAACAAATGGGATTTATTGTGATGAAAACAACCACGGGAGTCAAAAGGCAACACCCAATGTTGGCAGGAGTTCGAGGGGCTGGGCACCTCTGCTCTCAGAGCTGGATCCACCTGGGCGGCTGTACACTGAGCTCCTGCCTTGCGTGTGCCCTCTCCTTCCCACATGGTACGCTTGTCTGAAGGGGTGCCCACGGACACAACCCCCTGTGCCTCTCAGCCCTCTCCAAAGCCCGATCAATCCAGAGAACAGGGACAGAGAAATGGCCAAAGGGGGTCCCGGTCCCAGCTCTGCCTCTGCCTCTGACTTGTTTAGACAGGTCACCTCGGGACTCCAGTCCTCTTTCTCCATCTGGGATGTGAACAGATAGACCAGTTTCTAGCAACTTCCTAGCTCTAAAATTCTGATTTGAATTCTCCTCCCAGGCACTCTGGATTCTGTCTTGTTTCCAGCAACCAAATAGAAAACTTTGCTCGTGCGCACATAGACATGTACACATCCGTCAGAAGGAGGAGGAGAGGAGAGGACAGAGTGCAGGGAACAGGGAGAAAGGAAGGGAGAGATGCTCATGTGGTGGCCCAGAGGGAATTTCAGGGGGAAGGACAGGGATTTATGTACTGTCAAAAAAATGGGCAAGGGTTTGTAGTACAATTTCTACCAGTTTAACATTAAACTAAACCACTCGTTTTTATAATTAATGATCAGCGAAATAAAACATTCTACATCCACAGTGCTATAATTTCAGATTTTCTTTGTGATTTCTTTTTGCTACTTAATCAGTGAGTGCTTAAAAGGCTTTATCTTTTCATTTCTCTCCTAGCTAAATATTTAACCATTTGTAAGAAAACACACATAGGGAATTTCTCATTATTTTTAATGTGAAGAATCCTCTTTTTAAAAAGATGGTTTATGAATAATTCTGCCTGTAGCTCAGAGTTTCCCTACCTTGGCAGGATGGACATGTTGGACAGAATAATTCTTTGTTACAGGAGACTGCCCTGTGTAAGATGCTTCTCAGTAGCATCCCTGACCTCTACCCACCGGATGCCAGGAGCACCCCTCCACCCCACCCCCATTGTGACAACCAAAAATGTCTCTGGACATTGCTGAATTCCTTGGGGGAGGGGAAAGGGGCTCACCCCTGGTTGAGACCCACAGCTCCAAACCACCATTTGTGAATCAGAGATTCTGGCAGTAATGTTAAGTATTCTACTAAATGAAGTAAAATTTTCCCCTGGAAGAGAACGAGTATAATTTAACCATTCAAACCAGAACATTTTTTTTTTATCAGTATCTCCTCCTCTTCCTGCCCTAGGGAGGTGTGTGGCAGAGACCTGGTGAAGATGCATAGATTTTGCTCCAGATCTAAACTTCTGTGCTGGGTTGCTATGGTAGAAGGCGCTCGTATCTCAGGCACAGGGATCTTTGGATGAGTCTGCTCTTGTGCCTTTTTTATGGGTCCCAAGAGTAGTCAGGTTTTGGGGGGTCAGCCTGCCAAGAACGTGACCGAGGGCTTTCTCTGCTGTCCCCTGGTGGCCCCCTGATGCTATTACAAGCAATTTCTCTGATCCCCCTCAGAACCATTCATACATATGCTGCCCCCTTTTTTACTGGATTCTGGAGTTTGCCACCCAGAAGAGACCAGTTCTCTACACACTTTGCTGGGTTGGGTCATAAGGTGATTCTTCACCCAGAGTGTAGTCTGACTGGGGTTGCCAGATAAAGTACAGGACACGGAGTTAAATCTGAATTTCATATAAATGGTGAATAAGGTGTTAGTGTAAGTACGTCCCAAATATCACGTGGAACATAGTTATATTAAAAAATTATTGCTTGCATATCTAAAATTAAAATCTAATGGAGCATCTGCATATTTATTTGGCAAGCCCAGACGGACAGTGACTCCTCATTCCCCAGGTCACTAGGGCAGTCAGCAAGGCAAGAAAAAGAGCACGTAGGAATGGAGGCTTGTGGGGGACATTTGTGGGCTTCGGAGATGTGTAAGGACCAAAAGGGGTGTCTGTAGGCAGGCTACCAACTAGCCTCCCCACTCATATCTTAGGGAGCAGGGAGCAGAATTCTGCACTTGGGTAAGAAGCCCCCTTGGATCCATTCTAACTTTGCCGTTAACTTTAGTCCAAATAGGGCATAAAGCCAGAAGCTAATTGAAGGAGGGCAGAGAAAGGATATAAAGATGAGAAAGTGACTGACCTCTGCCCTTAAGCACCCCTAGTATAGAGGAAGAGACAGTATAATCACAACACACAGTGAAAGATGCAAAAATAAAGGGCCGGAGGATAGTATGGAAAACTTCCTGGGGACGGTGCGTGTGCGTGCATGTGTGTGTTGGGGAATAGAGCTGGCTCTTGAATATTTATAGAGGAGGGGTTTGGGCAAATTGTCGGAAAGGCGGCGGCGGTGGTGGTGAAGGGGGTGTAGAAAATTTTCTTTGCAGCTGTGTTTATATATCAAGCATACTGGTTTTTACTTAGATTATATGTTTGCCTGAGGTTGGCTTCAGGGGTGGCCAATGGGGATAATAAGGAGGGGCAGTAAAAGCCAAACTACCTTCTGGCACTGCTACAAATTCATTCATTCTGCAGATCGTGGGACAGTGTCTACCACAAGCGGAGCACAGTCCTAGGCACTGGGGTCTCAGAACAGACAATGAACAGGATGAGATTGAGGCGCTGGGTTCCAGGTGGAAGGAGCGTGCGGCAGTCATTGGGAGACTAGGGTGTTCGGGGGTGGTGAGGCCAGAGCATCAGGCATAGGGAGTGAATGGGAGGAGGAGAGAACGGAAAGGCGGGTGCACAGAGTCTAGAAAGGACCTCTGTATTCCTTTTCTGTGGGCATTTGAGGGCGGACTTTCCTACGCCACGTTGGTACTGCCATTTAGAGGGGGCACCTTGGCAGCATGGAGAAAGATGGGCCGGGGGTAAATAGGGCACAGGGAAACCGTAGTTGGACTATTTTGCTAACGAGGGGCAGAATAGCGAATGAAGACATGAACTGATGAGGGTCAGCAGGGACAAGGAGGTAGGGATTGGGTGGGGAGAGAACACTGAATGTTGAAGTGACAGGGCCTGGTGGCTGCCCACGTGGCATGGGGGGTGGGGAGCTGGGGCCCACATTTGGGGAGATGTGAGTCTTGTGCTCATTCCTCCTCTCCTGACCGCCCCCCCCCCCCCCGCCGCCCCAATCCCAGCTCTTGGAGTTGATTTCCTGCCACCAGTCCTTCAGTGTGTGAGCTCCCATTCACATAGTGGGCCATCTATGGCTCAATGGGGTTATTTCATTTAGCTCCCGTAGAAAGACCATGGCTTTGGGCCAAGAGAGAAATTGAATAAAGGGGGCCCCATGGGTCTTAGTTGGGCTAAGTTGTGATTATAATCTAGGTTTTTAGTTCATTGTAGGAATAAAACTCAAGAGAGGATCCGGTGAGTCAGAGAAAATGATTTTTTTTTGGGGGGGGGCGCCTAAAACAAGGGAGAAGCAGACAGGAAGTAGGAAGAGAGTATACTCTGACTTAGGGGTCAGAACAAAAAGGATCCACTGTTGCTTTGTGATGGAGCTCTGAGGAGGCTGTTGTCAGGAGGAAAGTGCCAGGATCAAGAGGCTTTGCTGAGAAGGTCTAGAAAGGAGAGCATCACACCACTGGAGGAAATCTGCTAGCCTCTGCATGTTGACTTCCTTCACAAATACGAGGGGGGAGTTCCTTGTACCCTTAGTCCATGAAAACAAGGCTTATCTTGGGGGGTAATCACAGGGCACTTAGTGAAGCTAAACAGGGTTGCTCCAGAGGTCAGTAGGTCAGGAGGTGAATGAATACTTACGTAAAACTCCTCCCCTCCATGCTCGATATGCATAGATGACAAGTTCACACTCATTCTGGTCCCAGCACCCAGGGGATAGGAAACCAGTGCTGATGCTCTCCTCCACAAGCAGAAAGGGGGAATAGTTGGTTTGGGTTAACTAACTGGTCAAGAAAAAAAATCAGACAGCCCTTTGCACCCGATGGCCTCACTTCCCTGGATCAAGTTCAATGCCGCTGAGGTGCACATGTTTGTATGTGACGGAGCCAAGACATCACCCCTCATTGCACAACTGGGCATGCTCACCGTTGCCACCTTTCTGATCCCTTTCCCTTGTAGGATCTGGGAGTCTCCTCTCCTTCTAGCTGCCAAGGAGAACAATGTCCAGGCTCTCAACAAGCTACTCAAGTACGAGGCGTGTGAGGTGCACCAGAGAGGTAAGAGGCAGAGCCCTCCGCACCTGCCAGACCCACACACGTGGCTCCCGGGATAGCCCAGCACCTTCAGCTGTGGGCCGCCAAGTCCCTATTGTCACCATCCCCCAAGTCCAGAGAGGCCATATGACTCTTCTTTCTGTCAATGCCAGGAGCCATGGGGGAGACGGCACTGCACGTAGCAGCCCTCTATGACAACCTGGAGGCCGCCATAGTGCTGATGGAGGCCGCTCCCGAGCTGGTCTTCGAGCCCATGACATCTGAGCTGTATGAGGGTGAGGGGCCGAGGGGCCCAGGATGGAGGGAAGGGGTGACCTGCTGGATATTTCAAGTCAGTCTCTGTGGCGGATAATTTGGGGAAACCCAAAGAGGGCATCTGAGACCCCTAGTTTCCATGCTTCTCTCCATCTCCCCCCCCCTTTTTTTTTTTTAAAGATTTTATTTATTTAACAGAGAGAGACATAGCGAGAGCAGGAACACAAGCAGGGGGAGTGGGAGAGGGAGAAGCAGGCTTCCCGCAGAGCGGGAAGCCCGATGTGGGACTTGATCCCAGGACCCTGGGATCATGACCTGAGCCGAAGGCAGACGCTTAACGACTGAGCCACCCAGGCGCCCTCTCCATCTCCCTTTTTCCTCATCATCCTCACTGCACACCATTAGAGCACCAGCCCCCTGAGATGCAAGGGGCCTAGAGCAGGAAGAGAAGGGAGCAGCTGGCTTCCCCGGGGACCCTGCCAGCCCAGGGCCTCCTCCCCTGCTCCCCACCTCGGGCTGCCCTGGTGAGCAGCACAGGGTGTAGATAAGGGAGGGACCCCTGCAGGATCCTGGGGCCACACCCCGTGACTGAGAGCTGTCTCTGGGCCAGGTCAGACTGCACTGCACATAGCCATCGTGAACCAGAACGTGAACTTGGTGCGAGCCCTGCTTGCCCACGGCGCCAGCGTCTCTGCAAGAGCTACAGGCACAGCTTTCCGCCGCAGCCCCCGCAACCTCATCTACTTCGGTGGGAGCAGGGCCAGGGCTGGGAGGAAGGGGGCGCGGGGAGGCGGGCAAGAGCAAAGGCAGGGGGGCTGAGGCGGGCTCTGGCCCTGGGAAAGCTGGAAGGGGTCAGGCCTTACAGGGCTTAAGGCCAGAGCCGGTTCTCCCCACGGTGCTTGCTCCATCCCTGCCTCCGGTTCTGCTGACAAGTGTCACCAAGCCCAGAGCTGAGACGTGGGGGGCAAGGAGGCGGTCGCTCAGGGACACTGCCCGTCCCATCGGGCACTCACGCCACGGCGCCCTCTGTGTCCACAGGGGAGCACCCTTTGTCTTTTGCTGCCTGCGTGGGCAGTGAGGAGATCGTGAGGCTGCTCATTGAGCACGGAGCTGACATCCGGGCCCAGGACTCCCTGGGTAAGAGCTGGGGTCGGGAGGGGAGCCGGGATGCCGGGGGCCGTGAGGGCAGGGCCCCGGGTGGGCAGGGCAGCGGCGGGGCCTTGGGTGCAATGGCCACGCGACACCGCGTCCCGCCCGCAGGAAACACCGTGCTGCACATCCTCATCCTCCAGCCCAACAAGACCTTTGCCTGCCAGATGTACAACCTGCTGCTCTCCTACGACGGGCGCGGGGACCACCTGCAGTCCCTGGACCTCGTGCCCAATCACCAGGGTCTCACCCCCTTCAAGCTGGCCGGAGTGGAGGGCAACACTGTGGTGAGGGACGCTGCCCTGGCCCTACGGCGTCCTCCTAAAGACCCTTCTTCCCGAGCGCCCCACAGGGCGGCGTCCCTTACCGCGCACTCCACCGCTAACCGCGCAGCCTCCCTGCCCGGGGGCTTGGAGAACGGCGCTCCTGGAGCTCTGCTCTGGTGCCCCGAAGTGCTGTTCCCTTGGCCTGTCCTCTTCTCTCCGATCTTTAGAGGGTCTGTGGGAAAGAAGGAGAAGCAGAAACAGAAGGAGGTTCACGCACCAGAGGCGTGGGGATCGCTGACTGCCCGTTAGTGCCGAGGAGCGGGCAGCGGCCCTCTTGGGTGGCGTGGTTCCCGCGGCCGCTTCTCCCACTGACCCTCCGACTCCCCGCTGTGTCCTCCCAGATGTTCCAGCACCTGATGCAGAAGCGGAAGCACATCCAGTGGACGTACGGACCGCTGACGTCCACTCTCTACGACCTCACGGAGATTGACTCCTCAGGGGACGAGCAGTCTCTGCTGGAACTTATCATCACCACCAAGAAGCGGGAGGTATGGGTGGTTGGGTGGGAAAGCAGCCGGGGAGGGAAGTCCGGGTCTCCGAGCTGCTTGCTCTCTTTCCTTTCTGCCGAAGGCTCGCCAGATCCTCGACCAGACACCAGTGAAAGAGCTGGTGAGCCTCAAGTGGAAGAGATACGGGCGGCCATACTTCTGCGTGCTGGGCGCCATCTACCTTCTGTACATCATCTGCTTCACGATGTGCTGTGTCTACCGCCCGCTAAAGCTCAGGACCAGTAACCACACCAGTCCCCGGGACAACACCCTCCTACAGCAGAAGCTGTTTCAGGTGACGTCCGAGGAGCAGCAGAGCTTCAGGGCAGGAGTCAGCCCTCTGCCCTTTCTCACACCTGCGTCACGTTCCTGTTTGACAACCCCCATTTCTCCCCGTGCCCAGCTCCCAAATACTTAGGCACAGACGCAACATACAGGTGGAAACACACCTGCGCTCAAAGAGCAGAGTCTGAGGTAGCCAAACCTAACAGGTTATAAAGAATCTGACAGGGCCAGTGACTCTACACACTGGACGCTGACTTGTGCCCAGAGGCAGGCAGGGCAGATGTATGGAAGCCCTGAGTGTTCTGACCGTTTCCCTCTCAGGAGGCCTACGTGACCCCCAAGGATGACATCCGCCTGGTGGGGGAGCTGGTGACCGTCATCGGAGCTGTGATCATTCTGCTTGCAGAGGTGAGGCATGGGCAGGATTAGGGTGAGGCTCTTGCCCCAGGGATCCAGCCTGAGCCCCAGGCTGCAAGTGCCTTAGTGTCTTCTTGGCCCCTCTCCAGATTCCAGACATCTTCAGGGTGGGGGTCACTCGCTTCTTTGGACAGACCATCCTTGGGGGGCCGTTTCACGTCCTCATGTGAGTCTCCTTTCTCTCCCCTGATCCCTTCCCTCACTCCCTGGATTCCTGACCCCTGGACAGTCCCTGGAGAAAATTAACTCCAGAGAGCCTTCTCCAGTGATGTGCGTGGCCCTGTGTATTGAACTTGCGAAGGCCAAATCTGAGTGTGTGGGTGTTGCGTCCCTCAGTCGCTCCTGCTCTTACGTCCCCAGGACGTCCCCAGTCTCCTCTCACACCCCGTCTGCTCCCCACCCTCAGCATCACCTACGCCTGCATGGTGCTGGTGACCATGGTGATGCGGCTCACGAACGCCAACGGGGAGGTGGTGCCCATGTCCTTCGCGCTGGTGCTGGGCTGGTGCAATGTCATGTACTTTGCCCGAGGATTCCAGATGTTGGGCCCTTTCACCATCATGATCCAGAAGGTCTGTGCCTCCCCCCAATCTTTCTAGAGAGAGGTCCTAGAGCAGGGGCTGCTGCAAACATTTTCGTAAAGGGCCAGATGACAGATTCGCAGGCTTTGCGAGCCATATATGGTCTCTACTGCATGTTCTTTTCCTCCTTTTTGTTTTCTCAATGCTTTAAAAATGTAAAAACCATTCTTATTCAAGGGCCGTACCCAAACAGGCCAAGTAGGTCTGACGTGCAGCCAGAGTGTCTAATCCTGGAGGGTGGAGCTGCTGGGCTTCACGGGGCTAGACGTGCGAGAAGCTGCAAGGGGCAACTGCTCAGGGGACCCGTGTGGAGGTATTTTCCTTCTCCTCCTCCCTTTAGATGATTTTTGGTGACCTGATGCGGTTCTGCTGGCTGATGGCCGTGGTCATCCTGGGCTTTGCCTCAGGTAAATCATCTGTCTGGGATGGGGCCCTGGCGGGGAGAGGTTAGAGGAGCCCAGAGAGCCCAGAATGGCTGTGGATAAACCTGGGGGGAGGTGGGAGGGAAGGCCAAGATACAAGGCTGTAGTGTCTGAGGATGGAACGTCCCTCAGAGGGGAGACAAAGCCGGGAGTGTTATGGCGACGTGGGTCTTGGGATCAGGATAAGCCATCCTGAAAATAAGGGAATATCAGAACCCAAAGTACGGAGCCATGGAGGGCCTGATGGGGAGACTGGAGATGAGGGAAGCGGGACTGAACTGGGCAGCAAAGAGCTGGCTGCGGTCCAGTCCCGTGTATGGTTGCCATGGTAACTCTCCATCCCCTTGGGTGGAGCAGCCTTCTATATCATCTTCCAGACAGAGGACGCCGACGAGCTGGGCCACTTCTACAATTACCCCATGGCACTGTTCAGCACCTTCGAGCTGTTCCTCACCGTCATCGATGGGCCTGCCAACTACGACGTGGATCTGCCCTTCATGTACAGCATCACCTACGCTGCCTTCGCCATCATCGCCACACTGCTCATGCTCAACCTCCTCATCGCCATGATGGGTGATACTCACTGGCGGGTGGCCCACGAGAGAGATGAGCTCTGGAGGGCGCAGGTGAGCCCCCTGGCGGCCGGGATGGTTGCTGCAGGTCGTTCCCTCCCAGCCCGGGACAGGGCTGAGCTCCCCCGGAAGCAGGATATTTTGACCCGACATGTGTCTACATGGTCAGTGCGCAGTACACAGAATGATGCGGAGTGTCCAAAAGTGCGGGGCTGGCACTAAAACGGAGCAGTTTTAGAAAAGAATTCCTCATAGTTTTCTCAAAAACCAAAACCTCAGGCTTTTCTAGAAGAGTCCACGAGAAATCAACCAACAAGAAATAAAGCTAATGGGGACTAAAAGGACATTTAGTAAATTAGTCTGTAAAATCGGACCCAGAAAAATTGGATGGGTTTTAAAAAAATGCTACAAAAATTTCCCAGAGTAGCAGAAATAATCTTCAGTCAGATCATCGTGATGGAGACAGAAGACTGTTCAATGAATCAAATCATTTGAAAATATACTTTAGAAAATAATTTCTCTCAACAGAATTAAAAATGAAAATCACCTAAATTGAATGGCACCTAGCTGTGCTGTGTAGAAAACAGAGTTAAAAGGCCCTAAATTGGCTAAATGGGGTTTCCTCAGGAAAATATGTTTTCCATGCAAGTGTATTGATATTAGATTTCTCAGTAGGATGTTAGCATTTTTAAATGGCCTTTATGTCGGTAGGGTCAAAATATCCTGTGGCCCTGAGGATCCCTTTCTGTTTGCTTTGCCCTCCTTCCTGTCTCCTTGGAGCGAGTCCTCTCAACCTCCTGCAGGATCAGTATGGATGTCAGGCTGCGGGGCAGAGAATTGCGGGGCTCATGTCCCATTGACTCTCTCCCACAGAAGAGGGTCAGCCAAGCTGACACCACCACCCTCCCCCCAGCTTGGGGGTGTCGTTTGTCCCTTCTTGGAGACCATGAGCTCCTGCCTTTCCTAGCGATTGCTAAACGGTCCTTCCTCTGCCCAGCACCCTTTCCTGTCCCCACCCCTCTCTCTCTCAGTCTGTACCCAACCTCTGACGGCCCCACCTGTCCCCACACACAGGTGGTGGCCACCACGGTGATGCTGGAGCGGAAGCTGCCTCGCTGCCTGTGGCCTCGCTCGGGGATCTGCGGGCGCGAGTATGGGCTGGGGGACCGCTGGTTTCTGCGGTGAGTGACCGGTGCAGGGCCCGGCGCCCCTCTGCTCAGACGACCTCCCGCTCCCAGGGGCCCTGTGCAGGCTGCCAGCTCCCTGGGCCCCTTGCCCACTGGCCTGGGGTCCCTACACCGGATCCCTGCTGCTAAGGGAGGGGCCCCATGAGGTGCTTGGGGCTGCAGCTGAGGGGCTGGAGCCCCTGTGCCTGCACCAGCCACACCCGAGGAAAAAGGCCAGTCATGGCGGGAGGGGGTGAGCGCAGGACATAGGCAGGGCCCGGTACCAGCCCTTCCATGCCCGGCCGCCTCTCATGGCCTCCCGCTCCACAGGGTGGAGGACAGACAGGATCTCAACCGGCAGCGAGCGCGGCGCTATGTGCAGGCCTTCCACAGCCAGGGCTCCAACGACTTGGACAAAGCCTCAGAAAAACTGCAGCTGGGCCACCCCTTCAGCCCCCACCTGCCCCTCTCTACCCCCTCGGTGTCTCGCAGTACCTCCCACAGCAGCACCAACTGGGAGAGGCTGCGGCAAGGCACCCTGAGGAGGGAACTGAGGGGGCTGACCAACAGGGCTCTAGAAGATGGGGAAGGCTGGGAGTATCAGATCTGAGCACGCGCTGCCCCGGCGGCTGCTCTCCTTTTCCTGGGGGTATCGGAAGACCCCACCAAGACACCTAGAGGTCTGATCTCCCAGGTCCAGGGGGGGCAGCAGAATGCACTCTGAGGAACGCAGGCTGGGAGTAACGGCCCCAGGTTCCACTACTCGCTCAGCTCTGGGGCGAACGGAAACCAAGGAGGGAGGTGGCCCTCGCCTCACCCCGCGCACAGGGCTGGTGCCAGTAGGGGGACCAGGCTGCGTGGCTCTTCGGCCTTACGGAAGTACTCTGCACTGTGAGAGCAAAGCACTTTAAGGACGGGCTTGCCGTCTCTACCCCAGTGTTCCGGTGGGAAGGGGAGAGCCCTTCCCAGGGTGCTCCGGGCAGTTGGCGGGGAGGCTTGTGGAAAGCGTGAGTGAGGGGGACAGGTACCGCTTTGGGGGTGGGGTGAAGCTGGTTCAGTCTTGCCACCTTCTACCTTCCAATAAAGTCCTTCCTGCTCTGCGCCCTTGTGCCTTCAGCTGGTGGTGTCGCCTGCTGCCAATGGCCCTGAGCTCCTCCTCCAAGGCCTTCCCAGCCCTTCCTTGCAGACTGAGGTCTCACCACACCTCCAACTTGCAAAGTTTCTTCTTTCCCTTTAATGCGGGGGGAGGGCGGAGGAGGGCGGAGGACTAGGGAGTGAAGTGTCCAGAGGGTTGGGTGTAGTGTGATGAGTGCCTCTCGCCGAGGCCAAGACGGAGACGGGCTCTAGTGTTGCACGGTCACTCCTTGGACCTGTGTCCGGGGCTGGGACACAGGCATCGTCCACTCACAGCTGCCCACCCAGGCCTCAGACCTCCAGTGAGCCCAGCTCCCTCAGGTGCCGCTGCAGGAGCTGGATATGGTGCGACAGCTTCTTCTGGTGGCCAGCCAGTGTGATGCCCAGGGCGGGCAGGTCTCTGGTGGTGGGGAAGGAGTGCGTCAAGTCTGCGCCAGCTTCTCTAAGATCCCCGGCAGGACCCCGAGCCTGGAGCCCAGCGGAACCCCCACCCGCCTCTCCCCGCTTACTCCAGGCTGAGCTGAACCACATCACTGAAGGTGCAGAGACCAAACTTGGAGAAGTTGTCTTGGTAGCACTCCAGTCCGATGGCCGAAAGCCAGGCCTGGGGTGAGTCCAGAGAAGGAAAGTCCAGAGCCACAGGGTTCAGAAGGGCCTGGGAGGGTCTAAGTGCGGGAAGGGGGGGGGGGGGAGTGTCAACATTTCCCCTTCCTCTTAGCCCCCTCTCCTCAGTTTGCTTTCCGGTTTGCATCTACCCTCCCTGCTTGTCCCGGGCTCCAGCCCCAATCTCCAGACCTGTCCCCGGGGCCCCCGTCAGCCTGCAGAGTGTCTGGCTTTCGGATCATCTTGTCAAACGCAGCCACCAGCTGGTCAAAATGAGGCCGCTGGGTATGGTCCTTCTGCCAAGTGTCTAGCATAAGCAGATGTAGTCCAGGAGGACAGCCTGGAGGTGGGGGAAGCCGGAACTCCTGCTCTATTGCATTTAGTACCTGGGGGTTAGTAGAAGAACATGGTGATGGGAAGCTATTGCTGGCGGAAAGGTGTATTCTGTCTGTCAGGTCAGCGGGTGGGCTGGGATCAGGTGGAGCATGCAGTCGGAGTGGGGAAGGAACTTAAAAATATGGAAGCCAAGACCACTTAAAATCTCAGTGGATTAGAGAAGAGAAGCTAAGAATGTAGGAGCTTGTGAGGCTGGTGGGTTGGAAGCATGGGGGTGGGGTATCAGCAATGTCTAGGTCAAGAGCTCACCTCCTGGTCACTCATGTCCCAGTAGGGCCGCTCTCCATAACTCATCACTTCCCACATCACTATCCCAAAGCTCCACACGTCACTGGAGGTGGTGTGTTTTCCGTGGGCAATGACCTCTGGGGCTGCCCAGCGAAGCATGCAACTTGGGCCCTGAGGCATGGGGTTAGAAGGAACGATAGCAGTAATTACAGCAGTGGTCACGTTTATTGAGCAACTCCTATGTGCTCCGATGTCCGCCCAGGGTGCGCTCCCGGAGGGAGCCCACGCGGGCTCCATTCCCTCAGACACCACGACACACCCCCCCGGTGGTTCGCTCCCCGGAGCCCGGCTCATCCGCCAGCACGCTCTGGAAAAGGCTGAGCCCCCGAGATGTGCTCTCACCTGAGGACTGTGGCCAAGACGAGCCACTTTGCACACCAGGTGGCTATTCACCAGCACGCTGTGGGCGGAGAGCGCGCGGTGCACGAAGGCGAAGCTGGACAGGTACTGCATGGCAGCCGCTACCCCCCGCTGCATGGCCACCAGCTGCAGGCTGCTGAACTGGCCCTCCCGCTGCTGCTGGGGGGCGGGGGGCAGAGGTCAGCCCCCAGCAGCCGGGCGGGGAACCTGTGCACACTGCGCCGTGGCCATGAGCAGGAGAGGGAGAGCGGCTTAGGCAGTCAGAGAATGGCCTGGGAAGGAAGGCTGAAGACCAGCGGAGGTGGGGCAGCACAGATGCAGGGCTCTGTCTCCTGTCTCTGGGACAGTTGAGAACTGCAGACGCCCCTGGACCCAAGGCCCCCCCGTCCGCCCCCAGGCCAGCACTGACCCTGAGGAAGCTGTCCAGGGGGCCCAGCTCCATGAGCTCCGTCAGCACCATGAGGGGCCGGCTCTTGGTGACCACGCCCTCCAGCCGCAGGATGTTGGGGTGCTGGAACTGGCCCAGCACTGCAGCCTGGCCCAGAAAGGTCATCTGTAGGCTCTCAGCACCTCCAGCCCACAGGGCCTGGATGGCCACGGCCTGCTCCCGCCGTCCCCGGGGCTGCAGGCGGCCCCTGCGTACTTCTCCAAAGGAGCCTGGGAGAACAGGTGTAGGAGGGAGGGTATTGAGGAGGGACCTTGGGCTCGCGGTGTCATGCCCTGCGTAGAGAGGGGCCCCTGCCGGGGAAGGCTCACGGGGGCTCCAGTCCCTCCGGTCCCCTTCCTCTGACCCTGCACACCTGCCCCAATGACCTCCTCGATCTTGATATATGCAGGATCCACCTCCCTGGTAAATTCTCGGATGGCCTGGCAGGGGTCCTCATATGTGGAAGGGTCGATGTAATACTTCACCCCAAGCCCTGTAGGCAAATAGGGTGCATGATGAGGGTGTGGTACGGGACCAGGCCGCCCCCACACCCCAAGCATGCCCTCTTACTCACACCGGCAGGGCCGAGGGGTTCCCCTGGACCTCGGGGAAACTAGGCTTCCTGCTGTGCTCAGCCCCCAGCCCCCCAGCCCCCCCACCCCCACACCTGGACTGCTGGACTGCTGCAGCTGCTCTGTGTAGCCTGTCCCACGCCGCTTCCTGGGGACAAACCAGAGTCCTGCAATGACACTCTCATCCCCCCCCCCTTCGGCCCCCATGCAGGCCACTCTCCAGCCACGGATCTGTGGAGTGAGGGCTGCTGGGTGCCTCCTGCCTGCCTCGCATGGGCCCAGGGGAAGGGGCCCGGTGGTGGGAGGTGGGCCCTGGACGTGGTTTCGGCAGTGGGCTTTGGGGCTGCCAGGACGTGGGGTGGTGAGGCGGGGTGAGTGGGGTGGGGACACGGCTGGGAGGGGCCCCACCTCTTGAAGACAACAGCCAGCACGGTAATGGCCGCCAGCAGGAGGAAGGCCAAGGCCCCCAGGATGGACCCGATCACCAAGGAGAGTCTCTCTGGGAGCTGGGTGGACAGCTCACCTGAGGAGGCAGCCAGCCAGGATCACACGTGGGCAAGGCCTCACAAGCGCGTGCACCTCCACCCCCCCCCATGCGCCCACTCACGCCCACCCACAGACCCAAAGGCCAGCTGGTCAGCCAGGAGACTCTCCTCACAGCCTCCTGTCCCACACGGCCTCTAGTTGGAGGGTGCTGGACCAGGGTTCAAGGCCTGGGGGGTGGGCCCTGGGCCTCTCCTCCCTACCCCCCGGTGCTTCCCCTCCTCATCCAGGCGTCCTCTCACCTTGAGGCAGCGTCTGGAAATAGACCTTGCCGCCATAGGGGCCGTGGCCTGCGGCAGTCCGCGCCCGCACTTGGAAGCCATAGATGTGGCCAGGGCTCAGCTGTGTCACGGTGGCCGTGTTAGTCTCGCTGGTCAGGGTGAAGGAGTGGGATTCATCTTCTGCCTGGGGGTGACAGCCATTCACTCCCTGCTGCCCAGCCCCAGCTCCTGAGCCTTGCCCCATCACCCTCAGGCTTCCTGGCCCACCTCCCCCATCTCTAGCCCCACTGTGGGGCACCGCGCGCTCCCAGCAGCCCTGCTGGACACCCCCCACCTCCCCACCTGGTCGTAGTAGCGGAGCTGATAGTCCAGGATGTTCCCGTTGGCCTGGTCCGGCTGTGGCCAGGACACCGTGATGCTGTTGGAGGCCCGGCTCACCTGGTGCAGCGCAGGGACTGCAGAGGGAACTGGGGGCGGGGGGCGGTCAGTGGGGGGGGCTTCCAGGGTCCTGGCAGCAGGAGTGGGGGAGGGGCTTCTAAGGAGGCAAGGTAAGGCATCAGGCAGAGCGGAAGGCTCACCTGCGTGGCTGGTGCTGACGTTGATGGCGGCAGCCTGGGGAGGGTCGGGGCTGAGCTCTGACACCCCATTCACAGCCTGCACCTCCAAGATGTAGGGCACATGTGCCCGGAGCCCCCCAACTAACACTCGGCTCTCGGTCAGGCCCCTCTGGCGGGGGTCGAAGTGCACCTCATCCCTGCAGCGGCGACAAGCGCCCCCGGTGCCCGTGCCTGGCTCCTGGTGGCCTCCACATTCCTTGCACACGACATTGAAGAGCAGGTCCCCTCGTCCCCCCAGCTCCTGAGGCAGGCGCCAGTGCAGCATGAGTGCTGAGCCTTGCACCTCGAACCAAAGCTCCCGGGGAGCCGACGGAGGGCCTGGAGAAGCCGGTGGGGGCAGCGAGAAGGGCCAGGAAAGGACGGAGCGGTGGGAGTCGAGGTGAAGGAGGAGGGGTGGGGATGATGGAGGAAGGAAGGAGGCAGGGGAGGGGGGTGGCCCAGAGGGGAGGAGACGGAGAACATGGGGTGGGGACCAGAAAGCAGCGGAGGCACGTGGGAGGAGAGGCAGGAGGTGGGCCGGTGTGGATGGGGTCAGGGCGAGAAGCAGGAGAGTGGAGGGAGAAAATGAACAGGAGGAAAGTCACTGCAAATGTGAACCAGCCCCACTGTGTTGCCCTCAGCCTCCCCTTCTCTGCCTGCCCCCCAGTCCCATTTGCACCCCTGGGGCTGGTGGGGGACTCACCGGTGCAGGGGGCCTCTGGGGGGTCTGAACTGGCCCTGTAGAAGCCCTCACGGCAGGGGCAAACAGGGGCTGCAGGATCGGGGGCATAGCTGCGGGCAGGGCACGGTGAGCAGGGCGCGTTCCCAGCCAAGGCCTTGTAGGACCCCTCAGGGCAGCCTAGGGGGACAGAATGGGGCAGAGACATTAGACTCGCTCCATCCACCGCCTCCTGCGCCCCACCACGCCAGCACACAGACATGCCCCCAGCCTTCTGTTCCCCGGGGCTCTTTCTCCTATCGTCCTGAGACCTACCCCCTCTCTTCCCTTCTTCCCTCTTTCCTTCCCTCAGGCAGAGATTACTGGGGTAGAACTGCATTTCTGCTGATGGAAAAAGTGAGGTGCAGTGGGGGCTATGGGCAAGCCAAGCACCAGATAGAGGCGTCTGGCTTGATTGTATGACTTCCCTGTGCAGATGCCTTTTGCAGCCTCCACCCTGCAGCAGAAGGATTCCCCTTAGCTGGTCTCCACTGCCTGCTCCTACCCGCATCCTGGTCACCTGGCACAGTGATGATCCTTTCCTAACTAGACGGCAAATAGGGACAGAGGACACATCCCAAAATAACCCAGGAGTTTAACTCCTTTTGATCTCTCACTTCTCAGGCCTGCAGCCCTAGGATGCTCAGCAATGGCTGTGGAAGTCTCCAGAAGGTTCTAGAAATTTGAGATGAGCATATGACACCAAATTTGTGTGCTTTAGAAAATAGATCTGGAGAAAACGAGAGTCCTTTCCTAAGATAGCTTATTCGGGACCTTTTGGAGACAAAAGGAAGTTTGGGGTGTTCAGGAGAGGTGTCCCAAGGTTGGGGGCCAGATGGGGAGATCTTGGGCAAGTGCACAGGAGCAGAACCTCACCTTGGCAGGCCTTGTCTCCACGGGCTGGTTGGTGCCCCGGCTGACAGCGGCAGCCCCCAACCGCTACCATCCACCTGCCCTCCCCATTGCAGTGCAGCCTGGGGGGGCTACCCCCTGCCTGGCCCCCACTTCCATCCTCCTCTGGCTCTGCGTGAGCCACACAGGTGCCCACGGCTGCCACCAGGGAGGCGCCCCCGGCCCCACTGGCCTGCGTGTCAGGGAAGGAGGCGAAGGCGCGGAGGACGGACGGGCAGGTGTAGGAGAAGAGCTTGACCGCCACGAGGGCCAGGCAGGCCCCCGTGTCCTGGAAGGCCACGTAGAAGCCGCGCTGGGTGAGGGGGCCGAAGCTCCTCTCTTTGACGTTGAGCTGCAGCCCGGCGCGCTGCTGCCCGGCCCCGCGCAGGCCCACCGCCCACGCCGAGGAGGCGGGGAAGCTCTCGTCCGCGGCAATGGTGTCCACCTTGGTCCAGCGTTTGAGGTGCCAGGCGGAAATGCTGTCGGGGCCATCGGGCTCCTCGGCCTGGCGGTAGTAAAGGGTGAAGGTCTCCCGGCAGGTGCCCCCGGCCACGCCCAGGCTGGCGCACGCCCGCACGGAGAAGTGCAGTCGGATGTGTGCCCTCTGCGCGCCTCGTCGCTCCACAAAGTGTGTCTGCAGCCAGTTGTCCTGCCAGGTGCCTGGCGGGGCCCCTGCCACGTGGCATGCCTCGAAGGTCCGAGTCAGGCGTCGCTGGTCGTCCAGAACGCTCACTTCATCCCACTGCAGGGAGGGCGGGGAGACCCTGTTAAGCTGGCAAAGCCGGGTAAGTAGACCCCAAAGTCCTGCTTGTCTGGGGGAAGGGGTCTTAACTCCATTCGGCTCTACCCGGGGCTTCCTTCCCAAATCCCACACAAGGAGCCGGAGTGGGGAGGCGCAGCAGGTGGGGAATAAAAGAGTGACACTCACCCCACCTGGCGGGTAGGTGAGCCAGCCAATTTCAGACGTCTCTCCAGTGGTGTCCAGCAGTACCTCTGGCGGGAGATAAGAAGGGACACTCAGCAGCCAAGCCCCCAGCAAGGACTGCTAACCCTCGCCCCACCCCAGGAGGAAAACAGGAATTTTCCCTCCCTGGTCCTTTTAATTCACCAGCAGGGGCACAGCTCTGTGTCAGGAGCCTTTCCCTGGAACCCTCCCCATTCCTTTCCCCTTCTTGATGTCTTCCCTCTTTTCTGCCTTTTCTGAGTCCTTCCCATTCCCCACCCGTGCTGGCAGCTAGGGATTCTCCAGTCCCCCCTCCCTCTTACCTTCCAGTGCCAGAACTGAGGACCCCAGCACCAGGACCCAGAGACTGCACACCATGCCCGCCACTCCGCTCCCTGACCGGGCAGCCCCCTCAGCAGCCATGGGGCGTCTTCGGGGCTCCCACCATTGCCCTGGCCACCACCCTGCTCCCAGGCAGGGCTGCTGCTTTGTAAGACTGGGTGTGCAGCCAAGCTTGCTTCCTAGGGAGACACACAGGACCAGAAGAACAAGGTGGCAGGTAACTACACTGCTACACAGACAGCTCGCAAACCACCAACCACACGGTAAGGGCCTGTCGGGAGCAGACCCTCTCCTGACCTGTGCCAAGTCCACCATCTTAGAGGGCCACGTGCTAGTCACTCCCTCCCTCCCTGCAGGTGCCGCATCTCTGAGCACTTCTTACAGCCCCTCCCTCTTAGAGCCTCGGCGAGTTCTGGGCCAATCTTACCCTTTTCTTCTGGAAGGAGCTATTTCAGTTCTTTCTCTTCACTTACTCTCCCTCCTCCTCCTAGAGCCACCCTGTATTGGAAGTCAGAAGAGTCTTCTCATTAAAACAAGCAGAGTAGAAACTACTCCTTCCCTGGGGACACACGATCCCCCCTCCCCAACACCTCCTGACCCACATCAGACCTGGACACGCTGGACAGTACAGAGAGGCAGCGGAGTGAGAGGGACCACGGAAGAGAGCTGTGGAGTATGACGCAAGGGAAGATGGGAGAACAGGAGCGAGAAGAACATAGGGGCAAAGATTCCATCTGATAAGTGAGCCAGCACAGAGAAAGGGTAGAGCTATGTGGGTCTGGCATGCCTGCATTTTGTCAGCAATGGTCCTCTCTCCACAAGGGGCACATTTCCTCTATGGCTTACAGAAAAATAAATGGATGGATGTGAAAAAATGCTTCTAGTCTGCTCACAATGAAAGGACAGAATGTGGAAACAACAGTGCCATCTTGTCCTATGAGATTAATAATGCACTGGGTTGAAGAAGGTATGAGAGCTGGGCTCTCTATATTCACGGGGCTTATGATTTTCAAACTGGTGTATCTTCTTAGAGGGACAGTCGGTGATGTCTGTCTAGCAGCTTCACTTCTAAGAGTTTGTCCTTCAGGTACTGCATCCTTAGGTCTGATGGCAGAGATGTTCAAACAAGGATATTTGCTGCAGAATTGTTTGTAAGGGAAAAGACTGGAAAGCAACTGTCCGTCAACGGGAAGATATTTAATAAATTATGGCACAACCTTAAAAAAGAGTGAGGGCTACTGCTTATGCACTGATTATGAAAAGGATTTCCCAAGTGAAAGTAGTCCGTGCAGAAGAGTGTCAAGTATGGTCCCCGCTGGTTAATTTAAGAAGGCCATCCATACACAAGCACCCCCTCTGGCTCACAGGCATATGACTGTGGGGGCACGGCTGCCTCCAGGGCCACAGTGAAGACAAACGGGCTCAGACCTTCCTTTGTTCATCAGTCTAGAGATTAGTGGTGGCCCATCTCTCCCCCTGTGACTGAGTCTCAAAAGTCTGTGAGTTGCATGGACCAGAGCAGTCCATTCCATTTATTTCTGTTGAGAAGAAAATAAGAGACAGGTTGTTCAAAGACATGAACCTGAGAGAGAGAGAGAGGAAAGACAGCAGTTGGGACCTGGAATCTGTTTCTACCATGAGAGCTGTCGCCACGTGACCCGCAGCACTCCTGAAAACTGCACGTTTCTCGATGAAGCTGAAACCAAACTATGACACTATTTGACTTCGATCAATCAGAAAATCATAACTAGGTTCCTGCTAATCTAACTTTTCCTGGTAACACAGGCTCTATTGCGAGATGAACCTGTATGCGGTTATCACGAAAAGGCGCTGATGTTACAGCTGGTGGGCTGATGTATAATGGGCATCAGGCCGCTGTCCACTGAAACGCACCTTTCATGCCACCAGAACCCTACTTGCGAGACAGAGTTTAACTGATAGTGTATGGAGGCAAGCAAGAAGCATTTCCAAATCACCAGGTTGTCCACCTTAAACTTGCACAATGTTATACGTCAACTGTATCTCCATAAGGCCAGAAAAAGGGAAGCATTTCTACATGGCAAACGATTCCTAAGTAACAGAGGTTCTTTGCCAATACTGTCCCGAATGCTGCTAGAATCATTCACAGATGAAATGTTTCAAAGAAGAACAGGGAGATCGTGAAGTAACAAAGCATGGCCCCATCACCAATGGCTGTTGAATAAATATCCTGAAGTCATAGGTGTTGTATGCATCCCCCAAACGCTCAGTGGCTTACGTTGGAGACATGCTTGACACGCCAAGAGCCATAGGGTCTTTAGGAATGCTGTTATCAAGAACTGAAAATGCCAGAAAAATGTCTTCAAACAATGAAAGCTATTCTATCATTTGCCCAGCAGATATGCTCTAAAATAGCCTCTTTCAGTCAGAAGATGGATGGATTCTGGAATCTGTACAAAAAGGAGACGGTAAGCACTGCATCTTCCTAAACTTATAACTAGACAGATAATCATGGAGAAGGAATAATAAACACTTTGGATGCATCTCAATGAATTTTTTTTTTTTTCTTGAGAGACAGCAAACCAAGAGGGAAGATATGTACTGCAGATCCTATCCCCTGTGCTCTATGGAACATTCTAGAAGATGAGGAATGGCAGAGAATTTGCTTTGATGACCCACAATACAAGCAACACAGCAGCTTGTGGCTGCGGCAGGGTGTGTATGCATAGCGTCAGCATGCATCTTAATGACAACATGAAGCTGGCCTCTCTCCAGAGGATCCAGAAAAGAGCAAAAGCAGTTAGGAAACATGTTAAAGCCACTCAGCTTCTGTCCTCAAGAGGCATCAGAAAGAAAAGAATTAAGTGGAGACATTGCGTGTAGATTGCCACTTTCATAATTGTTAAATTTTTTTTTACCAAGAAACAAGATATTCAGTTAAAAAAACGGTTGAGGCTCTTCAACTGCCCAGAAGTGTTCCTTGCTGTTTGAAGGGACCTCTTTTAGATTTAGATCCAGAGACTGACGGTTATAAACAAATTCCTTCAGGGGAAAAAAACAAAACAAAACACCATGGTTGAGTGAGACTAGGCAGTGAGGTCAATTCTTGCCTGTCAAACAAATCAGATATTGAGCCTTTTATTTTTTTAATATATATAAAAAGAACTCGGGTGTACCTCTACAACAAGAATAAGAACAAGAAAAGACGAAACTTTAAGATATGGAAGAAATTGCTGCCAGCTAATTCCTACTCCTGCAGATTTTTTGGAAACAAGTTTCAAAGGCAGAAACGTAAGTGACAAGAACATGTAGCTCCATCCACATGCCTGGAATACTGAACAAGCAGGAGTTAGAACTTGATTTTCAAAGGTGCCTTCAATGGTTGAGGACTAGGACATCTGTCTAAGCTTAGTCTAGGAGCGCGTCCTGGAAGCAGCCAAGTGCGTCCCTCCTGCAACACAGAGGGGGACAGGCCTGCTTTGGATTCCTCTGTCTTCTCCAGCCTGCGAAAGGCATTGGTCAGTGTTCAGAAATCCTCTCACCCAGGAACAGCCGAAGACTTACTTCAATCAGGAAAACATTCAAACTTCAGATGTGTATATGGTTTTAAAAATATAACACACCAGAAGCAGCAGAAATGTGGATGGAAAATGGTAGCTCAGAAAATAAGACTGATTTGACAAAATTTCAGATGACAAAAATTGCATTCTATGACTTCACGTTTTTTTTCTCAGCTTCTTTTCTACATATATCACTTTACATCTTTTTTCTACAGTAGAGACACTGCATCCACAAGTCTGCTACATTTCTTTGCTTTATAAAAATATGACAGTCCGTAGGCATCAAAATTGTGTTTTGTTTCCAGAAACTGGCAAAGATTAAAGATGTGTAGACTCTTAGCTTATACATCATAGCTTCTGAGTTCTGTTATCTATAAGAATGAAAGATTTAAAAATAAATTAAATGAGTAAATCTGTAGGAATTTAAAAAATTAACTGTCCTCAAATTGAAATGTTAAATATGACAATTTTATGAACAGAGATGGTTTAAAATAGTTTATGCACCTCGATCCACAAAATGAGTTTTTAAAAAAATTAAGTAATACAAGCCAAATAAGCTTGGAGGAAGGAATGCCAGAAAAATGTACTGGCCATTAAAACTGGTTACTGTAGGAGGGAGAAATGAAGGATTGGCAGAGAGGGGATTATTAATTTTGTCTTACATATATTTGAATGGGTTTTCTTGTTACAACGAGCGTATCTTATTTTTACAATTAAAACAAAATCTCATAATTATCATCTAAACAAAAAAAAAGGGGGAAATATTTTTAAAACCTAGACTAGCATAGCGTATGTTTACATTTTACCCTCCCCTCCCTCCTCTCTCTAGGTTTCAAAACAATCTAGAAATTTTTATCTATAAGGAGAAAGTGGAGATAAAGAGGCAGTAGGAGTTGGGAATGAATGAGCAGAATAACTTTTATCCCTGGATTTTCTTTAAGCTTCTCTCTGAAGAAGTTCAAATGGCCCCACTGATGATACCATGCTTCTCTTACTCAGCGTCAAGCAAAGGACTTTGGCTCTAAAGGGTCGAGGGGCACCAGGGGGGCTGGGGACACATGACGAGGGCATCACTGCAAAGTGAGCCCGGGCAGGAACATTCAGAGAGGCGAAGCAGCCTGCAGGGCCCAGCGGGACGAGGGAGGTCCCAAGGGCAAAGGGGCTGATGGTTAACGTGTGGTGTGGCTGCTGAGCTGGCCCTCACACCTGTCAGCCACGGGGTCAGCGTGGGAGGGGTCAGCACCATGGGCCCTGTCCTCCGTCCTGTTCTGCAGCTGTTAAACGCCCAGGAAATTCCAATATAATCCTTGCTCAGCTTAATGCTGCTACCCTTTAATCTCCACCTTGGAGATGGTCTCTGTCTCTTGGAGCTCTGTCCGCCCGCCTCGAAAAGGCTCCCATCAGCCCTTACAGCGGCATCCAGAGCAGACAGTGAGGGGGTGGCCGTCCTCCGGTGCTTCTGGCCCCTGCTGCCCTGGTTCGAGAAGCCAATTTGTGGATCACCTAGCAGAGGAGAGTCCTGTGTCCCTTGAGGCCTCCAGCCGCCAGGAATGTCCCCCAGAGCACGCAGATGCAGACGAATGTGCCTCCCACTGCCAGGCTGTGGAGCTGGGGGAGGCTTTTAAGATGCAGGCAGTATCTGGGAGTGGCAGGCAGCCACTTCGCATGAGCGGCGCTCGCGGTGCACTGACCGGGGATATGCGTGGCTTTGGGAAAGGGCACGAGGGAGGGTGTTGGGACAGTCAGTACGTGTCCATGAGAGATGAGTAAGTGGAAGGTTGTAGAAGCCCCCAAGAGCCAGGACCAGTGCCCGTGGGAGCAAGTGTGAGAGTATGTAAGGGAATGTGCGTGAGGTGAGATGGGTATGGAGCAGCACGCGAGCTGGGAGGGGTGTGTGTGTGTGTGTGTGTGTGTGTGTGTGTGAGCATGCACGCCAGAGCAGACCCTGAGTGCTCCTCATACGGGTGACTGACGCCCATGAGCCCTTCTCCTCACCCCGGCTCTGTCCCTACTCTTCCCCTAGCCAGCCTGTCAACTGCTCTCTGCCCCAGGAGTTGCTGCTGCAGAAACATCTGGGCTGGGAGAGGGAGCTGAACAGGGAAGCAGAGAAAGGGAAACCCGAGGCTGCCCCAAACCCCAAACCCCGCCATCCCCCTTCCTGCTAGCGGGCAGTGCAGTGTGGACACAGGACTCAGGGCCCCCCCCAGCTCGGGCGATGGTGATGAGCTGGGAGAGCAGCGGGCCCCGAGGAGGAATGTTCCTGCCCTTCCCATGCTCAGACCACTGCTGCCTGGTGCTCCCAGGCACGCTGGGGACACAGGGCTCTCTGCCAGCCCCCTTTCTGCACCCCAAAGGAACCAATAGACTCCAAAGGAGTCCTCCTCTCTCGGCCACTAGGTCGCTACACAGAAGCCCCCCACCCTAATCTTCCTGCCAGGAAAAAAGGTCCATTGCCCCAAGAGAAGCAAGTGGCCCCTCTGAAAGGCACCAGGAACAAATGACAAGTCTCAGTCCTGCAACGCCCATTACCTGGACGTTTCCCTGCACCGCCAACATTGTCACAGCTCCTTCCCACCCAGCCAGCATCTCCCCTTCTAGAACCTGAGTCAAGTTCTCCTGGCGGGTGGAGGGCCTGGCCCTGGTTAACTTATTGGGAACAGGCCCAGCCGCTTCTCTCCATGGGCACTGCCAGGGACATTACAACATCGGCTACGCTGGGCCCCAGCCAGCTCCCCCAGGGATGGGAGGAGAGAGGATGCCAGACAGCCAAGATTGGTGGATGGGGGTGTAGGGCAGGTAGGGCCAAGCACCCAGATGTAAAGCGAGGGGGTGGAGCTGGGGCAGCAGCAGGCAGCCGACTTTGGTTGCAACTTGGGGGTTATGGCTGGGGGGCATAAACCAAGCCTTGTTTCCACTCTAAGGCTTATGGGTGGTAACGGGGGTGGGGGAGCTGGGGGCAGGTGTGGGATCACCCTCCTTGCTCCTCCCAGCTCCGCGGGGATTGGAGATGCCACTGGAGTCAGAAGGGTGGGCAATCCTTTTCAGAACGCTGGGAGTCCGGCCTTGGCAAGGACCCCTATATCAGGACCCCCCCCCCCACTGCAGGCCAGAGAAGAGCAGTGTCTCTGGAGACACAGTGGGGGATCGCAGCAGCAAGGGTAATGGGGGTGTCAATGATGGCCGGCCAGAGGTCGGGGAGCCGGGGTGGCCAGTTTCGCACCCCTCACGAACCCACCGTCGCCTTGGGGAAGGATACTCAGTACTACCCCAGGAGGCCCCCGGGGATCTGCAGAGGCCCAGTCTGGAGGGCCCCTCTACTTTCGCAAACCTTGATGCCTCTGTCCCCAGGCACACCGCCCCCACACCCCCCAACACCGCCTGGCACCCCGGGGCTCACCTTCCGCCGGCCGCAGGCTCCGCAGGTCTGCGCCCCCCGAGGCCCCGCGATGGAGCCGCGCCGCCCGCGTCTACGCTCCGGTGCGGGGACCCCGCTCCTCGCGGCCCGGGTCCGCTCGCCGCGGCGCGTCTCTGGGGTTCCGGGGCGGCCGGGGGGCGGTGGCTGGCGGCAGGGATTGCTCTGGAGGCGGGGCGCCCGGGGATCGTGCGGGGCCCGCGTCGCGCTCGCCGTCGCCGCGCTCGGTCGCGGGGCCCGCCGCCCGCTGCTCGGCTCTGGAGCGGCGGCAGGGGCGAGCTCAGCCCGGCCCGCCCCCTCCGCGTCCCTCCCCGCCCGGCCCGCCCCTCTCCGGCCCCTGCGGCCGCCCTCCCTCCCTCTCCCCTCTTCCGGGGAGCCGAGCCCTCCCTCCCGGCCTGGGCGGCGACGCGCGGCGCCCCGCGCGGGGGAGAGCGGGGTGGAGGCGCGGGGCTCGCCCTGGGCCCGCCTGTGCGCTGGGGCGCGGGCGCCTCCTCCTCCCCACCGCGCGGGGCGGGCACGGAGGGAGGCTCGCGCGAGGGGCCTGGAGGGGGCGGGCTGCCAGGCGGCGGGGAGAGGTGTTCGAACCCTCGGGCCGGGCGCGGGCTCCGCTCCCCGGGAGGGAAAGCGCACAGGCGGGCGGCCGATGCGCGGGGCACGGCGGGGCAGGGCAGGGCAGGGCGGCGCAGCAGCCGGTCCGGACACCCGCGCCCTCTCCCCACCCCTGCTTTTCTGCTTCAACTCTAGGAACTAAACCCACTGTTTTCGTTCCCACTCAGGTTTAAACTAAGGTGGGCGTGAGCTGTGAAGAAGAGAAAGAAGGAAAAGAAGGGGGTGGAGGGAAAGCCAAACTGAGAAATCTCAGAGGGTACGGGGGTGGGGTGGGGATGGGTAAGCAGCAGGGAGGGGGGTCATCTGGGTTATGAAAGTGTCTCTGATCTAGCCTTAAACTCTTCTGCCTCTTCGTGACCCTGGATCTTGGTCAACGTTGGGGCTTCTGACTCCACCCTCCCCAAAGGCCTGGGAAGCCTGGGTCTGAACGGGGAAGTCCATATGTAGGTGCCTGGCTTTGCATTGCCCGGGCAAGTCATGCACCTCTGGGTGCCTCCTCCCTCTGCCCACTCCCCGGGGAGAGCACAGGGATCTGAGGCGTTGGGAGGTACTCAGCTGGTGCCTGGAAGGTTTGAGGAACCGAGGGGCCGCCGCGAGGAAAAATGTTTCCGCCCACCCCTAGCCTCTTCTCCAACGAGGACGGGATTTGGGGTCTATTGTTCCGGTCCTACAGCCCTAAGCTGGGGCCTTCCCACGACGTGTTGCTACCACCTGCTGGTTCTTTCAAGGAACACAGGCATCTGGTGGAATTCCCTCGGGCCTTTCCCCCTCCCCATATCACCGTGCCGCTTCTTACTCTCCCACTTACTTCATTTATCCAAGACGAGGTAAAGCACTAGCTGGAAATGGGCTGATCAAAACTGGTACTTAAGGAGCATTCAGAAACCAAGGAAAAATGTGAAAGAGATCTGTGAGCCAACAAGCACAATAAACAAAACAAACTCATTAGGAGGCACCTGGGAGAAAAAACAGGCTTTAATGAATTGGCTGAATGAGTGATGGAAACAGGCCACTGAACTAGTCCCCACTTGGCAGAGGGATTGTTCACTCTCGATATCTGCAGTCAATTAATAAGCCTAATGATGTTGAATGAGTCTGCATTTGGGCATCTTTAATACGTCCACTTGCACCGGTGAATCTCATTCTATCTTGTTTCTTCCCCTCGCTCTGAAATTCAGCGGTAGAGAGCTGCCTTCATTTCATTTCCAAATCAGTTATCTCCAAGGCCTTGAAACACTTTTGTGAAGAAACCTGCATTTACATTGTATGCGATATTATATAACTCATGATCCCAGTTACAGTAACAACATGACTGCCAGAAAGCTTTGGGTAAACTGGAAACTTTTTTAGAAGAACCATAGGATTAAATTACGTTAAAAGTATCAACAAAGCAAAAACAGCAGTTACTTTATAAACCCCAGAAATTCCAGTAGTAATTTGCAGTGCGTCATATATTGACATTATAGGAAAAATATCTCTTCTTTTCTATTGTCTGATATATCTCATTGTTTACACGGCCCATTAGGTGCCTATAATATGAAATTAAGTTTTTGTTGTCCAAGGCTTATGTAATGAGTATTTTTCTTTTGTTGATAACATTTGAGAGGCATCCAGTCTTCAAAGAAAGCTCCATTGTACTCTGGAAGGAATGAGGTTTAAATATGTGATTACAATTGGCCCTGTATCATCATCTCCTATGTGTTAAACCAAGTTTTAAAGGTAGGTGGGTAGCACAGAATGCATTGTTAAGTTATGCTGCCATCTGAGCTATTAAAAAGCAAAGTAATGAATCCCTTTGTAAAGCTGAACATAAATTTTTGCTATAAGTTGTTCAGTGCCTGGCACACCTTGGGTACTTAGAAGTGTTTTAGAATAAGTGAATAAAAAATAATAATATTTACACTTGTTCTGTGCTGAGGGGCAGAACCTAATAAAGTCTGTGGCTCACAGAATTCATTATCTTGAGACACAACCATCTATAATGTAAATTTGCAGCCAAAAGAAGCTCCAGAGTACACAACTCCAGGTGGCTTGGGAGGGGCCTTTGATTCTGCCTCTTTTCTTTTTCTGTTTTTGCCCCTTCTCAGGCTTTTCTCTTCAACATCTTTCAATCCCCAAGGATGGTCCATTTCTTCCTTCTTCCTTATTTCCCTTTAGAACGACTAATGCAAGCTGATGTTATTATGAACAAAGAGCTTTATAAGTAATTTCCATGATTATCATTCGAGTAAAAATCAGTAAAGGAATTTGCTAAGCCCCCACATCTCTTACCCCAAAACATTAGTTAAAGACTCCAGATACACAACCTCACCGGGGCTCAGGCACTTCCCTGAACTGTCTCGAGGTCCTGTGGCCTCTAAGTGCAGTCTTATTTCCCAAAAGCTGGTGTCTGGTCTCCAGATATTTGCCCAATAAAAATGTCAAGTGCCCATTTGTACAACTCAACCTTTTTTTTTCCCTCTGTTCAGAGACTTTCTAGAGTGTTCTAGGGTTTTCCTACAGTACAGCTTTTGCAACTGAATTTTAGACCAATGGTGATTGATATCCTGGATGCTCACTGAAAGTGAGTGATCTTCAAAGTTTCCCCATGCGAGCCTTAACTTTGACATTACTTTAACCAAGCAATAACCAAAAGACATTCAGAAGTATTAGTGCAAAGAGAGAAAAAGGAGGGCTCTTCTCTCATAACGGAATGTTTTCTCAGAGATTGACTTCAGCTGCATGAGGCGGAAGCAGAGTTGTACAGAACAAATGCAAAATCGTACAGCAGTGGTTTAAACAAATCGGGTGATCCAGGTCAACAAGACTTAGGTTCCTGCCATTCTCTCTTTCAGGCGATGCCTTGTTCTCTGGTTCTCAGCACGTCAGCAGCGCTTCAGTCCCGAATACGAAGATGGACACAAAACCAAGAGCAGAGCTTTGGCTGAATTAGCACCTTTAAAGAACCTTTCTGGAAGCCCCACCCACTGCCCTCTCCTTGTATGTTATTGGCCGGGGCTGTGTTGTATGAGCACCCCTGACTGAAAGGGACAGGGAAATGCATGCTGCACCAAACAAAATTCAAGTTCTGTTTGTGAGAGAGGAGAAGAGAAAGAACACTGGACAGGCAGCCAGCAGGCGCTGCCACAAATGAGCAAAGATGATCACAGTTATGTACATCTTTTCCTGCAATCTATAAAACAGAAGCTTTTTGTAGGGCATCTTTGCTGGTATTTTCCTCCCAGGCCATCATAGTTAATACATATTTTTAATGCTCAAAGGTGATTCCTAGGAAGTCACTGTAGTGAATGGAAATGCTAAGAGCTTCCTATCCCTAAAATAACTATGACATCATCTCAAAAGAAAAATAACGAATCCTCCGCAGTTATTCATATAAACAATCAGAGTTGAAAATATTCTACATTTTAATGGGAATTGGGGCAGTCCACATGGGCAGGACAGGGTTGATAAGCGCTCCACACCACACTGCTCCTTCCTTTGTCTGCTTCGTCTTCATTCTTCAGATCCATACAGGAGATGTGATGATCCGCGACATGGAGCAGATGATCCCCTCGTCTGTTCTTCCAGTCAAATGCAGTCTTGTCCTCTCACTCTGGTCCCGGATAGTGTTCTCTGAAGACACCTGCATCCTCCCAAATTGGAAGGGTGATCTGTGTTACTGTAAGATCTGCCTCCAGCATGGCTGAAGCATTTTCTGGTTCTTGGGCTGCTAGATGTGCCGTGTCATAGATGAAATCTCTCTCTTTCTCCATTTATACGGGAACGTCTCACATTAGACCTTTAAGCACCAACAAAGGAAACAAGTCAATATCAAGAATGAGTAAACAACACCACCAACAAAACTTGAGCCTTTTAAGAAATCTGAGGAAAAGTGGAAAAGGAATAACAGTGTAAGAGTTTAAAGAACATGTTTTCACCTTATATTCTTGCTGAGTTAAAAGCAGACACAAAAACTATTTTAAAATGTTGGAATAAAAAGGGAGTTAAAAAAAAAAAAAAAGAAAAGCACAATAGCCAAAATAAAATCCTAGTCATGCAGAAAGAAAAAAAAAATGACAAAACTCTGGAAAAAACAAACAGTGAAATATAACATGAACCTGGAAGACTCAAGATATGAGACATAAATTGATTAGTTTTTAAATAGCAGAGATGGTAAAAGGTTTGGAAAATATGGTAGGAAATTTGAACCTTGAAATAACAATAATTCCAGAATGGGAAAGATCAAATACACAAGAGAGAAAAAAAAGACAAAATTAACAAAATTTATTTTGGCATCTGGCACATATTAAGTATTTAATAAATATTTATTAAATAGTTGAATTAAATAAAAAAAATTGTGAGACTGAAATTTTAGAGATTTTGCCATCTTTTAAGCAAAACTGAAAAGCAGAAATCAATGCCAACATACATTCTGGAGGAGGTTTTCCAGTGAATAACTTATAAGGTTATACATGCACAGAATTTATATTTAACAATAGTTAAAATCAAGATCCCTTCATATTTCTTCTCTGGGGCACTGATTAATGAGAAGGTAATGGCATAATACCTTCAGAGTTTTCAGAAGAAAAGTGTAAAACGCTCTTGATCAGTTTCTCAAAGACCATTCCCGGCTCTTCTCCTTAGCCCCACCCCAGTGTTGAGGTGAGGGGCTAAATAATTGTCCTCCTGGTCTTTCTTACAGTTAGGGGTGAATACCAGGCCTGACTCTGGGTCTTGAGAAGAAAATAGAATTCTGCTGGCAGCACTTCTGAGAAAACTTTTGGATTTCTATAAAGAGACAGAGATTTGACCGATGTGGCTCTTTCCCCTTTGTCCCACTTTGAAATCCTCCCTTGGACATTGTATAGGGATGTCAATGCCATAAAAAAACTCAGTGGCTGAAAACAACACAAATATATTATCTTACAGTTCTGAAGTTGGGCCAGAAGTCCAAAATGGGTCTAAACTGGGCTTAAAAAAAAAATCAAGGTGAGGGGCCCCTGGGTGGTTCAGTCCATTAGGCGTCTGCCTTCAGCTCAGGTCATGATCCCAGGGTCTTGGGATCAAGCCGTACTTCAGGCTCCCTGCTCAGTGAGGAGTCTGCTTCTCCCTCTCCCTCTGCCCCTCCTCCCCTCCTCTGCTCGTGTTCTCTCTCTCTCAAATAAATAAAATCTTAAAAAAAGAAATCAAGTTGTAGCAGGGCTGTGTTCCTTATCTAGGCTCTGGGGAGAATCTGTTTCCTTGCCTTTTTTAGTACAACTTCTAGGGGCCACTGCATTCCTTAACTGATATTCTCTAAACTCAAAGCCAGTAAATGTGGGGCTGAATTCTTTTGCTGACTCTCTTCTGTCTCCCTCTTCCAGTTGTGGTAATAGTGGGTCCACTCAGATAACCCAGGAAAATCTCTCTACCTCAAAGTCAGGTGATTAGCAACCTTAATTCTATCTTGCAGACTTAACTCCCCATCACTATGTAAACTAACATAACATCCTACTTCCAGGGATTAGGATGTGGATATTTTGGGGGGACCCTCCATTATTCTGCCTACCACAGACATGATGGCTGGAGCGTCAGCATCCACATTGGCAGCTGAGCCAAAGCCAGCAACGATGTACACTTTTTGTTACATGAGAAAAATAAACATCTGTAACTGTGGGTTTTGTTACCTTTAGCTTCATATATCTATATTGGGTATAGACTCAAACATTATATCCCCAGCCAAAGGCTTATTCTTTTTAAACATCAAGCTGGGGTCATTCTCAGATCTGCAAATTCTTGGAACATTTACCACTTGAGGCTGTTTTCCAGTAAGACAGACAACAAATGTACTCTGAATAATTAAGAGATGAATAAGCAATTGCTTTCTTCATTAGGGAGGTTGTGATTGAGAAAAAGTGTTTATAATCACTGAAACTATCTAAAATTGTAGGACAAATAAAATACAAAATATAAACCTGCACAACACTAATAACAACAGGAAAATTCAGTAATTGAGGGTAATTATGGCAACAGAAGTAAAATACTTAATGTAAACATAATAAGACTTTCTTTTTTAAAGGAGATTTTTAACTCCAAATTAGCAGCCTGCAAAATATGAAAGGGAAATAGCAAAGATGTGGATATCATTGGTGTTAATTTACTTGATGCCCATCAAAAGAAGTCAATAGTTATTGTTGGCATAATTAGTCAAAAAGAACTTTAATGTTTCAAGATAATCATGTAAGATTATCTTTAAAATAGAGTGTTAACCTTCTAAATCATAGATAAAAGCTAAAAGTAAATGGATATATTTCATTTATCCAAGGAAACATGGATAAAAGATCACAAACATGCATTAAAATATAGAAAGGATTATTAAAGTGACAGATGTCAAGCCTAGTACAATGTCCTAATAAGCACAATAGTCTAGACCAACTTCTATGGTAAGTCAGTGGAATAAGTATGCTGTGAAATTTCTCCATGCAGCAAGTAAGAGAAAGTCTCTTCCACATTTTATAATACACTGAAACGAACTGTTGTCTTTTGCATGTCTAAAAATATTTAGGGGCGCCTGGGTGGCTCAGTCGGTTAAGTGGCTGCCTTCGGCTCAGGTCATGATCCCAGGGTCCTGGGATCGAGCCCCGTGTCGGGCTCCGTGCTCAGTGGAGAGTCTGCTTTTCCCTCTCCCTCTGCCTGCCTCTCTGCCTACTTGTGCTCTCTATCTCTCTGTCAAATAAATAAATAAATAAAATCTTTAAAAAATATATTTATATAAATGAGACAGTATTTGGAGGAACTTGACCCTTTAATTTCTCAAATGAAAATGGAACTTTCAGTGACATATATATAATATATAATAATATATAATATATATAACATATATATAATTTTGATATATTTAAACCATGAAATTGAAATACATACCCCTTCACACACACAACTGGAAGGAGAAAATTGAAAATTGCCATTCTTCCCCAGTTTCCCACCTCCCCACACCCTCATAACTCAAGGAGAGATGGGAAGAAGATGTTGACTTGTCTACAAAGTTGATTAGGCTCTTGTAAGCAATAACTTTCAGGCTTCATCTGAGTCTTTGTGTAGCTAAAGTAGCAGTCATGAAAAGAGATAAAACTTAGAAATGAGCTCCCTTTTTATTTATTATAAACTCAAGAGGATGCAGTGTGAAGGTGGGAGATGATTTTTTTAAAAATCGTGGTATGGTCACATTCAAATTCAAACAAAATATAGGCTTAAAGACTTTAATCATTTTAAATTAAAACACGAAATTGTTTATTTCTGTATTGGAAGATAGAGTACATTCCTTAACTGGATTATAGTCGTTCATTCCATTCAAGGTAGATTAACGATGTACAGATATTTGACACATAAACTGTTGAATAAAACTAGTGTAAATTATAGAAATCTCCCATATTAAATCTCATTAAATCTCTACTGACAATACCAATTTCACCTTTCCACCCTCCCCCAATCTTTTTATTGCCCAGAAGCAGCTTTGCTGACACTGTCCTCCATAATAGTGTAATTACTGATTTTATTACAGGCAAGGTGGGCTTCACTAATTATTAGATAATTAGGTTTTTCCTCCCTGCAATTTTGTTCTGTACTATCTATGAGGATTAATGTTTGGCCTTCTCAGTTGTGCTTTTCTGAATCCCTGCTACCTGTTGGATACTTGAAGAAAAAAGTGGCATATTAATAACTCACGTTGGTTATAAGATGAAGAAGGAAAATGGATTTAGTGCCACCCTGTATTATTCTCTTAGAGACCCCAGAGTAGAGTAAATAATTCAGGATTCCCCCCAGTGGAGATTCTAAATACCAGACTAATTTAGTGTAGTATGTGAAGAGGAATAGAAAAATGACATATTAATGCTTACATTTCTTGAAAAGAAAAGCATACTTTTGCTCAAACTAATCTTTCTACCTAGAGGGACTTTCTCTCTTTGTCATCTAGTTACCTCTTGTTTATTCTTAAAATCTCAGCTCACAGCCCAGAAATAAATCCTCTCATCTATGGTCAACTGATTATCAGCAAGTGTGCCAAGACCAGTGAAGGAGGAAAGGACAATCTTTTCAACAAGTGGTACTGAAAAAACTAGGTATCTACATGCAAAAGACTGAAGTTGAACCCTATCTTACAGTAGATACAAAAATTAACTCAAACTGGATCAAAGACCTAAACTTAAGAGCTAGAACTATAAAAATCTTGAAAGAAAACAATGAGGAAAAACTTCATGACATGGGATTTGGCAATGATTTCATAGACATGACACCAAAAGCACAAGCATGAAAACAAAAAACAGAGAAATTGGACTTCATCAAAATTAAGAACTTTTTTTCTCCAAAGAAGACACACAGATGGCCAATAAGCACATGAAAAGATGCTCAGCCTGTCTTCTCAGGGAAATGCAAATCAAAACCACAATGTGACACCACTTCACATTTACTAGGATGGCTAGAATTTAGAAAATGGACAATAACAAGTATTGGTGAGGATGTGGACAAATTGGAACCCTCGGGTATCACTGATGGGGGTGTAAAATAGTGCAGCAGCCATGGAAAACATTTTGTTGGTTTTCTAGAAAAGTTAAACATGGAATCACCATGTGACCCAGCAACTTCACGCATGGGTATATATCCAAAAGAGTTGAAAGCAGGCACTGGACTAGATATTTGTACACCCATGTGCATAGAAGCATTATTCACAATAGCCAAAGTGTGGGAACAATCCAAGCACCTGTTGATGAATGGATAAACAAAAACTGGTGTATACACACAATGGAATATTATTCAACCAGAAAAAGGAACCATATTTTGATATATGCTACAAGGATGGACCTTGAAAATATTATGTGTAGTGAAATAAGCCAGATCCAGAAGGACACATACTGTACACTTCTAGTTTTATAAGGTATCTAGAATAGACAAATTCATAAAGACAGAAAAACAGAATAGAGGCTGCCCGAGGCTGGGAGGGATGAGAGGAGAAGGGGTTATTGTTTAACAGGTACAGACTTTTTGTTGGGGAAGATGAAAAAATGTTTGGATATAGATAGCGGTGGTAATCACATAGCATTGTGAATGTATTTAATGCCACTGAATTGTGCTTAAAATGATAAATATTAAGTTACATATATTTTACTACAGTTAAAAAAACACCTCAGCTCACAGATTGCTGTTTCAGGAAAAACTTCTGAAATCCTATTATACTCACAGGGTCTGTGCTTTTCTTTCATCATATTTACCCTTGTTTGTAAATATGTACTTATTTGTGTCATTTTTGAGAATGTCTTTCTCTTCCCCAGGACTGTGGGCTCCATAATGATTTCCATGTCAGGCTTGGTCATTTATCTCCCGTCAGTGTCTAGCCCATTGAAATAATTTGGTATAAAAGCTTGTATTGGATTAATTTTCCTAGTATTAAAGAAGGACAGTAAAATACAATCTTGAGTATCACATACATTGCAATTATTTATATCTTTTGTAGCCATGACATTTGTAAAGTTGATGAAGTTTAATAGGTCATATAAAAATATAATTTAGCAAACATGGCGTGACGAGGCCACACACAAACACAGATAGAGAAGCAAGTCTAATTATTCTATTGTTACATCACATAATTATCCCTGATCAAATTATAGATTGTAGAAGGGATAATTATTCCTAATGGCCTCCAAAAGCCATCATTTTCTTTCATTTGAATTTGGTAGGAATCGAGTGAGGTAGCTAACTAGCAAAAGGCATAGCAAACACATTCTGATTTTCGACAATTCATTCTGAAGACGAATAATCACGGCAGATGAAGTTTCCTATGAGAATCTACACGTCTTGTAGTGGATTTCAAATAAACCAGCAAGGCAGGGAGTATTACAGACTCTTACGTCCAATAACCTGCAATAGCTTTTCACAAATCGCTAATAGTTCAAGGGATGAAAAACCAAAAATTGAGGTTTGCTCTTCTTTTTCTTTTCTTGTTTGACTCAAAAATTTAAGATATTAGGAGAGCTTCTTGGGTGAATGCCTTAGACTCAGAACACCCAGGAGAAGATTGACAAAATTTTATTCTGTCCGCGTATTTACAAAGCAACTCTCCTTCCGAACACTTTTCTTTTTTTCTTTTTCTTTCTTTCTTTCTTCTTTCTTTCTTTTTTTTAAGTAGTAGTGATAGTGGAGAGAATGGTGGATTCATTGCTACTTAAAATGGGGAATTTCTGTAGTTTACATTAATTATATTGAAGTTATTTTACTATGTGTCTATTCCTACTTAATCTTCTTTGTTACTGATAAGTGTATTCTTCAGTTACGTCACTTAGCCTATTTTTCCCAAGGAAAACATTTTCATGTCTTTGTAAATAAATGATTAAGGCCTTTAAGACTGTTTTTGTTGAGACTGATAAGTTTGTGTATGATTATGATGTGTGCCTTTCTCTGTGATCTAGGGTTTTTCCATCTGTTAAATGCCATTGAATAATTAAAAAAAAAAAAGGCTGCTAAGAAACTGGTTGGCAGAGAGACAACATTCAAGCAATAGAAGTTAGTATCATAAGATAGGGAATGTTTCTGTTTTTTTCCTCTTAGCAGCTGCTTAGAATATTCTCCTTGGGGAAAGTTGTTTGGTTTTGTTTGGAGGAAATATGTTGGTTAGCTCTGGGGGGTTAGCGAGGGCAGCGTGCGTGCTCAGGTAGGCAGGATGCTGCCACGTGCCCAGTCAGTCCAGCGCTTGTCGCTTGTGGGGTTGACTGCCATCCCCCCACTTTTTTTTTTTGGCAGAGTATTGTATGCATATGTAAATTTGGATATAGGGGTGGGAGTGGGGCTGAACTGCTTTACATTATAAAGGGAGGGATGTTTAGGGGCTTGTGTTTAATTGTTTTTCAAATAGCAATTGGATGGAAATTTCTGAACACTAATGAAAAAAGAGCCGTCAAGGGGATCGAACTTCCTTTCTTCTCAATAAAATGTAGCAGTCGAAGGAGATGCAGTGGACCCCTCTACCAGTTCGGGTCCACGGGCTTCCTCAGTGACTGGTGGGAAATGACGCAGAGGCATCTGTGGCCCATCGGTGGCCGCCTGAGCCTGGGTCCTTCATAGGCTCCTATTCTACCTAAAAAGAGAAGGAGTATCGTGGTCATAATTATTATTCTCCCTGGGGCAGGACCTTATGTCTCCTTTCCAAGAGTCTTGTGGGAAAATCCATGAACAAAGATTTCTGTCTTATTTGAGATGTTAAAGGATCACTTTCTTTCTAACCTGCTAATTGAAGCAGAAGCGTAAGCAAACAAGGTTCCTACAGAAGGCATTGGTAGTATCTTGAAGGAAAGGATGCAATGACCCTGAGTTACTTTTCTTTAGATAATGATTATCATCTGTTAATGAAGGCCTCCATTCCTTTTCCCCAAAAAATGTAAAAATCACCATATAACTTTGCCTGGAGATCTACTTGGAGATTTTCACGTGGAATGTGAGATAGAAGGAAGAGGATATGGAAATAGATAAGACACAGTGAAGCTGGAAGATGTGAGGACAGGGAAGATGGAGAGAGAGAGACCGAGATTCCAGGGGAAGCCATGTGACGAGTCTTCCGCAGTGTCTGCACATACAGATAACCTGCGGTCACCTCCAGGTCAAGAAGCTTAGTAGACAGGTATGCATATCTATCTCTTTTCTCTTTACCGACTTGATACAGATGAGTGGAAGGATCTTGGAAGCTACCTTTTTAAAAAAGGCAGGTGGGAAAAAATAGCCACTCCTCAGTCTTTGAATTACTCCTTGGAGAGGTGACTCCGGTGAACCAGAAACAACCACTGAGGACTTTACAAAAGCAAGAACTAAACTTCTACCATGCCTGTGTGACTATGAAGTTTGGAATCTGTTGGCGACAACAGCTAATGTGTCCCTGACGTCCTCGGCTGGTACATGGAGGAAACAGATTGTTTGTGTGGATGCTGGTATCACAGGATCAGAGAAAGCAGATATCTGAGTTGTATTAGGAGGCCAGGAGATTGAACAGAAGTTTGAATTGGACGCACCTGAAACCTCCAGTGTTAGCCACCGTCAGTGGGCTCCTCCTATAATGTGTATGTTTCAGGGAAGGCAGGTAGAGAAAGCATGAAAGAACACAAAACACATCGGCCATGATCCTGGCTTCTGTAGCTGGTCACGAGATCTGCATTCACAGTCATCGTGACCTTCTTCTTCCATTCCACTTTCCCTCAATCTCTACTGGCACTTCAGCAGGACAGAGTTCTTTCTTGGGATGAATCACGACTTCATTCCCAGAGGCAGAGGGGCTGAGTCTATGGGGTCCCAGCTTCACTGGGTGGCTGCAGTTTTTGTTACCTAGAAATATCAGACAGAGGAACACATCCTGGGGAATTCTCTGGGTTTCAGGCATAGTCCACCTTGTCACTATTATGCAGGAGTCACCAAATTTCCCTTGGGTCGTGGGGATCATTCATTTAAGCTGAGATAATGTCCACTTGATGAAAATATGTCAAAAACATCTACCCGTTATTGCTTACCTTTTCCCCTCATGTTATCCACCTGTTTTGGGTGTTTGCTTGTTTGGGGTCTATATTTTTCCAGTTTTTCTCCTGAAATTTTCATATAAGCAATCCTTTTTAACAACCACAAACTCTTTCTTATTCTTTGTTGTTTGTTTTGACTATATCTTTTTTCCTAATCAATGAGCACAATATGTCCTCAGATTTTTCTGAAAAGAAAAAAGACACTTGGAATTAAATTAATGTCCTTGTCTTTTCCCTGAACTATCTCTGTTCCCCAAAGTCCATATTCCGTTGGATTACCTTGGTCTTTCCCTTTTATGTTACTACATAAGTAAGGGTAATTAATGAAACAGTCCTCTAGCTTTTAATACCTCAATCCAATAAAAGTCGTTTTGTTTTGTTTTCTTTTCACATGAAGGCCATTGCACATTTTCCTGGTCAGGAAGCTCCCCGGGGTGGCTCTCCTAAGAGATGTTACTCAGGGATCCAGGACGCCAGGGCCCAAGGCTTCCCAAGGCTGACACAAAAGGTGAGAGAGAGGAGGATCGTGTGTTGGAGATTTGGAGTTTGGGGCCAAACCTGCTTCTGCTCACATTCCACTCTTCAGAACCAGTCATTTGGCCCCCTCTCAACCCCAGGGGACTGGGAAATGTCATTTTCCCAGAGTCCCAAGAGGATAACAAAATGGTTTGTTAAAGTGATAGCATTCTCTTTACCACAGCTGCTTTCTTTTTGAAACCAAATGTCTGCTGATAATGTTTCCCAACCACGTTTATGAAAAAAAAAGTGTTGATTATTACCTATAACTGACTCATGTTTTCTGCAAAGTGGTGGCTTTTTCCCTGCATGAGAAGACTGACCGCACGCTCTCTGCTTGTGGGCATGGTGGGTGCACTGGAAGGCATTGCTCTCAGATAAGCAAGCTGGCAACCTCTTCTCTGGAAGCCACTGCCCCTTTTGGTTAACAGTTTAATTCCTTCGAAAGACGTGTTTTCCAGCTTCACCTTATAGACGTGTACTCTACACATACTCATACATATGGCGGTCAGAAAGAGACTCTGACCCAGTAGCCATTGAACATATAATTCTTCAACCAACTGTGTTGGGTTCTTTCTCGTGTTCTGACTATGTCCCTGTGGATGGAGGGAACCCTGAAAAATGGCCCTCACTTGCTGCTTTCTCTGCTACCTGTACCAAGGTGTGTCTCTCTCTGCTCTGATTTCTGTATCACTTTGGCCATAGCTAGTTTTGATCTCTCAGAAACAAATAAAGTCTTGTTTTGCTATTTCCCTTTCACTATCCAGCAATCACATTAATTTCTTTCCTTTTAGGCATCTTTACCAAAACCTATACTTCAATAGTTCATTGCTTTGTTTTTGTTTTTTGGGTTTTTTTTAGAATAAGGAAAGGTCAATGATTTTTTTCAGTCTAATGTCTTAAGCTAAAAGCTATATGTTTTTTCACTTAGCAATAAGTGGTTTTCCGTGCCAATATAATTATTTTCTGTATCATTAAATAATCTCCTAAGACAAGTTTTGAAATATGGAAATTAGTCAATTTGGTGTACCCTGATGTATCTTCTGACATCCTCTGGTTGAACATTTAGCTTTTCTCGGTATTGTTTTTGACAATTATAAACAGCTCTGCAATGGACATTCTTGCGCCTGGGATGCTAAATATCTGATGATTTTCTTAGATCACATTCCTTGAAGTGGAATTGCTGACTCAAGGGTATTTGCTTTTTTTAGGACTTTATATATGTATAGCAAATTGCCCTCCAGAAATACCATACTGTTGTATAAGCCCATCAGCTGTACGTATTATCATTAAAAAAATCTTTATCAATTTATTTATACTAGAAGCACTACTAATTGGGCACGTTGGTTTCCTCAACTGTAAAGTATGGTCTAGGTATTGGGAGTCTGGTAAAAACTAAACATGTACATCGGACATGCCCATCACAAACTGAATATATGGTAAATTTTGTTTTAAAAATGATAAATTATTGAAAAGAAAAGAAAATAACCAGCTGGTTGTCTTTCAGGGTCGTTATGAGGATTAAATGAGATAATATATGTGAAAAAACATAGAAGTGGTGTATATGTAGTGTATAAGTGCTAAGTATTATTGTTCTCCGTTCTTCTAATCCAAGCTTCTTGAATGCAAGAGTTATCAAAATCCCAAAGCCCTAGACAGACACAGGAAAGCAAGCAAATCATGTGCACAGCATCTGAGCTTGGGGGTGGGTCGTAGGACTGACCCATCTCTGAAGAAGATCAAAGACACCAACAAAGGGTTGACCTCAGGCAATTTACTTCCCCTTGGCCAAGCATTCAGATTTCCTTTTGATTACAGATTTATCTGAGCATCTGTGTGTGAGCCATTTATCCACCAGACTGCCATTGTCTCCTCCCTGTACTGCATCCCTGTGGCTAAGTGATTTTCTGCTCACCCCCACTCCCACTGAGTCTTTATAGGAATATGACCCAGGAATGGGGAGAGGACACATTTCTGGTTCACGCAAGAGCTCTGGGGGTCTTGATAACAGTGGGCAGGAAGGAAGGGACAGAGTTTTGAAAAGAGTAAAGATGAGAGAACCAGCATAGTAAATTGTGGGTATTTAACGGGACAATCTTAGATATGGAAAAATGAATGTATAAAATTATTAGAAAGTTAGGTCCAGAACTTAAAGACCAAAGAATTTGGGTTGGACAGGTGGAACGATTGATCAGATGTGCTTCTGCCTTGAGCTTTTCTGTAAATTTAGGGTCTTCGGGATCAAATATTGGCTACACAAAACATTTTATGTTAAAAGCCTTATTTTCCGGGACACCTGGGGGGCTCAGTCGTTAAGCGTCTGCCTTCGGCTCAGGTCATGATCCCAGGGTTCTGGGATCGAGCCCCACATCGGGCTCCCTGCTCCGCAGGAAGCCTGCTTCTCCCTCTCCCACTCCCCCTGCTTGTGTTCCTTCTCTCCCTGTCTCTCTCTGTCAAATAAATAAATAAAATCTTAAAAAAAAAAAAAGCCTTATTTTCTTCTTCCCCCTTTCTTCCTTTTCCCCCGGCTTTTCCTGCCCTGGGGTACACCCTAGTCAGTTAAATGAAACCATTGTTTTACGTGGACGTTCAGTTCTAAAATATATTCGATTAGGAATAAATGTCACTAGACCCACTCACACGGTCTTTGTGTCCTGCTTTGTCTCCTACTTGTGTGCCCCAAAATCAGCTCAGCATCTTCCATGTGCTGCCTCGTGAAGTAAATGAGCCAGGCAAGTGTCAAAAACAAGGGTGTCCTTTTGGAGTTTATATCAATTAGGTTATGCATTCTTCTGCAGGTAGGAGATATTAAATCATCATGGTTTGAACAAACAAATAAAACGTTTTCATTTACATAAAAGAAGCCCAGAGTGAGGCAGCAGAGAGCTGGTTAAAAAGGCTGCAGAGTGGTTTGGGCAAGAGAGAAGTTTATTCTCTTTTGCATAAAAGCCTGAATGTCAGTTGTTCAGGGTGGTTGTAGAAGCTACACAGTGTCTAGGACGTGGAACAGCTTTCTGCTTTGTGCTCCCCAGAGCACTAATAGTCCAAACTTGAGCAAAGGCATCCCACTCAGGCACCAAGGAGCAGAATAAAGGAAGGAGGACAGAATGAATGTATTAACTTCCTTTTAGGACTTTTAGTGAAAGTTGCATACCACACTGGAGCTTTCATCCCTAAGTCACATGGCTATGCCTAGCTATAAGCAAATCTGGAAAAAGTGCTTTTTTAATTCCAAATTTCCAAATGCACAACTACATTTTTTTTTTTAAAGTAGGCTCTATGCCCAGTGTGGAGCCCAATGCAGTACTTGAACTCACAACCCTGAGATCAAGACCTGAGCTGAGGTCATGAGTTTGGACACTTAACTGACTGAGCCACCCAGACACCCCTCATATGCCCGACTAAATTTAATTTTGGTTTATTAGAATAGAAGAGTGGAGAACAGATATTGGGGAGCACTTTTTGCCACAATAGAATAATTTACCTGGTAGAGAGCATGGGAAAATAAATTGAAAATATGATAATTTATCAACTAATTAAAAAAAAACAGAATTCTAATTCCAGTAAAACCAATAAAAGTTATACAAGAGAATAACTGTAGTTATACCTCTATGACTTTGAAAAATAATTATTTGTGAAGTCATGATAACAGAAACACCATTTTATCTTTTCAGCTTTCAGAGTCAACTTTATAGACAAAGCACATAATACTTGGTCATGCTACAGAATAGAATGTAAATGGTGTCAACCTTGACAATGTATAAGTAAAATTATAGATGACAAATTTCATGCATGGAAGGAAGGAAAAGAAACAAAGATGAAATTTAGGATACCAATGACATCACATTATGAAGTAAGGAGTCAAGAGATGGTATGGATTTTTAAGGGATAAAGAAATAAAGATGTAAGGATGTGTCCGTTGTGAATATTGTTTAGAGGTACAAAAATAAATAGTAGAGAATTTTATAAATAATAATATAATTATGTGGGAGTATTGGGCTCAGTTAAGAGAAGGGATAAGGGAACTAAATATTCATCTGTGAAGACTATCCCACAACACTCTGGTGAGGTGTCCCTTCCCAAATGGTGAAGGGAAGTGTAGGGGGGCCATTCTATGGACTGAGAAGATAGACAAGAGGATGTCACTGTGATCTGAGTGGATAATATAAAAGTTATATGCTGGATGAATGGAGGAAGGAATGAATGAGTGGTCCTTAATGCAGGAGAATTCCTCTTGTTCAAGTAGATGCACCTGATTAACCGAATGGGATACAATAAACCATTTGAGCCCCCTGTACTCCCCACATGACCTTCCAGTTATCATCTGCCTTCCTATAAGGCCTTCCTTCTCCCAAGGAAACTATGTGCTGGGGCTAAAGAGCATGTCCCCAGAACCTGTGACAATTTTATTTTTCATTATTGAATTTTAAATTTATAAACTGTTTATTCTAGGTCGTCAAGCAACCTTTGAACTTGGATAGACCATGAGAGACTGATTTGCCCTTTCTGTGCTGGTATGAATTTATGAGCCTGGAAAACTTAGGATTGCATCTTGGGCCACGATGACCTCATGAAGGGGTGTGGTGCCACATAGAAATCGTTTGGTGGTCAACAAAGCAGATCTCCTGGAGATGTCCTTCCTCTATTACTTCCTTCCTGTCCATCTATGCAATGTTTTTTAAGGGAGTTAAGCCCTCACTCTCATAAAACTGGGTAAAGCTGGCTTCTTTGAAGTTGTCTTCTACCACTGACCAACTGATCTCTCTCTCTGTGTACTTCTGGGACATTTTGTGAGTCCCTTCATATGCCTCTTTGTAGCCAAAGCTTCCTTCCAGGGAGGAATACTTTTCTTTCCTCGCTGACATCCACTCCTATTCCAAATACCCCTTATCTTAGGTTCTCAGGTCCTAGTTTCTCAGTCTGTGAATGCTTGGGTTCAAGTCCTGGCTCCACCACTACCAAGTTATGGGTGTCGAGTAATGAAAATTACTGAACAACTTTAGGACTCCTTATTTTCATCCATAAATATAATGGATTGACCTTAGTGAACCATGAGACCTCCCATTGTGGGAATTAATGATACGGGCTCATAGATGGACTTACCTAGACCAACATTCCCAATATAATCAACTAAAGAGATGATTTTATTTTTACAGATAAACAATTCAAGGGTTTAAAATGACAGTAATTGTTTTGTTTATTTATCCTAGAGAGAATAGTTGATGCTTTGTGATAATTACCCAAGTTAGAAGCCAAGTGCCCTCCCTCTTATAAGCCCTGTTGACCAGTCCACTCCTTTAATGAGATCCTCATAATCATTCATACTCCCCAGACTTTCACCTGTATGCCTGGGTCTGCTGCCCTGCCTTTAGTTGGAAACTGCTCCTCAGGCCTGGCCCTCTGCCCTCTGCTGGTGTGGTCAGTCTCATTTGCACCTGCGGCTTTCTTGCTTCCTTCCTCCCCTCCCCCATTCCTCCTTCCCCTCCTCCCTCCCTCCCTCCCTCTCTCTCTCCCTCCCTCCTTCCTTCGTATCCTTCCTTCCCATCAATCCCCCCTTCCCTCCTTCCTTCCTTCCATCCTTCCGTCCCCCCCCCATCCCTTTCTATCTGTATTTGGTACATTCAGGCAACATTTTATCTAGTTGTATGTGTGTCAGAAGTCACTAACTTACTTATATTGAGCACATCTTAAGAATACAGCCAATGTCGGGGCGCCTGGGTGGCTCAGTTGGTTAAGCGACTGCCTTCGGCTCAGGTCATGATCCTGGAGTCCCTGGATCGAGTCCCGCATCGGGCTCCCTGCTCGGCAGGGAGTCTGCTTCTCCCTCTGACCCTCCCCCCTCTCATGTGCTCTCTCTCATTCTCTCTCTCTCAAATAAATAAATAAAATCTTTAAAAAAAAAAAAAAAAGAATACAGCCAATGTCTCACAAGCTCCTTACCTCTCTACACTTAATTTCTTTACTTTCTTTATTTGCTTTCTGGTCTCTCTAACAGATTCTCATGTTCTCACAACATTAGATATGTAATGTATAGAAATGTTGGACATGTGCCATTTCTAAGTAGTATGGCACACACACATGACAAATATCTCTCTATTCCTTCCTTCTCGGTTTTTCATTCCAATGAACACCAGTTGTTCTGTACCAGCTTCTTTCTTTATCCTTGTCTTCTTATCCTTCACTTTCCTTGGACATGGGGACATTGTTCGGAAGAAATATGGGAGTTCACCTGATCTAGACAAGCCTCTGCTGTTAGTGAAAATACCACAATAGGGGTGACTTCTGCTTCACGTTTGTTTCTTCCTTAATTATAGTTTCATTAGGCCTAGAGGGAGTGGCCACAACTAGGGCTTTTATGAACCGTGGGGAAGCCAGCTCTCCCTTTCTCTCTCAGGGTGTGTGTGTGTGTGTGTGTGTGTCCCACATGGTGACACAGCCTTCTAATGCGGAACTTGCCTCAGCTACTTCACCAAGGACCTGAGGGGTGGTGCAGAGGAGCGATGGAGGAGGAAGACGGTATTCCTGACAATGACCTTATGCATCCATTAGGGGTCCTCACTTCACCTTAACTCCGTGTACTTTTCAACTCCTTAGCAAAGGATGGAACATTAAACCTCCAAAGACCACACCCTTGCCATGCAGGAGCTCCTAGTTATTCATTGTTCATCTTGCTTCCATCAACCATTGGGTCATATTAAATGTAATATTTACGTCCTTATGGGTAGAGAGATATTTGAAATATAAGCAAATATGCTTCAGATATAGATACGTTCATGAGTAAGTCTCCGCAGACATACTTAGCTACTACGCTCACTGTTTTTTACTACTGTGATCAAATGAAGTAATGGTGTCTTTAGGAGACCTCTAGCTTACGAGAAAAAGGTAGAGGAAGGTTCTTTATCGAAGTGCATATCCCTAGGCCCTACTTGGGCCCTGGGCATATCTTTTACTGACTTCTAGCTGCATCTTATGCTTCCTTAAATAAGTACTCAATAGATGTTTATTAGTGGTAGTAGTATTTTTGTAGTCTGATTCAACTCTGGACTTTTTTCTCTCTTTCTCATATTCCCTGATCTCTTCACAACACTCTTCCTTTGTGTGTATCTGGCTTCCCTTGGAGACTCTAATCCAAAGAGTCATTTCCTGAAAGTCCCAATTTTTGTGAAATTCCCCTTGTCTTTCAAATATTTGAGATTCTTTTTTTTTTTTTTTTAAGATTTTATTTATTTATTTGACAGAGAGAGACACAGCGAGAGAGGGAATACAAGCAGGTGGAATGGGAGAGGGAGAAGCAGGCTTCCCGTGCAGCAGGGAGCCCGATGCGGGGCTCGATCCCAGGACCCTGGGATCATGACCTGAGCCGAAGGCAGACGCCCAACGACTGAGCCACCCAGGCGCCCCAAATATTTGAAATTCTTAACACTGCAACTGCATATGCCCACAGGAAAAAAATCTTGTTTTGTTTTTTGCTTGTTCAACACTCTTGGGAAGAGGAAAATTAAAAGTATTTCATCTCTTGCCTCCCATCTGAGCTTTCTCTTGTTTCTGTCTCCACAGCGGGAAGCAAAAGCAAGCATTTACCTTGATAACGGGCACACCACCATCATTGAAGCTTTGGTGCCAGACGACCTTGGGCTGGCCTCTTGGCTCAAGGACCCGCTAATCTTGCGGTCGTGGGCAGAATTATGTAACTTATCTGTTCCTCAGCTTTCTTATCTGTGGAGTGGGGTTGATAATCAAAGCCCCTGGAGCATAGGGTCTTCGTCAGGATAGAGCTGTTAAACATTTCAACACTAACAACAGGGCCTGAGGAAGCGTAAACACAAATAGATAGTCAGGGTGAAGGGCATGTTTCTCTGCACACAGCAATGTGAATCCTGGCTGTCTCACTCTCCGGTGAGGAATAATGTAGTGTAGTAGCTTAAGCACACGAGCTTTGTGGTCGGTAAGCATTAGACCGAACCCAGATGATTCCCGTGTTGTGTGACCTTGGGCAGGTGATTTAGTCTCTCCAAGCCTCCATGCCCTTACTAGTGACTTGGAATAGGATGATGCAGGTTTACTTTCAGGGCGATGATACATGGAAACCACTAGATTGCACCTGAACAGAATAGCAGGTTCTCTGTTAGAAAAAAGAAATTGCCCGTGCCTTCTATCTCTTTAATCCACTAATTTTAAAACTTGTTTTGGGAATTTCTTTGTCATTTCAATTTGCATATGCAGCTTATTGTTTTTCATAAGACGCTTTCTTCAGTAACTCTTCACTTTCCCGAAACCTTCCCAATTTGCTTCTGTCTCAACTTGCTCCAGTGAGAGAAGCTCCGTTATAATGGAGGACCCGCCTTCGAACAGAGCGCTGGAAGATTCTAAGCGGAGTTCTTTTTTTTTTTTAAAGATTTTATTTATTTATTTGAGAGAGAGAGAATGAGAGAGAGCACATGAGAGGGGGGAGGGTCAGAGGGAGAAGCAGACCCCCCGCTGAGCAGGGAGCCCGATGCGGGACTAGATCCCAGGACTCCAGGATCATGACCTGAGCCGAAGGCAGTCGCTTAACCAACTGAGCCACCCAGGCGCCCTCTAAGCAGAGTTCTAAGTGAGGCTTTGTCACATCCTCACTGATCTTAGTAGTGCAGTCAGGAGTAAACACCCCTGACAGGTCAAATAATCGTTGCTATTGATGTGACTCACCACAAGTCTTATGTTGGAATCTTAGGGTGTGCGTAGGAGAGAAGAGGTGCATGTGTGTGTGCATGTGCATTGGCTTCTCCCATCCAAAGCCTCATTTTCCCTCTTTGGAACACCTTGCTCTGGGAGTGACCGCAACCGGACGCCCCGGTTCTCCTTCTGACTTTCCTCTGAGTGGCTGTCCTTTTTGCCACCTGCCAAGGTTTCCGTGATCCTGGGAGCCACACCCCCGGAGTTCCGCGCGCCGGCTTCCACCAGCGCTGCGTTGTGACCTGGTCCCCACTCCATCCTGTTGGTAGCACCGGGCTCGTCCCGTTGCTATTGACTTTACGCAGCTCGTGTCTACTCGGTGGTACATAGTTGTCTTTTTCTCTCACCTTTTTTTCTGAACCGGCACCTTCGCCCTGTCTAGTTCTCTTTCGATACTGCTCCTCGTGCTTCTCTCTCCCCTTGGGAGCTCTCCAATGCGGGCACCGAAGGAGGGGTCGGGGAGGGTGGCGGCCCGGACTGAGTACGCTTGGGGCATTTCTCCCACCCTTCCTGCGCTCCTCGCTCCTCATTATTTGAAGTCCACACCCCTCTTGAAACGGATAGCTTCGATTCCTCTGCTGACCCATATCACCTCCTAGAATGATTCAGTAGCTGATCTACGCTATCTCCAGAGCGCCTCCGCTTCCCCCCCCGCCCTGCCCCACATCCCGGTAGGAGCTCAGTCTCTGGATTCCTTAACCCTACAAGGTCTTAGATCCCACAACCCTCGGGCCAAGCACTGAATGTGCCTTTATCTTACAAGACAGTTCGTTCTCAGCATCTTTTCTTTCAGAGTTTCCAATCCACATATTCTCTCTCTCCCTGTCTTGGACCATTCACTCATGCCATTCCTTGTTTCTGTCACTTATACATCTGCAGATGGACCTCCTGACTTTCTATGAGTCTGAACTATTCTGGCACCGTTTTAGATGCTTTTCTCAATAGGCATTTACTATGGACTGAAGAAAAGAAGATGGGGTTCGAGCCTAATGACTTTAATTCATTTAGTTACCTGCTCAAAATAAGGGGAGTGAGACCGGGCGCAGTGGATGGTACTCAATAGTGTTATACAAATACATCTAGCTCCAAAAATACAAACACTGCAAATCAGACAAAGGCTCTCTTGACATTTTTTGCTGCTTTATTTTTCAGAAATAACTATTAGTATCAATCTGGTGTGCATTTTTCCAGCCCCTTTTTTCTCTCTTTATTTGCATCTCTTACTAAAATAAGCCACGTGGGAATGGATAGCAGGCACTCAGTGAGGACTGGCAGAATGAATGAGTGAGCCCATGTACACACACATATACATAAACTGCTTTGTGTATGTGTTTGCGAATATGTTTTGATATAAATCGTATTATTTTATACATATTATTTGGCAACTTGGTTTTTTCTACTTAACAGCATATCTTGGGAATATTTCCATGGTACCACAAATTGCTTTATTTCATTCAACAGTACCGCTGCCTAGTACGGTATGTTATGGATAGTTATTTTCCATCCGTTTACTGATGGGTATTTATGTGTTTCCTACACGTTGCCATTTATAAACAATGCCATAACATAAATCCTAGCAAAATTGACTGCCTGCATGTACATGTATTTTTATGGAATTGTTTCTTTGAAGAGAATTGTTCAGTAAATGTTATGTACATTTTTTTTTTATAAAGATTTTTATCTATTTATTTGACAGAGAGATAGAGAGCACAAGTAGGCAGAGCGGCAGGCAGAGGGAGAGGGAGAAGCAGGCTCCCCACTGAGCAGGGAGCCGGACGTGGGGCTCGATCCCAGGACCCCAGGATCATGACCTGAGCCGAAGGCAGTCGCTTAACCGACTGAGCCACCCAGGCACCCCTGTTATGTACATTTTTAATAAACATTGCCAGATTACCCTCCACAAAGACTGTTGCCACTTCCACTCCAGCTGTGTAAACTGAGTATGTATTTCCCCACATGCTCACCAACATCAGAGATTATTGATTCTTTTAATTGTGCCAACCTGATGAGTGAAATGGTGTTTGTTTGTTTGTTTGTTTTAAATTCACCTTTCCCTGATCACAAGTTAGAGTCGGCATCTTTCAATATGCCTCTTGGCCCTCCTCACTGCAAGTCTATCCTTGCGACATTTTTCAAAATTTCTTTTCTCCTCTTTCAGAGGAAGAACTTCCCCCTCTCTCAGTGCCCAAGAATTAATTTCTTCCTGCTTCCCTTGTTTCCCAATTACCTTCTCTCTTTGGCATCTTTCATTTTCCTGTCTTTGCAGATTTCCTCTTCTTGCCTTTTGAACAAAAACCAGATTGCAATTTCCTTGGGAAAAAAGACTTGCCTCAACCCTACTGTCCCCCTTAACTCCCCTCTGGTCTCTCCACCCACCTGCCATTTGTCACAAGAGTGCGCCACATCCGTGGCTCTCACCGCCTCCCATCAACAATACCAGTGATTTCACACACTCCAGATTTTATTGATCTTTTTATGGCCTTTTAAATATTCTCACCCTCTCTTTTTGGTCATCGTCTCCACTTAGCTCCCAGCTGCCACCCCACTTCTCTTCTTATTTCTAGGACTACCTTCTTTCTTTCTCAAGCTTTTTTTCCTTCCTTTGCCCAAAAGTGTATGGATTTTCATCCATTCTTGTTTTTGGACCTTCGTTCTTTTCCTACACTTTGGACATCTCATCCATTCCAAACATTTCAACCCTTATCTCTGTGTCAAGGACTCCCAAATCAGGCCTGATATCTCATGAAAACCCCTGTCTTTTGCTTGGACTTTCCTCCGCTGAATTGGGACACTGTAACTGCAAGATCTGAGCCCTAAATTACACTGATCACCACCCTCCCCAACGATCTTTGTAATTTTACCAGTTTTTGTGGGTACCACCAGGGAGAAGAATCTTATTTTCTAACTAGCAGAGTTCTCCCTAGATAGAGACTCACTTTGTCTACTTTATGAGTCACTTTCAGTGAGGGGGTGTAGGAGAGAGGGTGACCTCAGATACAATGAAGCTTACGTAAAACGAGGCTATGATGGAACTGCTTTCCCAGCAGGGCTGACCCACTGTTCCACTTTGGTTTTGCTGGCCGTGCTCTTCAAGAGCTGAACTGTCTGGGGCAGTAATGAGGATGGGAGTGGCTGTGGAAAGAGGAGGAAAAGGTAGCTGGCATCCTGAGTGGAAGTTTGGCAAAAGAACAAACATGTTTAAGAAAGATTCTATAAAGCTTTTCACTTGGTATAGAATCACAGATTGACGCCGTTTTTCTATTCCCCTGAAAGTGTTGCTCTACTCTCTTCCCTCTTGCATTGTGTTTGTCAAGAAAACTTCTGCCTCCTTAATCTTGTTCCCCTGTACAAACCATGTCTTTATTCCCTGGCTGCTTTTAAGATCTCTCTAACAATAGTTTTGAGCAATGTGACTGTGGTCTTCTTTGGGGTGTGTGCGTGTATGCGTGTGTGTATGTGTGGTGCTTGGGTTTTGTCAGGCTTCTTGGATCTGAGGGTTTAGAGTTTTATCAAATGGGGAAACTTTTCAGTCATGATTTCTTCTAATTTTTTCCCCTTTTTTCCATCCCTCTCCTCCTGTGGGGCTCCAACAACAAGTGTATTAGGCCATTTGAAGTTGTCCTATACCTCACTGATGGTCTGTTTATTTTTCAAAAATTCCTTTTCCCTGTGGATTTCATTCTGGTTCGTTTTTAATGCTATGCTTTTGAGTTCACAAATAGTTTTTTCTGCAGTGTCTCATAGAGCATTGATCTAATCCAGGGTAATTTTTTTTTTTTCATTTCAGACATTGTAGTTTTCCTCTCTAAGAATTCGACTTGGGGGTTTTAAAAAATATCTTCGATGTCTATATTTAACATCTTTCCTCTAGCCTCTTGAACATATGGGATACACTTATAATAATCATGCTAAGGTCTTTGTCTTATAATTCTCGTATCTGTGTCAGTTCTGGGTTAGTTCTGATGGATTCATTTTTTTCCCACTATGAATTATATTTTTCGGCTTCTTTGCAAGCCGGGTAATTTTTTATGGCATGCCACACACTGAATTTTACTTTTGTGTTGGGACTTTTATATTCCTATAAATATTCTTGGGCTCTATTTTAGAACACAGTTAGCTTCCTTGGAAACAATCTGATCCTTTTGTGTCTGCCTTTAAATATTTGTTAGGTGGGACCGGACCAGCATTTAGGCTAGGGATAATTATTTTCCCTGCCTGAGGCAAAGCACTTCGAGTACTCTACACAATACTCTGTGAATTTTAAGGTTTTCTAGTCTGGCTGGTGAGAATATGCACTATTTCTGGCCCTATGTGAAATCCAGTCACTGTTCTCTTTAATCCTTTTGAGTGGTGGTTTTTCCAGCCTCAGATAGTTTCCTCGCATCCGTGCTCTGATCGGCACTCTGCTAAATACTAAAGATCTAAAGATTTCTAAAATTCTCTTTTTGGGCAGCTCTCTCCTCTCTCAGCTCAAGGGGTTCGCTGGTCTCTACCTGGGTTTCCCCTCGGTGTGCCACAGCCTGGAAACTCTCTTAAAGGAGCAGCTAAGGCAATTATAAAACTCACCTGACTTTTCCTGTCCTTCCTTGCATGATGTCTAACATCTTAACCACTATTGTTTTATATATTTTGTCCCTTACTTCATTTTGGTTGGAAGTAGAAAATCAGCTATTTAAAAAAATATCTTAAAAATTAAAAGTGTCATTTTTATATTTATCACATATTTACTATTGATATTCCATCAGTAATCTTCTGTAGCTGGCTTATAGCAGCTCATGAGACCCAGCTGTTATATATTCAGAAATATCCTGACCTCGTTGTTCAACTGTTGATAGCTTGAGTCTGGCCATGGAGGAGAGATTTATATTCATGATACTGGTCAGTGCTATACATCCAAGCTTTTTTTCCCCCTTTTATATCGTAGCCCCCCACCTCTTCCCAACAGCTGTCGTACCAACTCCCTCTGGACTTTTTTTTTTTTTTAATTTTGCCTGAAAGATAATCTTTAACATTTCTTGTAGTGTGTGTCTCCTGGTGGTGGGTTATTTAAGTTTTTCCAAGGTTTTTGAAAGATCTTTTCACTGGATATAGGGTCATTGCAGATGTAATTAGTTGGGTTAGGATGAGGTCATACTGGAGTCCCTTGGGCTCCTAATCTGATATGATTGGTGTCCTTGTAGGAAGACGGCCACGTGAGGAGACGACAGAGGCCGAGCTGGAGTTCCGTACCTACAAACTGAGGCATGCCAAACATTGCCAGCAACTCAACAGACGTAGGAACAGGGGAGAAAGAATTCCCCTCCAGGTTTCAGAGCGAGCACGGCCCTGCTATCACCTTCCTTTTGGACTTCTAGACTCCAAAACTGTGAGACAATACATTTCTGTTGTTTTAAGCCACACAGGGTGCGGTACTTGGTTACAGTGGCTCAAGGAAACGAAGACAGAGGACTAACTGGATACCAGTTTCTTCATCACGGTGGGAAGCAGAAGTCCCCAGACTCCTTTAGCCTTTGCTATCTGAATGACTTTCCCACCTTTCACTTAATGGATAATAAGTTAATGGAAGGCAAGTATCACATCTTATTTTTTTGTGTGTTTTCCATAGCCCCTACTTACTGTTGGATTTAACATGCATGTCAGTGGATATGAAATTTGTGGCTTCAGATATTGGGTAGGCAAAATAATTTTATTTTCTATAATTAGTATCATTTTGTTTTTAAGTTCCCATCCCATTGGGGTACACGTGGTTCATTCAGGGGTTTCTCAGGTTTCTCAGACAATGCTTTTCTCCTTATCTTCCTGGTTCTGTGGGGAGCTTAGGAAGTGTCAAGGGATTGGCAGGGAGGGTACTTGGTCTTTGGTCATTGTTTATCTTTTCTTCAGAATTCTCATTTATACTGCTTTTCAGCCTCTGTCCCCACTTATACCTGCTGCCTCTTAGGTGTGTCTGTCTGTCCTTCAGTCCCTATTGATCCATGCACGATGCTCTATGTCTTTCATATTTCAACCAGAAGGTCTCTTCAGGCTTGATGTTTTCACATGAATGAGAGCATGGCTATTCCTAATCTATCCTGAGTGCCTTGGGGTTCCTGAGAGACTATTTCAGGTCTCTCTGTCAAGATGCATTGTCGAGCCATGTATTTGTTCTCCATTGCTGCTATAATGAATTACTACAAACTTTATGGCTTAAAACAACACACATGTACTGTCTTACAGTTCTATAGTTCAGAAGTTTGACACAGGTTTTGCTAAGCTAACATCATTTAGGTCACAGCCCAGTTGTGTTCCCTTCTGGAGGTTCTAGGAGAGAATAATTTCCCTGCCTTTTGTAGCTTCTAGAGGTCATCCGCACTCCTTGGCTCATGACTCCCTTCTGCCTTTCAAAGCCAGAAACAGATCTCTCTGACTCTGTTTCTGCCACCACATCTTTCTCTCTCTTCTGTTTTCCCCTTCCATAGTTAAGGATTCTTGGGCTTACATTGAGCACACCTGGGTAATCCAAGATAGTGTCCCTATTTTTTTTTTAAAGATTTTATTTATTTATTTGAGAGAGAGAGAATGAGAGACAGAGAGCACGAGAGGGAAGAGGGCAGAGGGAGAAGCAGGCTCCCCACTGAGCACGGAGCCCGATGCGGGGCTCGATCCCAGGACTCCAGGATCACGACCTGAGCCGAAGGCAGATGCTTAACCAACTGAGCCACCCAGGCGCCCCGATAGCGTCCCTATTTTAAACAAAGCTGATTAGAAACCTTAATTCCATCTTCAACCCTAATTTCCCTTTGCTATGTAACCCAACAGACTCACAGGTTCTGGGAATTGGGGATGTTGACGACTTGGCAGGGGCATTACTCTGCTTACCACAAGCCATTTCTTTCTTTTTTTTTTTTTTTTAAGATTTTATTTATTTATTTGACAGAGAGAGACAGCGAGAGACGGAACACACGCAGGGGGAGAGGGAGAGGGAGAGCAGGCTTCCCGCCGAGCAGGGAGCCCGATGCAGGGCTCGATCCCAGGACCTTGGGATCACGACCCGAGCCAAAGGCAGACACCTAATGACTGAGCCACCCAGGCACCCCCACAAGCCATTTCTCCTTACCGGTCTGGTATGAGTGACATGTAGGGACCCAGGACCTGGCTCTCCTCACCCTGGAAATTAGCATAACTCTCCTCTGCAAGAACCTCTGAGCTTCTGATTCTACACCTGTCTCTCATTTCTTTTACTGATCAGGGTATAGAGGCCAGGACACAGAGAAAGAGAGATCAGGAAAATGCAGGAACCCCTCCTTGGCTGACCCTCCTCCCTTTCCCGTAGCCAAAGTAATTTTTAGCTCTTTCACAGAGGAACAGATAGACCCTGCAGGTGTCTTCCAAATTCATCATTTAGGGTTAGATTTCAGTTTTAAAATTAAAAAGAGAAGAGTTAAATTTATTGTCATTCTCTTCACGTATAAAGCTTTATCCTGTCAGTAGTGATTCATTAAGAATCTAGTGAGGAGAGAGAAACCCAACATGGTACCAAAAGGATTTGAGGGGAGGCTTGCCGGAGAGGCAGGCACCCACCTAAGAAAGTGCCCAGAAGGGCAAGGAGACAGCAGAGCGTAGTTCAAGCCAGCCTTCAGTTCAGCTTGTCTGGCGGACATCTCCTCATCTGGGCCAGAGATATGGTCGTTCCTCCCACAGCTGTAACAGAGTAGAGGAATCATATTCTCATCCATATTTCAATATATGAATGACTTGAATGAATTGAATGAATAAGCGATATTACAGATGGGGACAGAGAGTGAGGAGCTATTTTTCTAAGGCACAAGCCATATGGAAGTTGCTCCAAGCTACTGAGTTGCGACAACCATCAGAGAGTCAGGAGCCAGCTGGCTCCCCCGATCTGGCTGACATGTCTCTTCGCCCTCCAGTCTGTTGTGCCATCTCTCGGGAGGAAGACCACGTTGCTCTCCATGCATGGTGATGACACTGAGCCAATGCAGGGGATGAGTTACGTCGGTTCTCATGGGCTGTGCAGGACCCACACAGCCTTAGCTGGTGTGAAAGCCTGCCAGCCAAATGGAGGGATGACGTGGTCTCATCAAGAGCAAGAATGCTCCCTTCGCCCTGTATCTGGGGCCACCCTCCGCCTCCCTCCCTTCACTCGCTCAATAAAAATCCCAGGGGCAGACATGAAGGACAGAAAGGGAAAGAAAAGGAGAAAAGAGGCTGCGTGTGTGCCTGTGGGCATGTGTCCATTTTGGGCTCACTCCCTCCAATCCTGACATGTGTACATATTATATTGAGTCCTCTCAATGAACTTCTAAAAACTGAGAGTGAACAACTAGTTGGCGATAGCAATTTTTCATATGTTCTAAATGTTCACAGAATGCATGCTACACTTACCACTTGATTTACCATTATGTAAATATTATAAAAGGATTCATTAAATGTGGAAAGATTAAAAAAAACCCAATACTCTCCCACAAATACAGTGTTGCAGCTGATGCTCTGTTGGAAGCTAGAACCCCAACGCTGACTTTGAATTGTGTGACTGCGGCATCAGGAATAATAACAAAGATATTACATCACTAGACCCTGATGAAATGGTGATGGGACACAGATGCTTGATTTGTCTCAGGCTCCTTCTCCCTGTTAGCTCACTTCTATTTCTTCCTTTCCTAGGTACTCACCTTAAGGCACTCCATCACAGCCAATCCAAAGAGGATAATTGTCTTGAAAATGAATCTTCAGATGACAGGGCATGGCAAAGGAAGAGGGAAGAGGAGGTTGGCTGGGACACGTTGGCTGTCCTCCAGGCATCTTGGGGTCTTATGTCTCATTTCAATAGAATGAGGTTCTACCAGCTGCTTAGCCAATTCTCATCCTCAGCTATTATGAATCGATGGCTTGGCAATGCTTCTCGTGTGTCATTCCCTCAGCCCCCACCCTTCATCCCATCCCACTGTAAATCTCCCAGCCTGCTGCAGGCACAGGCTTTCCCTCGAGTCCAAAACCCAGCCCACACTTGTAAGAGTTGTCTGCATCAGGCAACATGCATCTTTCAACCATTTGGAGGTATCCTAATCCTTCTCTTAATCTTACAGATGAGAAAATTGAAGATCAGGGCTTCCTAAACCAGCAAGGAGTAGAGCTCTGATTTGAACCCAGGTCTGTTTGATTCCACGTCCCCAAGATGTTTCCTCTACCTCATGTTGCATTTGGAGCTTAAATGAGATCTAGGGAGGTCATTAGAGGCACAGGGAATACAGAGTCCAACTTTGATCAGTTCACTAGTTGACTCTGCCTGTCCAGGTCTCAGATCCTGTGGGCCAGGGATGAAGAGGATGCAGATCCCTTGGTTGGCTGTCAGAATGGCTTCCTTCGCTCAGAGCTGAGCCTTTTTTACTTTGAATACCCTGAAGACCTAAATCTCTTGAGCTCTGATCTGCTTTTATCTCCTTTCCAGCTACCCAGGTGACATGTCCTAGAGCTGGTTTCTAGCTTCAGAGACTGAAATCCCTTTTCATCATCCTGCTGGTGTCACTTTCTCCTTCGGTTACGATGACTCTCAATGGTCTCCTGGGGGAGCCAGAGAGTCGTCTCTTGTTTACAGGTAAATAATGAGTCATTCAACATATTTACGTACTAGGACTTCAGCAGGATTTCAGTAAAGATAACGTGCAGGGTAAAGCTGGTTCCCAAGGAGGATGCGGTGATTCATCACACACTTAAGAAAGGACCAGCCTCATTTCCTCCCCAGCTTGAGGGAAAATGATCACTCTGCTCTGTGGCAGCAGATTTGCAAGAGGGAGGAGCCCTGCAGCCACAGCTCTGGCCCAGATGAGGAGGTGTCAACCATACTAGCTGAGCTGAGGCTGGCTTGAACTATGCCCTGCTGTCTCCTTGCCCTTCTCCTGGGCACTTTCTTAGGTGGGTGCTGCTCTCTTTGGCAAACCTCCCCTCAAGTCCTCACGCATGCCAACCCTTCGAATCCAGGGTCTCAGCTGTTGGATTGACTCCCTTTAGTACATGCCTTCCATTTTCTGGAATGAATATGGGACTTGAATCCTAGTGACTGGTATGCTGAGTCTTGGTTTTCTCTATCCTCTGGGAAGGAGTTTGCTCTCTTGATCTCCCCTTGCCCAGTGCTCTTCTGCACTCTTAGCCCTTCCAGTCTACTCCCTCCGATGGATTGATCCCATATGCCTGAGCCATGGATGGACTTGAGCCACCCCTGGGTCAGGAAGGAAGGCAAGCTCCGTTGGGGTTCTTCACTCTAAATGGCTTTTTACACTTCCCTCAGGTATCGGAGCTCAGACCATTCACCAATGGCCACCTGTCAGGGTGCAGCTTGTGGGCAGCCTGCTCTACCTGGAATGCACCGTGAAGGGGACATCAAGCCCTTATCTATATTGGTACTGGCAGTTCCTGGGAGGGACCCCACAGTTGCTCTTCTCCTCTGTAAGTGTTGACCAGATAGTTCGTGAGACACAGCAGAACTTCACAGCCTTCAGGCCCCAGGATGGTCAGTTCATCCTGAGTTCTGAGAAGCTCCTCCTCAGTGACTCTGGCTTCTACCTCTGCGCCTGGAGTCTCACACTGAGGTGGGTGGGGTAAACATCTGTGCAAAAACCCCACCCTCTCCCGGGGCCCTCACTCTGGGGCTGGGTAGAGGATACTTGGGTGTTTGATTGTCAGCCACTGTGAGAACCACGGAATCAGGCCAGATTCTCCAAAAGAACTTTACTAAGTTCTCAGGGAGAACAAAAAGATATTTGTGTGTAGGACCTGTGGATTGCATACACATAGTCAAGTTCCCAGGGCACGGATGCGTTGTCCTGGGCTGTTATACTCCAGCCCTCAAAGTGAGCTGGACCTTGCCTCACACTCTCTTTGCCTGAATTCCTGTCTGTCCACACTGGGGAGTGAGAGAGGTGGGAAACACCAGTAGCAGGATGTGGTGTGGTGGCAGACAGGTGGGCAAGTAGGAGGATGCCAACTCAGGTGACTTCAGTGGCTAAATTTCATCACCTGGAGAGTCTCCTTCTATTGATCTTTCTGTAGAGAGTAGACATCTTGGGGAAACTTGGATGAGGCTTTGTGCTGGGGGAGGGGCAGGGTGTTCAGTAGGCTGTTCTCTTGCGGGCTGGAGTTGTGCTCTTGTTAGTATCAGAAACTACACTTAGGGATTGTGATTATTGTTTTGGATTTTAGGCTTTTTAATTCATATTCTACTGTGTCTCATCCCTTCCCTTGTAGCAAAAGGGAGCAGAAAAGCAGATGGTGACCAAAGACATACAAAAGAGGGAACAAGTTGAGGGCACACGTGTATAATGGTAAAACCCTAAAAAAGAGAAATTACTTGGATGAGAATGAAGGAGAGGAAAAGGCTTCTGGGGGTGGCTGGGAAGAGATGCTACAGTTCCCTTGGCAACGCAGCTTCCTTCCTCATCCATCAGTCCCTCATCCCTCCCTCGTCCTCCTTATTCTTAACAAGCTTTTCTTTTCTAATATCCTTTGTACTCCACGAGGGGGCACAAGAATCTTAAAATACTCTGTTCCTGGCATCACTTCGTCTAGGACAGTTCAGACATTTGTTTATTTTCAGTACCTTTCGATCTGCGGAGGAAAATCTGAGACACAGATAGACGGTGATCAAGATAGTGTTTACGAACGCCCAAGGGCTCCTACTGCACCTTCAGAATCTGCTTCTGTGTTAAGCAGCTAGCACATGCTGGGCTGGGCGCTCTGAGCCATCACAGGGATCAGAAAGAAAAATGAAGTTGCACTCAAGATGTTGCTAGGCATAGTCACAGCATGGCTTAATCAAGGCACTTGGCTGGCTTTTTTCTCCCCCATGTGTGAAAATATTAATTTACTAAGGCAAGCAGTACATTTGCAACTCAAGTTTGGTTCACACTTAAAAAGTAAACAACGTTTCAAGCTAATGTTTGTTTGCTAGCTGATTATTGAACATTAGCAGAGTTGGATCTCTCCCTGAAACAGTGCTGCCAGATTACCTTCAGTTAATGGACTTCAGTATTTAGAACTGGCTTAGAGTCACATCAGCATTGAGTGGATGGATAATCGAGCACATTCTCGTATTTGTCCCTCTGCTCCCCCAGCTTCCTGATATTAACATCTGACACTGGTGTGGCACGTTTCTTACTTCTTATGCTGTACCTGTCTGTGGTTTTTGACAAAGATACCAGTGTCCTGCAAACAGTTCTACTGGCCCAGATGTCCCATGCTTCACCTATTGACTTCTCTCCTCATTGCCTGATCTTCTCTGTCTCTGTATTTTTAAGGCACCTTGGTTTTTGAGTCTAAATTTACCAGTTGGTTTTAACCTTGGGCTAATTATCTCATCTCTCTTTCCTCACCTGTCAAACTTCCCTCACTGGATTCAGTGTATTAAATGAGATGGTGTTCTAACGCCCCATTACAGGGTCCAATTTTCAACAGATACTATTTTCCTATTTTAGCTTACAAGATATTTTGATCCCAACTTACCCAAAAGAAAGACTTATTTAAAAAAAAAACACATTAAATTTTAGGCCATGTAGTAAATATTTAAAAATGCTGAATATACTCGGATGGCAAGCCGTTGAGACTTGTACCCTGTGTGGTATCCATTCAGATGCTGGTGGTTTCTGGTGGGGTTTGATGCAGTCTCAGAATCCTTCACAGAGAGCTGTTCCAGGTAATCACTACTAGTCAAGTGGTAGGAGAGGTAAGACAGGTTTTCATTCCTGTAAGATATTCAAAAGTTCTGGAAAACATCACAAAGGAGAAGTTTTAGTGATGGTTAGGTTTTTAAGAAGCTAGCATTTAGATAAGCAAAATGACATTCTCAGCCAGAGAATCTGCTTGAATAGAAATGTGGAGTTTCCAGTGAATACTGTAAGTTCTAGAAAAGCAGTGAGTGAACAACCCTGATCATTGCACAGAGTGACAGAAAGACAGGAGGACGTTAATAGGTAAGGGGAAGCTTGTCAAGGAGAGGCTTGGAAGCCATCCAAGTTCATCAAAACAAGTTAACATCCTCCATGTTATCTGCCCTATTCATGAATACGAGTCCTCGGCCCTAACGGTTTCCCTATGTCTAAGGACTCAGGAATCTACCATCACCTTAATTTCAGGGGACAAAGGAAATTAGCTCAGGATGGCAGATGCTGCTCCGATATACTTTCTCCTGCAAGGAATTCATCAATATCACTCATGCCTGGTGCAGATGAGGCAGCCTCCTTTCTAGGAGAGCTTCCAGGACCCCATTCTTGGCTGACTTTGGAGGCATGGCAGGATCACAATTCCCATGCATGTCATTCCTAGGCCACTGGCACTTGGAAGATCCAGAGCCACATGCCGGGGGCCAAGGAAACTCAAGTTGTTTTGCCTGGATCTCAGGCACTCATGGGGTTGATAGGGAGTGAGCCAGGAGCTCTCAACGGCTGAGGAAGTCAGGAAAGGTCCAGGGTTGGAGAGCTGGTGATGCTGAAATTGGGCTGCTTCCTATTTTTGTCCAGGATTATATGCTTTGCGTTGAGTGTGGTGTAGCCCAAGCACGCTTGGCCTGTGACATAGCCTGTCATTTCCCACTCCCTCCTTCAGGGGATTCTCTCTGGCTTTCTGTTCTCTCTGCATTATGTTCTCCCTCCTCCTCTTAGCCAGCTGGGATAGAAGATAGCCATCACACAGACCTCACCCGCCTCAGCAGTAGGGGATGAGGCTTTAGAGAAGCCCAGGGAGTCCAGCACACAGACACCAGCTCAGATATCCAGGGACTGCCCATGCTCAGTCTGTTGATTATCTGGGGCTGCCTTTCCTGTGACTCATTAGCACCTCTCATTAGATGAATGGAAGGAAGCAGGAGGGTGCAATGGGGGAAGGTGGGGAGGTGGGGGTGCGCATTTAGGGAACAGGTGGGAGGAGGGAGTTGCCGGAGTGATGTGAGGCCAGGAGGGACCCCAAGTGGGCCAGAGCGGTTTGCACCTGTTTTCCTTCTTCACTATCTCCAGGGCACCGGCTGCAGCCTCTGATCTCGGTGTCACCTCCAGCAGGTGAAGACGTGTTGGGGGTGGCGTGGTCTGCACGGGGAGCTGCGGTGCCTAGATCGCCCTCTAGAGGGCCTTTCCTCTCCCTCTGTAGTTCTCTTTCCACTGCCACAGTGCTCACCGGAGGCTCAGTAGAAAGAGCCGCAGGGAAGGGGTTGGGGCAGGATGTGGTGATTGTGGGTCTCATGATGCTCAGAAGGGGGGCTGGAGGGGGGAGGACTTTCAAAGGCCTCCAGATGCAGGACCTGCTAAATGTCAGACCACATCCTGTTGTGACCCCTGAGATGAGCTAGGGGCAGGTGGGTGGCTGTTATGATGTTGCTCAGAGATAAAGAGCTCAGCAGCCAGCCCTGCGCTTAGACATCCCCAAACCTCCCCCAGTTGTCTCCCAAAAGACCCCAACCTGCATCTTTTTACTTCCTGCCTTTGATTCAAGGCCACTCTCCTTGAAACACTATTTTCCTCTCCTCATTCACGGCCCAGCCCAGCCCAGCCTCCTTCCTGGAGGAGGGCCAGGAACAGGTGTCAGGGCTCCAGGTGCCTTAACTGTGGGGTTCCAGGGTTGGCACCAGCCCCCTCCCCCTCGGAGACAGCCCCTGAGGCTGTGTCACTGTGTGAATGATGTGCGTCTGGGAAAAACTTAGATTCCCCGAGTTCTCTTCCTCATGGTGATTTGGGGCCTGCAGACTTTGAATCACTGAATCTAAAGAGCAGAGGTTGAAGATTCTTTAGACATCACTTTACCCAATCTCCTCCCTTCACAAATAAGGTGATAGAAGCCCCAAGAAGCAAAAGGAGTTGTCTAGGGCCACGCAGCTGTGGACAGAGGAGGACCAGAAGCTAATTCTCTGTGTTTGAGCAGCTCCTGGATCTCAGACAAAACTTAGAGGAACGTGGGCTCTGTATTGAGCTGTGATCTTGCCATGAATTTTATGAGCTGCTTGTGGAAGAATACATAAGGTGCAACCCTCAGACCCAAGTGACAAGAGGACGGAGGGGTCAATACAATGATCTGCAGAATTAGACTCTCAGAAGCTAGACAGGTTGAAGAGATCAGCTAAAGAAATGTGATAAGATTAAACAAGTACTCCCTGTCTCCCCTCATTTCTCCCCAACCCCCCAAAAAGAGAAAAGCAACTGTCTGCACACCGGAAGGGTAGTGTATGACTCATAGCAGAACCTGTGAAAAAGACCCAAGGCCTGAGTCAAAAGTGAGTTCTGTGAGTGGGTACAGGATGTTGAAAATTGCCCTAACAGACCCAGTGTAGACAATAGCGAACCCACGTGGCCCTGTGTTCTGTTCTGAACAGCACACTTTTAGAAAAGTAGAAGGCTGAAAACAAACATAAATGTTTTCAAAAGAGGGTGGCTGGGCTGTGGAGAGTTGGAAGTGTTCAAAACTGGGCCATATGAGAAAAACATTGAGAGAGAACTGGAAATGTTTAGCCAGAAAATAAACTTTAGGCTAATAATAATTTTTATAATAGTAGCTAATATTTATTGAGGCTGTGAGAGCAGCTTTGCATGTTGTGTGCATTAATAAGATGAAACCACCTTATGAAGTCAAGGTTGTGATTCAGCCCATTTTATAGGAAGGAAAGCTGACTCTCAGAGGTGGTCATGAAGCTGATAAGTGCAGATCTGAGGCTTCAACCAAGGTCTCTCTGGCTCGGAAGTGCATATTCTTTGTTGTCATAATGTTCTCCTCTCTCTGCTGCAGGCTTTTTCTCCTCTGCAAACTCCAGCTTTTACGGGTTGGCTTTATTCTGTCTCTCAGAGATGTGTAGACTTGGCTGGGGTGGGCTTGCTAGCTGACACAGGAAGTGCTCTCCTGGGAGTATCGTGATGGTCAATGAGGGGTGTGACAGGTGTGACAATGAGATTGATGGATACGGAAACAGGACAGAATTCTTCACAAGAGCCATCCGGTGATGAAACGGCTACTCAGGCAGATGGACAGCTCCCTGTTCCCAGGACAGGTCAAGCATAACTGGAGGGATACAAGAACCCCTACCAGCGAAAGTGTGTGTAATTCCCAGACCCAGTCAAGACGAAGTCTCACCGTGGGAATGAGGGTGCAAAGGACCCAGCTGTAATTGCTGGAGTGACCTAGCCCTTGGGCAGGAAGGGTCATGCCTAGGACCACCCTCAAGTCGCTGTTTTAAAAAAAGCACTTCCTTCCATCAGTGTGTTTGATCAGGAAGCAGTAGGGCGCTAGGTCCACAGGAAGCCCCGGAGGGCGGTCTCCTGTGAAGACCACCCCTCAGACTCACAGAGGACAGGCTGAGATACTCAGAGCTGGTTGAGGATGCTCCTGGGGAGATAGTCATGGCTGTGGGCTCTTGTTGACGTACAGATCCACCCATTTATCACTGGGACCCCATCCTCCCCACAGAGGGAACCCTATTAGGACTCCAAGTACAGCAAAAATAAGGACACTAGACAGAAATGGAGGAGAGTCCCCATGTAGTCGGGACTGTGAGTGTGTGGTGAGCAGAGACTAGGTCCTCTGTTGGAGGGAGATGATTCAGGATATGGCCAAGTGCGGTCACAATAAATGCTAAGGGAAGGCAGAGAGGAATGGTGTGTTAAGGAACCCGGGGACCTCAGATCCATAAACATAGCTCGAGAACAGAAAGTCTCCAAGGCGGGAGGGGAACATATCCAGCCCTGGATGGAGGCAGGAAATTCTTTGTGTTTGGGGCCCAGATGGGGTGGGTAACATCTCAGATTATGGGGTATCAAGGCCCAGAAATCACCATTCTGGTAACTACAGGAGTCTGCCACAAACAATGGGAATGAACTGTAATTAAAATTGTTGCCCAGGCTTGGTGGCCTTCCATACTAGAAGTCTTCTTATATGGGCACAGGGTAATTTCATGGACAGAGTAAAAGTGAACTTGGTCATGAGAGTTTGACAAGAGGTCAATGGGTGAGCAGAAGAGCAATTCATCCATAGGTCAGTAGTGGTTCTAAGAATTGACATGGGGGTTTTAGCCATTCCTGATCCCCATTAGCGTCTCCTAGCACCCCTAAATGAAAATACATGTAGGCTTGAGCATGTCTTTGGTTTCAAGTGCCAATCATCTGTTCCCACATCCATCCCTAAGTAGTGACCTCATGAATGTCCTCCTACACAGGACATTTAGCGCTGTGTATCACACTGACTGTGAGGGCTGAGATCAGTCAGGCTCCCCTTCCCTGGGTCCCTATGGAAGAGGAAAAATAGGGAAATACCTCAGGGCAGGAAATGGAGATATTAAGATTTATCAGGATCCATTGCTCGTTTTCCACCCTCTCTTGTTCTGAAATCCCTTTTTTCTCTCTTCTCTCCCTCCTTCTTCCCTAATCACTTACTTACAAGAGAAAAAGTGTTTGTCTCTTGGATGGTCCCAGGACCTTCTGCCCCCATCCCCACTGCCCAGCCTGTGTAGCCTGGCCATGAGCCCCACAGGAGGAGGGCATGTGAGTCTTTCAGATACTAGTGCTGATAGGAAAATTTTTCTGGGCAAGTTGCAGTGGCTTGAGCAGCCCTTCCCCACAGGAACCTCACCCCCTACCAAGATGTTCTCCTGATGACCTGACCAGTTGGATGCTCCCCTTTCCCTCCTAATTTTTAAGTAAATCTCTAAAGGTCACAGGGTTGAGATTCCTCTCCTGGAGTGCTTCCTAAGGTGAGTCCAGCTGTGCCCTGGGGAATGGTGAGAACTTGGGGACCCCAGGCATCCTCCTAGAGATGCCTGGCTTCTAAGTCTCTTCAATCAATAAGCACACTTTGCCCTGTACTGGCCTCACTTATGGAGTTTGCCCCTGGGCTACCTTCTGCCCACAGGTGTCTTCAATGGGATGAAGTTTAGATGAGCCTTGAGACTAGAATAGGCAGACAGGTCCAGGCCCGTGAGGAATCGCTTCAGTGCTTCCCATTCTCTGGACCCAGAAACTCTTTGGTAGCCCCTTTAATTGGAATGGCCATGTGTCCTAGTTTGCCGGGACAATCCTGATTCACTTCATTTTTTTTTTAAGATTTTATTTATTTATTTGAGAGAGAGAGAGAGCATATGTGAGCAAGGGGGAGGGACAAAGGGAGAAGCAGACTCCCTGCTAAGCAGGGAGCCCGACATAGGGCTCGATCCCAGGACCCCAGGATCATGACCTGCTTAACCTGCTGAGCCACCCAAGCACCTGCTAGTTCACTTCTTTTGTCCCAGAATCCCATCTTTCACCCTCAGTAGTGTCCCTATTTGTGCACTACATGATATGATCACCTTGCATCTAACCTGTCGTTGCTCAGTTTCACCTGGGGAAGGATGCATGGGATGCCCAGAATCGGTCCAGAAGGACCTACTTGGATTCCAGAGAGAGGGGCAGAGGCAGAAGAGGTTAACTTCCTAGTGCTCTGAGTTAAATATTGGGGAGGTGGGGGGGTGCTCTCTGAGGGAGACAAGAAAACAGCTGTAAGGATAAGGGGAAGGAGGCTCTCCTTGGGTCAAACAGGGTGTGCAGTGTGGACTAGATGATGTTTGTAACTTTCTCCAGCTCTATTATGTCTCCAGGAGCGGGAGGGTGGGGGTCATTCATCCTCCTGAGGACATTCCTTCATTCTTCACGTCCCTCACATTGGCAAACCCCAGGTGTCCATCGGCATCTCCCCCCACATCCTCCCAGCTGCTAATTCCCCTGCTCAGCACGCCCCAGGTGAGGATCACCAAGCTTGCAGACCCCGTTTCCCTCCTGTGCGGGGTTATCTTCTCCCCACCTCCCCCTCCATCTCCATCCTGCTCCTTCTCAGCCCCCTCACTGCTCTGCACCCACAAATACCTGTCCTCCAACGCCCTGTCCCAGGCCACCCCCTCTGGTCCACACAACGCCCTCTTCTCTCTGGGGGAGCTTACTTGTCCCTTCAGCTGCTCCTCTCCCGTCCCACCCTTGTGAGGAGACACCACATGTGTCTAAAGCATGGGAGGCACGGCTCTTCCGGGTGCTGGTCTAGGGCCTAAACTCTGTCCCCTTTAGGGGGCTTTTTAGTCATTATAAAAATAAATAAAAAGAAAAAAACTGAGCTGCAGTTTGAGAAATCTAGAAATAATTACGACTGATGGGAAGTTACAGGCATGTGATGGGTTCCCCACGCCACCCCCGCCCTGGGCTGTGTCCTTTCCTGGCCTGTGGGAGGGGAGTCTAGAGAACCCCTCACGTCCAGTTCCTGGACACTCAGTGCGGTGGGATGGATAGTGTCCCCCTAGACTTCATGCCCACCCCGAACCTCAGAACAAAAGTGACCCAATTTGGAAACAAGGTCTTTGCAGAAGCACATGTCAAGGATCCCAGGATGAAATCCTTCTGAATTCAGGGTGTGTCCTAAATCCAATAACTCCCATCTTGATAAGAAAAAAAATCAGGGAGAAATCAAGGCACAGGGACGTGGGAAGGTGATGTGGAGACAGGCACACGGTCGGAGGGATGCTGCCACAAGCCAAGGACCACCAAGCAGAAAAGATTCTCCCCTAGAGCTTTTGAAGGGAGTGCGGCCCTGCTTGCACCTTGATTTTGGACTCCAGAACTGGGAGAGAATAAATTTCTACAGCTTTAAACCATCAAATCTGTGGTCCTTTGTCACTGCATTGCTAAGGAACAAATACACCCTTCGGTCTGTTCCTGTGGGTCCTACACGGGAAGTTGGGGGTGGCTACTCCATGGTCCCTCGGGGACAGTCACACCGTTCTGGCCACTACTTGGAACAAACTTCCCGAATTTCCATCTTCCAGAGAACATGCCACTGTGTCACTGCTTACCAGTCATTTGATCTGTGAACTGTGGCTTCCTCACCCACAGAGGAGGGAAGGACACCTGCTTCCAGGGGCGTGGTGGGGATGAACGGAGATGACACTGGTGCCAGGGCCCAGCCCCAAGTCGGGAACAGAGCAGGCCACCAACAAGGGACTCCACCTCCCCCATCCTTTCTTGGCTGTCAAACTTCCTTCTCACCCCTGACTTCCTGCCTAAACGAGCCTATCTCTGGCCTCTCTCACCGGTCTGTGGGTCTGTGTCTTCTTTCCCCTGATTGCATCCCTTCCCTCCCCCGGTGCAGGGTTCTACAGCAGTGAATGTGACTTGCTTGGAGAGTTTACCCCAGTAAGATAGCTGTCTCTGCCCCAGCATGTGCTCGACATGCTGCATTTGGGGTGGCCTGCTCTCTACCGCATCAAGGGAAGGGCTGCTCAGGTGCGACACCTCAGCCCCTTCCCCATGCCTTCCCCAGGGTGTGACCCCGCAAGCCCCCCATCTGTGAAACCTCTGGGCTTCACTTAACGGTAGTTTCAACTCTGTGCCTTCTTTAGGATTCTAACCTAGGTATGCAGAATAGAGCTAGATCTTCTGCTGAAATCTCAAAACAAGATGAGATGGAGGCATTCAGAACAGACACAGATAAAACCTGAATGATGCATAATAAATGAAACCTGAGTCTGGAATAGAGAAATGACCAAGCATTCCAACCCAGAGGTTGCCCTGTCCTGGGTCCCGTGCTGAGGTGGGGTTAGGGCTCACTTCTGCTCATCCTTACACAGGTGCTCCCCGCTCCTTGCCCTTCAGACTAACCCTACACTCTAGGAGCCCAGAATGCCTGGGTATGGACCATGGAGCCCATCCTCCATCAGGATGAACAGGAGCAAGCAGCCTTGCTTAGAGAGAAGGGTCAGTCCCTCCATATGCTGCAGGGGTGGGCCCTTCCTTAAATCTTCAAAGGATAGAACCTCATAGATAGCCCCGAGACACAACACGGCCCGGCAAGACACTTTTATTGTTTTAGTCTATTTCAGTTTCAGGGTAGAGGAGCTCAGTCTGCAGGGAAGCATAGAGAAGGGACAGATATCCCATCAGGAAAGAGATAAGAGGTGGAGAGAGAATAACTTTTAGAAATGCAGACTGGAAGCACGTCAAGGAGAATCTGGGGTGAGGATGATGAGCAACTCAGGATGCACTTTCAGAGCTGGTCTCAGGAACCCTTTCTCTTGACCTGCAGAAGAGAGGGCATTGTCAAGGTCCCAGGGGCCATGAACAGCAGGAGGGGGCTCAGAGAGCCTGACTCTGGGCCTGATTTTGGGTATAGCTGGTCGACTCTCCCCATCCTCGGATGCAGCATCCTATACAATCCCCATACTTTCTCCCCAGTCTGGCAGTCCCATTATACTTTCCTTGAGAAATAGAATATATCAGGGCTGAGTCAGGCTCTGAGATCCCCTCATGTTCCATGCATGATGTTCTACCCTCTCCCTCCAGCCTGCCTGCCCCGTCCTGCCCGCCTCCTTACCTTGGCCATCAGCACCAGGGCGCTGACCAGCACGGCATACAGGGTGGCCTTCCCCAGCAGGATCTCATAGAGGATGGTGGCAGACAGGATGCCCTGCTGATAGGACACTGCGGGCGGGAAGGGAGAGCACACAGGGACCTGTGAGCAGGTGTCTCTGGCCTCTCCACCCCCCACCCCGGAGCCCATGGTTCTCCATGCTCGCCTTCCAGGACAAAACCATGGGAGACGGAGACCAAGCAGAGGAGAGGGTCACGTACCTGAAGTGAAGCCACAGTCTGAAAGAGAGAAGGGGGAGGGAATGGATGAGAGACCCCGTCTCCTAAAGCAGACGGAAAGCTGCCGACTTGGCACACCTGACGCTAAGGCAACACTATTGTCAGCTGCGGTTCGGTTAAGAACCAACCAAACACACACACAAACACACGAGGTCAGCCTCCGGGTTAGCACGGACCCCCAGGCTCAGACCAGGCTTCTCGCAGACGCCTAGACGGTCTTTCTGGTGCCGTGTCCGCGGAGCTGCACCGTCCCGGAACCCCATGGAACAGGGTGGCACAGAGGGCTGGGGGCGCCGCCCCTGGCGCTGAGCCATACAGGCTCAGACACTGAGGGGACCCCAGCTGCAAGGCTCTGCTGGGCTGAGGATCTGGGGAGGAATTAGCCCCGAGGTGCCCGTTCACCCTCATGCTGGGCTT